>NW_022900915.1:2137266-2167844 GCF_012274545.1 Fukomys damarensis
ACCAAAAAAAAAAAAAAAAAAGAAAGAAAGAAAGAAAGAAAGAAAGAAAGAAAGAAAAGTGTAACAAAGATTGTAAGATTAATTTGAGTTCTACAAATGATTAATAATTTGACCCTATGGACGGCAAGTCATTTGAACACTTTGACCCCACTTTTCTCATTTCTTAAATGACAGCGTGGAGCTGGATACCCTCTCAGTTCTTTCAGCTCTCACATGATTCGATTCTAGTGCCAGAGAATAGTTCTGTCGTATTCTCCACACATTTTTATTCCAAAACACATGGGCACCATGTTAAAGTAGGTTGACTCATATTCCCCATGTGAACAATTGTGGCTTTTGCCAAAATTGGTTAACAAATAGAAAACAAGTATGTTTCAAGTTCTTTCTTTAATTCTTTTAGATGTGTTGAAAAACTACAAGGTATTTCTGTATGCCGCTGTCTAATTTACTCATTAAATCACACCAAAAATATTTCACAGGGCTCCTTTCCTACCTTTTCTGAAACATCATGCAAAGTTACACAAAAATATTTGAACAAGATGTCTTGATTTTCTGAAAAGTACATCTGTGTTAAAGAAAATAGCAAATGCATAAACTGGATGTTAAACTCGCTTTTTGATCAACTAAAGCATATTGCTGAGCCCCTACCAAACAGTTGAGACGTATTGTAAATGAACATGCCTTTTGCTGGGCAGCATGCTGACTGAACTGTAGAATATAGCTTAGAGGCACTGAAAACTAGATAAAGATACCTTAGGGTATAAGATTCTCGGGAAAAGCCACAAATGAAATTGTGAAATGTTTTGGAGAGTAAGAACACCAAACTACCATCTTCCCAGAAGATCTGATTACTCTCATGTGTTCTGATTTCACAGCAAACACTGATCAATTGGCATGTGGGAAGGAAATTTCCCAAACAAATGATTTGTGGCATCCTTGGGTGATTATATATTGTGGAAAGGCCTGGTATCATCATACCTCAAGTTTACATTCACTCATTTTCTTTAATTAACAGAAATCTTGAGTAGGGGTGTGAGCTCAGACCCTAACATACACTGACCTTTGTCATACAGACTGGAAACAACTTAACCTTTACTAAAAGTCCTAACATGAGGAGCTTAACCTGATGCACAGTGAGATCTGGTAGCTTTGCTGTTTCTACTCTTCCTGAGCATCCCATCGAATCTAACAGAACACCAAGATTGCACCCTCTGTGCAAGTGACTTGCTGTTTGAGATCAGCCCAGTAGGGCAAAGAACAAGTTTTCCCATCCCAACTTTGCCTCCACACAAAGCCCAAGTAGCTCATGTTAAAATAGGTAGGAAAAAGGGCGTAGGTATATTTCTTCACTAGAAGTATCTCTTGGTCTCACCCAACACCTTGAGAAGTTAATTTTCACACTTGCTTTTTCTAATTTCCTCCATAGTGATTTACTTCAAATTCATCTTTCTTTCCTCCTTCCTCTGTCTTTCCACTGGCAATGCAGGCATTGTCACTTTTATGCTTGGTATAAAATTTAAATACTTGCGGGGCATGATGGTGCATGCCTGTAATCCCAGCACTCAAGAGACTGAAGCAAGAGGGTCACCACGAGTTAGAGGCCAGCCTGGACTACACGGTGAGTTCAAGGTCAGTGTGAACTACAAGTGAGACCCTGTCTCAAAAACGAACAAAAACCTACGTACCTGTAGTCGGTCATGGAAAGATAAGCTTTTACCTTCATAAAATGAACAGAGCAGACAAAGCCTGTGAGGATTGAACAGACTCAAACTGAGGCAGAGAAAGTGAATTGTAAGACGCATACAGCTCTAGCTTCCAAAGATCTACCAGGCATATTTACTTAGCTGCATTTTAGTTTGCTTTAAGTACTCTACTTTTCTCTGGCTCAACTTTTATTCCAACTGAAATTGCTTTCTCATCTGAAGGACTGGTACAGACATATGAGTTGATGTGTACCATTGTATTTACCTCTGAGTCTTTAAGAGAGATTGTATAGGAAGAAAATTTTGCCCCTTAAAAATTGAGCTTTCCTTTAGGGAAAACATTCACTGTTAATGCGATAGTACATGAGGTTGAAATTTAGAACAGAAAGATGGAGGAACTTCTTATAATCTCAGGGAAAGTACTCAGAGATCAAAGCAAAGGTATAGTCTAAGCACAGCATGAGACTAAAATAATGTATCCGCTGGACACTGACACCAGCATCATGGCCAAACCTTGATGGGTTTGCGAGACAAGGGCTAACGATTCCCTCTTCAACCCTGACATGCAGAGAATTCTAGAAGTTTTCATATATCCATAGCAAAACTAGCTGTGACGTGTCAGTGAAACTTAATTGATCAGTGCAAGATATTTGGAGCCAGTAATATTCAGTTGGCATTTTAAAAATCACTAAATAATTTGTCTAAAGTCACATTTCAGATCCTCAATACTGTTGAGTGCAAAAGGAAAATAGTTCAGCCTAGAATCACAGCACTGATAAATCACCCCCAAAGAGTAGGTCTCCACCCAACACCATAACTGTAATATAAATTCTGAAAGCTTCTAGTCCCAGCATCACTCTTAGGCTCCTCTCTTGGAGCAAGTATTTCTCACAGATAAGTGAAAAATACTCAGATCCTGATGCTGCCTACAATATTTCTCAATTTAAAAAAAAAGAATCCTTCATGAAAAATGCCTAAACTATAAGCTTGAACTCCAAGGTTTCTTTGGAAATACATATAAGTGGGAAAGGTTTATGAACACATAAACTTCAGGCTTTAAAATTCACTATTTTTATACATAAAATTTCTGCTTGTCAACATATATTCCAAGCTCTCATATAATGAAAGATAATGTGTAGATAAAATGCATTATATAATGTTATTTTCTGCTGTTACATGGGAAATTGGGGGACAAAATTGTTTTTTCAAAGTCCTCAAGTACTAAAATCTGATGTTCTTTTACAACAGAAAAATTTGAAAAAAAAGAAAAGTTTCTCTATAAAGTGTATGCGTATAAACAAACTGGACTACTTGAACTTTCCTTTTTTTTTTTTTTTTTTGTTCCGTGGGCTTGGGGCCTGTGGGGTTATTTTTTTTTTTTTTTTTTTTTTGGTACCGTGGATTGAACTCGGGTCCTTGCGCTTGCAAGGCAGGCCACCAAACTGCTGAGCTAAATCCCCAGCCACGAACTTTCTTATAATTCCGATTTTGAATGTATCCCCGAAGACCCATGGATCAAATGCTCAGTCCCCAGGGTGGCAGGAGATTGTAGAATTCTTGAGAGGTCTTTGAAGGGCACTGCTCTTCAGTGCTCTTGGAAAGTCATTGGGACCTGCTCTCTTCCTTCCCTCCCCTTAGCTTCTTGACCACCCGATCTGTGGTTTTGCTCTACCACGCCTGTTCACCTTGATGCACTACGTTTCTATAGGCACAGAGCAATGAGACCAACCAATCTTGGACAGGAAGCTCCAAACTGTGAGCCAAAGTAAACATTTTTCTCTTTTACGTTGACTGACTCGTGTTCTGTTATGATGGCAAGCTAACCCAAACTCTCTGATATTACTTGGGGACACGTTCATTGATACCAATTTGTTCTACGGGGTTGATTTGATGTGCTTCTTAATCTTTACAAAATTGATTTATTGAGCCAAAACTAAAATATCTATGGCCCTGAAATATAAGTCAAAATCTACAACTGACCAGTAGGTAAAAGATATACATGAAGTACAGCAGAAAAGAAAATATGATGTACATAAAGTTTAGAGGTCACATAATTATATGACATTCCAGTAGAAATACATCTAAACAGCTATGAAAAGAAATCTTTGAAACTGTATATTCATAGATGAAATACATCTAAAATAGTTCTTAAAGTGATGGTTAAATAGTAACAAATTCAAAGTCTGGGTTGCAGAGCAAATATGATGTCTCTCTCAACTGTACCTTCCTTTAGTGAGTTTTTTCCACTGATGTATCTATTTCTCCCTGTTGGAAAACAAGCATGTGGTTAATAGTTCCATGGATAACAACTAGCCTTAATGTGTAAGATAAGCATTGTTAAGACAAATGAAATATTTTGGAAAATAAAGGGAATAATTCATAGAATGTGCATTGGGGGCATTGTGTGGGGATGGAGGTAGTGTTGATACTTTCCTCCTTAAGAATTATCTTCTGAAAGAAAACTGTTGATATTGTAAAGAATAAATCCTTTGCAGTTTGCTGACTCTTTTTATTCATAAAAAATTTTTGCAATGAATTCCTTACAAGACATACAAGTACTCTTTGGAGTGTAAGTGGATCCTCTTTTATTTGAAGGGTGAGGAGATAAAGAGATACTATCTACAGTGTTACTGCTCTCTGACCTTTTCTGTAACTCTGTGACATCTACGTGGCTGACAGACTCTATCTAGGAATCTAAGATTTTGAAGTAAGTCAGCTTTCCTTTTCCCATTTCCCGGGCTAATGGCATTTACTGTGAAGGGCTGGTGAATACACGAGAGTTTGGGATTGGAGACAAGGAGCCGCAATGAATCTTGGGAATAACCACTTCCATTTACTTGAAAAGAGCTCCGTGGAAGTCCCCAAGTTACTCACCTCTAGAAACAGCATTGCCACCCACCTGGCATTTTCTGAGCAGGCCTCTGCTTTCTATTCTCTAGTTTCTACAGAAGATGAGTTTAAACCTAAAGCCAGTCACCAGGTAGTGTACATATTCTATTTTTTGAAAAACACTCATTACTAAAAAGGAAAAAAGATTTTGTTTTTTGTTTTTTTGTTTTTTTTTTTTCATTCTTCTAAACATTCTGCTTCTCAGGCTCTTCACCAATAATTTATTCATCAGGCTTGGTTCAAAATCGACTTCGACGGTCATCTGAATCCAAATATTGCATGAAAAAAATCACTGACAGCATTCTTTGAATGTGTCAGCGATGAAGAAATTTCCTGGTAAGCCATCCGTAACTACGCGGTCTCAATGTAGAGTCACTTCATGTAAAAATGATATTGATTCTGAGAGAAAGACAACTCAAAGCTAATCAAGACACCTGTCTCCTACGCGCACACACACACACACACACACACACACACACACACAAAGCAAATTAAATTCTTCCTGCTGATTTAAATGAGTAATGATGTACTAAGACAAAAATAGGAAAGAGGAGAAAAATACTCAAATCTTTTAGGAGATAGTGTCTGTCTCCTGTCCATTTCACATATCAGTAACAACTCTGAGCCTAAAAATGATAAAAACGGTGTCCCTTATATTTGTGTTTCATTCCTGGATCTCTATTGCACACCAACTATACAAATGTTAACACATTTTCTACTCCTTTATAATTTTCTGTGTGTATAGTGTTATTCCAGGAACAAAATGTGAGTTTTCATGCTTCCGAAACAGTAGGAATGCTTCTTGTCATTTTTCACGTGGATACTATGATAAATATAGCATTTCCAAGCAGTTGGATCTTCACTCCCATGCAAGTAGCACTATGCCTTTGTGTATTCTTCAGCATGTGGAATCACAGAAGTCTAGAGGGAAAATATGGGGCAGAATATATGAACTTTAGCTCTAGAATGAGCTGAGCTGCCCAGAGTAGCTGACATCCAAGAACTTAAAGTTGAAGAATGGCATTTTTCCGGTAATTATGATCTCAGCCAGTTCTAGCAGCGCAGTAATAGTTTGGCAGATCCTGTGGGTGGTGAGTGTTTCAGAGCCATCACAAGTTCCAGGGGAAGAAAGTTATTCTTTTACCTCAGGAAAAATAGAATAATTGATCTATTGGGACAAAGGAGAAAACTGACTACAGTTCCTTTGGCACTAGGGTCCCTTGTCATCTGGAAAATGGTGATTGGATTACAGACTGGATTAGCATAATTTAGTGGCAGAATTACTGTATTTGTAGCCATTTATCTTCCGGACAAGTGGCCACTGAGCCACCTTTCTTCAGTTCCTTCCCTGGTATCTGTCTTAGTTTGAATGGAAAAAAGGAGGGATGGGGACCACAGGAGTAAAATGTAGTTCTGAAATACTGAACACACAATACCGCAGCACAAGGGTGAAAGTGAGGGCAATAAATACCCAATACAATGCTATCAGAAGTACAAAGTAGGAAATGAAACTACTCATTAGATCTGAAGATTTCATATAGCTCAGTGTGATTTGAAATAATTATATTTCTCTGAACTGAACTAATTCAATAAGCTATTTTAAGATTTTAATAAGGCTTTCTTTTAAAAAGCACGATAATACACATACCATACACAAATCAAATACTACAGAAATGACTTTAAATTTTTAAGAGTGTCATCTCATTTTTCTCCCTTCCTTCTCCCCAAGGGTCCTGCTTCCCAGTGACAGTCACCTTAATTGCATTATTTTTTAGTTATTCATTCAACTCTAATTAGTATGTTAAAATGGTTAATCTTTATTGCCAGCTTGGCTGGCTGGAGATATGCCTGGGAGATTAGTAAATCACAGTCTTGGATGTGTCTGGATGGGGCATGAGGGATGACACTGAGGACGGCATCTGGGTCCTGGCCCCTTGCTCTGCTCTTTTTCCCCTGTATCCTATGACTTGAGTTGCTTTCTTCCCCCACACCACCCATTACGTTACTGCCTTGGAGCCAGCCAACCACACACTGCAGCCATGAACCAAAACACACCTTTCCTCTTTTAAGACCTGCGCTCTTCTTCCTCTTAATATATTATTTCAGACGACTGCACCACACATCCCAGGCATACAGTATGGCAGATAAAATCATCAGAAATTCCACCAGTATGGACCACGTACTTGACCGAAGAGGGGAGATCCTGTGGAGTTGGAGAGTTGTACAAAGTGGCAATGTGATTACTAGAAGTTGAGATATCTCAAAGAGCTAAGATGTCCAAAAGAACTAAACACACATATTTCTGATCATGTACGAAATGAACCCTAAAAATACTGAGATATACTTAGGGGAAGTTAAATTTTAGAAGGTTAGAGAGCCTACAGAAGCAAAAAAAAAATGTCAGAAGTTAGTAAAATTTAGATCCCTTACCAATTAATTATTATTATAGATTCTGTTATATGCATTGTGCTGGGCATAGGACATTGGGTTGTTAAAGTGACTCCCTCAAATATTTATGGTGAAAAACTAATGGCAACCAGAAAAATTCTAAGCAGGATATGGAACAGAAAGCACCAGCAATCCATCTCCTCACCTAGACAACAAATACTCCAAGAATCTATAACTATTTTGGAAATCTGCAAATTCCAGGAAAAAGCTTAGACAGTAAATTATGGCTAATTTTGGTCTATTTCAGCTCTTAGCACAGTAATGCCTACCCATTTTCTGCTTTCAGCTGTACCCGGATTATAGGAGTCAGAGTGGGCAAAAAGAATCCCATCCTGCAAATATTAACATCAATAGTCTTATCACTGATCGCTGGTTTTGGTCAGCAGAGGTATAGAAAGAGGCAGATGGCCATGGTTGCACCTTCTTCCATTGTTTTAATCCCTTCCTTTCTGGCTATGACTTCCATATGGTTTGAAGGGCTGGAACCCATTTTTCCGAACTCATTTACTTTTCTTTTTCTTCTTTTGGAAGAACAAAAGACTAGAATGTGCAAAAGCAGTGCGTACTTAGGGAAATCAGAGTACAACAGTGAATGCTCATGGAAATACACAGTCTCAGAAATGACCTGAGCTTGCCACCTTTAACCATATGATCAAAATTTATAGTTATATAACATGATCTAAAACAATCCAAAAGTTGTATACAGTAAGTATCCTGTCAATAGAGTGACTTTTATCCTCAGAGAAGAAAATTTAAAAAGGTTAAAAGGGAAAAATAAAGAAATGGAAGGACAGAAATAGATAAGGCTAAAGGACAAAGTAAGGTTATGCAACCTTTGGGAAATTGGTGAAAAAAAACAGAAGGGAAAGAAAGAAGAAAAAGACAGGAATAGAACAGAACAAAACAACAACAAAACTAAAAACAATGTTCACACTCATATAAAAATAAGAATAGGGTTGGGGATTTAGCTCAGTGGCACCATTGCCTGCCTTACACGTGCAAGGTACTGAGTTCCATCCCCAGTACCCCCCCAAAAAAATTCACTTCGGGGTGTCACTCTGCTGTCACTGGTAGACAAAGAGGGCGGACAAAGACCTGATCCATGTTGGTTGATCCCTACATCCTGCAGTAGAATTACAGTGGTGTGGTGGATAATCTTAGCAAGCCTGTGCTTTCAACTCTATAGAAGTTCAGGCTGTTCAGTTTCTAACTATGAGGCTAGGACCTAGGATGTACAGCCTGCGACACTCTGGGTGCCTCCCCTGGCCCTGAGTGTCTCCCAAGTCTGTGCTTCTCCCTGACACTGACTCCCAATATATGGAGCCAATCTGTGGCTGCTCTGCATACTGAGATTGGCCCCTTTAAGAATGGCGATGGCCAATTGTCCTTTCCTGGGGATGACCATAAAGAGACCACAACTAAAGTGCTATTAGAATTCAGGAAGAAGCAGGATACAAAGGGATCAATATCTAGAATATACAGAGAACTAAAACTCAACCAGAAAAAAACAAACAGCCCAATTGAAAAATGAGCCAAGGAATTAAACAAACATTTCTCCAAAGATGACATACAAATGACTTATAAGAACTTTAAGAGATGCTCAATATCACCATCTGCTATAGAAATAAAAACTAAAGCTACAAGATATGGCCTCACACTCATTAGGAGAAATTAGAGTTCTTGTGTTCCACCAATGAGATCATAAAATGGTACATATTCAGTGATCTCTTAAAATATTAACAATACAAATACTATATCATCCAGCAATTTCACTTCTGATATGCACACAAAATAATTGAAAGTAGAGTTTTAAAGGTATATTTCTACTCCCATAGTGACAGCATCGTTACTCACAATAGCTCAAATGTGAAAACAACACAACTGTCTACTTATAGAAGAAAGAATAAGCAAAATATATTGTACACATCCAATGAAGTACTATTCATCTTTGAAAAGGAAGGAAATTCTGACATATTGTGTAATGTAACTGAATCTTCAAAGCAACACTCTAAGTGAAATGAGACAGTCAGGTATTTTATGAAGCATCTGAAACAATCCCCCTCTTGGAAACAGCAGGTAGAAAGGAAGTGGCCAGGGGCTGGAGTCATGAGGGAATGGAAGCTATTCAAATGATACAGGGATTTTGTTTTGTATGATTAAAAGCGTTATGTATTATTGTTTTAGTCCGTAAGCCTTCGCGGAACAGGGTTCAGGGGGCCCGGACTGCGGGGGCAAGACATGGAATCACCACACAGACTCCAGGGAGGTTTCTGGAACACTTCTGCTTTATTCAGGAAATGCACAGGCTTATATAGGGTAAGGCGGGGGGTGGAGCCAGGGTGGTGCTATTGGGTCACTATTGGATAGGGTGAGGCAGGGGTGGAGCCAGGGTGGAGTCAGGATACTTGGCCATCGTTATTGGCCACATGTTAGTTTCTGGATTGTATGTTTTAGGGGCTGAAGCAAATGGAGTCAGGACTTCAGTCTTGAGAGGAACAGTTTGTCCATCTGAAGTCAGATCTCCACACATCTGAGGGAGTGGATTATTTCAGCCCTAACAGGCCTCGGAGTTTTCTCATGAGATATGGGTGAGGCGCTCCTGACTCAGCCAGACCTTAATCTGATCCTCAATGTATATGAATGGCAGTGATGTCAGAACAACTTTGTAAATGTAGTTGATATCACTGAACTCTACAATAAGATGAAGCAGAGTAAGTTTTATGCCAGGTGTATTTTACCACAACAAAAAATTTGGAAATTGAAATGAACAAGAAATAGACTAGTAGAATGTTAAGCTAAATAAAATCCAGTAGAGCTCTTCCATAAAATGGAGAGTGACAAAGAATGTAATCATTATGTATTGAAAGTACATACCAATACAAATTTTAAAAAATAAGTAACATGAAGACACAAATCATGCTTTATTGTGTAGTATTGCTGTGGGGATTTAGTTTAACATGCAGTGCCTGCCACATCGGAAGAACCAAGTCATTTCAGGTTTCATTATTCTTCTTTTTATAGTTCAGAAACAAATTAAATATTTTCTTTGTGCACACAAACACATAGCACACACGCACTCAGAGAAAGTATTCCTAAAAGGATACATAACAACTTGGCAATAATGAGTATTAGTACAGAGGGAATTTGGATTAGATGAATCAGGGGAAATATTTGGATGAGGTGAATCAATGAGAAATATTGATAAAATATTCTTGTATTATTACGAATTCAAATATTAAAGCACATTGAATGTATGCGAAGAAAGGGAGAGAAAGAGAATCCTAAAAAAGGGGTCTGATGAATATAATAGATTCTATGATCAAAATGTCTAAGTCGGATTAATCTACACTCAAATAGCTTTGAAATAGTGATACTACTTCATTAATAAAATTAATAACTTTGCAAAAGTAAAGAATTAATAAGTAACAAACAAAATACTAGAACATTCCCTGGAACTATTTCAATGATTGTCTAAAAAGTTCTGTAAATCATTGAATTGGAAGAAAGACGTATTTTCATACACGCACACACACACACACACACACACACACACACTCTTTAGGTTTAACATAACCTCCCACCACTCCATGCCCTTGTCTAACATTTTTTGTTTGTTTTATTTTGTTTACTTTCCTTTTCCTTTTGTAGAATGCTTTGAGCTTTGTAAAGCTCTGTGTAAATATCAAACGTTAAAATCTAATTACAAGCTTATAAATGTAGTTTCTGTTGAAAGAGTGATAGTAACTATGCTGTCAACTCAGGGGTTGACAACAAAATGCTTCAGTGAAATCACTGGAGCTTCTGTAAAGAAAAGCAGCTTCCGGTGCCAAGAAGTTAGCACCAACTGCCACCTCAGCCTCCGCTGGGGCTCAGAGAAGTTGCACGAGAGCAGGTAAATGGAACTTGAAAACTTGCTCGCATCTGAAAAATATGTTTTTGAGAGTTGGAAGCTGACCAAGGGATGGTGCCTTTGAACTTCATGCCGGTCAGAGACGGGCGGAACAGAGTGCACGGGCAGAGATCACTGAGTTGGCATCTGAGCCTGCACTCGCTCACACTGGCACATGCACTGCTTGGAGGGAGCTGCTCTGGTCCCTTCTGACCAACTGCTTCTTTCTCAGTGCAGTCTCCATCCTCTTGATCACTTTCAGGGAAGCAAAACAACCCCGCCAGTAAGACACCTGAGCACCGACATGGACAACAGAAAACAGGCACTGCAGATGGCCATGCCTGAAAATCTGGGCAGAGTGAGGCAGAATTTCATGTGATTATATGCAGAGAAGCAGAAGGGCAGAGAAAGCATTCTCTCCCGAGGTGGCTTCCCTGTAGGCCTGTGGGTGACTTCTAAATTGATCCTGCAGGTATATGTTCACAGGGTTAAGAGTCAGAAAGATCATGAACTTGCATGGTAAGATTAAAATTCTGAGCGTGTATAAGAGGACCTATTATGATTCCAAGGAGACACCCTAAGAGGAAAGGATGGGAAGAGGCAGCTGCCTCCTCCTCCTTATTAAACAAAGGGAGCTTAGGCATCTCACCTTACAATCTGAAAGCTTCCCGTACAACACAAAGGAGAAAATCTTGATCCCTGTGTCAAAACCTTAGATGATTCACTATCTGGAACCTCTCTTGTCAACTGCAATTTCAGGGCTTTGTCTGTAACATAAAACAAAACTGTGCCTTCGGGGCTGATCGGATGAGAATTATCTTCTTCCTTTCTCTGGATTTGATTGTACTGGGCTAAGCAATGAAGCTTCTGCCAGGCTAGAGCGGCTCACCTGCCTTCGAGCTGAACTACTGGCTCCGGGGACCTCCCGAAAGCCCTGTCTGCTCGGGGCCCTCCGGGCTTGGCACAGGTGGGAGGGCTGGGGCGAGCCCACCTTCCGAGCCGAGAACAGTTAGGACGGACCTTCCTCCTCTCCCAACCTTGCACAGCCCGTCCTCCCACCGCTTGACCCTCTTCACTTTGCTGAACCTCCCACCTGCTCACTTCCCTCCTCTCCTGTGGCCACTCCGTTTGACCCCCGTTTACCACCCCGCCCAGAGGCTTGGGGTTTGAAATGAAGCACTCTTAAGAGCAATCTATAATAAAGCAACTGATTCTTACAGAAAGGGCTAATAACGCAGTCAGTTTAACCCTGGCATTCATAACCATTTTTTTCCAGTCCTCATTCAGTAGGCAACAAAGCTTTGTGCTGAGCTCTGAAGCTGCCAGAGAGCTGCTGTCAAATATTTAAAGTTTATAACGAGGCTTCTTCCGGGCTACAGCCGCCACACTTTGTCCACCACAACCTTGCTGCCAGCAGACGAAACGTCCGTCTGCTCTATTTTGTTGACGGTTGTATTTTTCAAATCTGATTTTCTTTCTCATCCGAACAGCATTATCCTGTCTGATTCAGGGCAGGCCCCTGACGACTGGACTTGTGACAAGCAGATTACAAAACTGGTTTATCCGGGCATTGTGTTTCCGTGGCTCGATCTGAGGCCAAAGCCTCTGGGGTGGCAGGAGCACTAATTGCTCATTTGCAGCAGCGACCTTTTCAGCTGGACAGCACCTCGGATCTGGCTGCACAGCGATGCCTCTCTTCTTTAATTACAGAGCGCTGGCCGGAACGAAGCACCCGGTGGCCTTGAGTACAGTAGGATCCAGCGTCCGCATCTGCCTCACCCTGCTCCGCCAGGCAGGCGCTGAAGAGCAAAGGCATCTGTTCTACACGCTTGGCTTTTACACTTGGATTCTGATGGAAATGTAAGCAACCAGGATAGAGAGAGCATTAGGATAGCACAGTAAGACATTCCCGGGAGTCATTCATTTTCAAAAGGAAACTGGACAAACTTCCATGAGGCAGCAGCCGAAAGAGATTCAGGAAGATCTGCTGTCTTATTGAACCACCAACCCTTTTAGTTCCAGTTGAGGCCAACACCAGAGGCTGTGCCTTATCGGATGGAGTCTACAAGAACAACCCACATTCATTTGCAACGGCCCACTGTGAAGGTAAACCACTGCAGTACTATTCCTGATGCAGAGAAGATGGCACCTGTGATATTATCACAAGTTGGCAGGAAGATTGGCAGACTGTTGGCACTTACAAAGGGCGGCAGGACTCGAGAGAACTAGAAAGGAGAGAGAAGTTAGTGTGAGACAGTAGTTGAACTATCTTAGAATCTCAGATATGGTCCACAGATTAAAGGGACAAAGAGAATCAATAGCAGTGCAAGGCAGGAAGGGACAGCGCAGTGAGAAGTGCCGCATGCACTGTCTGTCTGTGCTGAGGTAGCTCAGTCCATCTCTGCACCACCAAGAACTGACACCCAAAGCCACACCGTCCCACAGAGAACTGGAGTGGGGAGGACCGGAGCCACGACTCTTGCCCATCAGGTAACCGACGGAAAACTCAGTGATCACTGATCGATGAAGGAGGCAAACACACCAAGGAAAGAATCGGGATCTCAGAGGATTCTAGGGGAAGAACAAAGCAATACTAACAATGACCAAAGTTCTATGACCAGGCAGTTACATGGAGGTTTTCTTTTTGTATTTTGCCAACAATTTTATACTGAAACCTGAAGTACCAAATAAATAGTTCCTGCCCCTGTCCTATAGGCTATGAATCTTAACTATCTTTTAATCACTATCTTAACTATCTTTTATCTTTTAACTACTCTTTCAAAAGATATGAAAAATACATTTATTCCAGGTATATATATATTTTTTTTTCCAGGCTCTGATATATATCTATATATCTATATATATATATAGATAGATATAGATATATATAGATATATATCAGAAATCTCTTAAGATTAAGGGTATCATAGAGGTTGCAACTAGTCATCTACCCTCAAGTTTAAAAGCTACCTAAAGAAAATGATAGAAATTTTACTTAGGAAGAATAAGTATATTTTGCTAATGAAAGAGCAAATGCAAAGAATAGTTTATTTAGTTAGCTTTTGAGAAAGGCAGCCAGCTAGGGGAAGGGCCTGACATAGAGTTGGGTAATCACCCATATTGCTCACAATTAAGATGAGAATTGCCAGTGAGCTAGGACTTGGGGCCCAGGATGAATTTGCTCCGGCCATGTGGAGGCTGATGTCGCCACTCCTTACTAAATTTCAGAGTTTTGAGGAATCTAAAATGTAAAATAACCAGTTTTCCTGTAAAGTTTCAGTTTCCTTTTAACCCTGCAAGCTGAGGAACTAGGTTAGAGAGCCTGTCTTGCAACTGGTACTTTTAAATCCAGGAGCCACCTCTGATCCGTGGCCACCAAACCACTGAGAAGACTACGTGCTCTGCTAACGAGTGATTAGCTCCAGATTGCAGCCATGTGGCCGCCCACTTGGGATCCCTCCTACAATCCCAGGAGCCATTCTTACTATTGTTTCTCTGTTTGCATTCACAGCTTCCTTCCACCATGTTGTGAGAACACTAGTTTGGCACATCTGACATCTCACAGGTCGGAAGTCATTTTTCCTGTCACACAGTGGTGGTGCGCAGGATTACGATTCCAGCTACGTGGTTGGTGCCGTCATCATGTGAAGCATGTTGGCCTGCCAAGGCGACAGAGGAAGAAAGGAGAAGAGAAAACTTCTTCCACACTTAGACCACAAATCCAGAGCCAGGGTCTGGTTCTTATCTTTCCCAACATTCCTTTCCCTCATAGGAATGTTATAGTTTTCTCTTTCCTCTGGGGGAATAACATTTGAGTTCCAAGTACCACTTTCATTGCAGTGTGAAATCAGTGTTGGAATAAGCACTTAAGCAAGTATCCTCAGAGAACGGAGGAGAGATTGTTACTTTCACATCCCTGTTGGGTACTTCAAAATGACATCAACTAGCCAGGATATGATGATAGAATGAGGTTCGTAATAGACTTCTTGTTAGGAAAAGAAAAGGCATTTTCTCTGGAATTTTGTGAATAAGCTAGTCAAATCCATCCTCAGAAACAAACCAGTGGCTACCATGATACCTAGTGATAATGCACTTTGAAGGGAAACAGTGACATTTCTACAATTTTTCAGACATGTCATTGAAATGTTTTCTTGAATTGCTCAGCTAATCTTCACTTAAAGGGGCATATTCTGTGGTCCATTCTCAGTCTAAAATCCCCTATTGATTTCAGAGGGAGATTTTTCCTGAGAAAAGATGACAGGATACAATTCCTCATAGGCTGAGTGCCTGTCTGTCATTTTTATTATTTGAGGCCAAAAATGTTTTCCCACAGTACAAACCCTAAGGGGTCCCATGGTGCCTAAATTATCCATCTGTAACACTGTCTGGATCCCTTTTCTCTGACTTCACCAGGGACGGCAGTTGCTCACTTGCTATTGACCACATAAGCATGATTTCTGTGCCTGACATTACTGAATAAAGAATGCATTTTCCAGCTGTGAAACATACAAATTCTAATGTTATATTCAGAAGTAAGCACTAGAGTGCAGGTATAGCTCCCTGATCCTGAGAAAGGTGGATTTCTGTATAAGCAAAATCAAACTGAGAAGCAACACATTGCATGCTGAACTCAGTTTTTCTGTATCCATTGCAATTACTGGTTGGGGGTGATGAGTCATTTAAAAAGGGAGGTCTTCAGCCATTTTGTTAATTAAGATCATGACTCTTTTCAAAAAAATAAAATATTTTACATTTCAATTTTTTATCACACCAAGTACTGAGTAGATTCTTGACTTTTTCATATATAATAATTTTTTTATATTACTTTAATGCTACAGTTTATATAGACTGCTTCATAGAATTAGAAGAAAAAAGCTGGCAAATTTTAGTAGCTAGGACTTGGACTTCTTTCCCTAGCATCTCCTCACTAGGAATTAGAAAATTAGAAAAACTGAAGTTCTTTTGTCCCTGTCTCTGGGAAAACATGAAGTATCATTTTGCTTCAGTCTTTTTTGGGGGGTGGGGGTGGAGACAACTACGTAGTTAAGACTGACCTGGAACTCACTACATAGCCCGGGCTGGTCTCGAAGTCAGAGCAATCCTCCTGCCTCAGCCTCCTGAGTGCTGGGATTCAAGGCCTGTGCCACCACACCCAGCTTGCGTCAGTCTTTTTAAGGGAAAATGGCTACCAAAAGTCAACCAGGAGAGAACCACAGCATATTATTTTTTCCTAGCATTGATTTAGTTCTTCATCTTTATGTAAGAAAAGAAACATGACAGAGAAACAAATGCCCTTCTATTGTTTACATTTGAGGTTTACCGAGACAGCCATCAGCAGATTGCCTGTAAGATCTATCTATCTGTCACTGTGTTTTATTGGATAAGGCTGCAGCAGAACCAAAGAGGGGAAAGGGAAAGAAATGAAAGCGACAAAGATGGATTATAAAAACAGGAAAAAGGAGCGAAATTTCGGGAGTGTAAGAGTGGACCGAATGCAGCTGTGAGCAATATTCCCTCTGCTTTTATAAAGTGTGAGCAGACACTCTTGCTGCATAAGAAACAGACGATGAAGATGGACCTCGATTTATGTTTGGGTATTATATTCAGATGGCAATCACAGTGATGTTTATTAGACACATTTTACAGTGTGCAGAACCAGAGCCATGCTACACAGCAATTAGGCGGCTACCAACCTTACTTGCCCCATTCCTACACACAAAATTAAGCATGAGTTCTCTCTGTCCACATATGAAAACCAAAGCCCAGCTTGCAATTTACTAATCACCTTTTGAAACTTAATTTCCTTCACTCTCTAATCTGCCCGGTGCAAGTGTTTCCTACAAAAATGATTTCCGTATTCTCTTCTTCCCAGTGCTCTCTGCAGCGCTGAATTCCAAGTCTGTCCTGTCTTGAAAGTGCTTCCTTACCCCTTGGACTAGGCCCGCTTCTTCTTAGTTGCCTTAGCAGAAAACTGCCACGAAATCACAAAACGTCATTGCACGGGAGCTAATGAAACATTTGTAGTCATCTCATGGCTTTAAATTATTTTATCGTCTCTCTCTTTACTTTTTCCCTTCTGTATGTTTGCAGTGCACGTTTACATTCATTGGGAGGAGTTGGTGCACACAGACAGCACATCTTCATGTCTTTCTGCTTCTCATCCCTTCTCCTCTCTCGCGCCACTCTCCCATCTCATTCTCTCCTCCCACTTGAAAAAGATCGATCTCGCTCTTCCTATGTTCTGTCTTTTGTTTCGCTCTGTATTTCTCTCCTTTCCTGGCTTCTGTGAATCCTGTATTAAACCACTTTTAGCTCAGTGTCTGTCTGTGATGGAAGAGGCCTGTCCAAGGCACGGCGACCTTCATCTCTTCCCTTCTCCTTCTAACTCCTCCCTCTCCCTCTTTTTTGACCCTGACCCTCCCCCATCAGACCCTCTCTATGTGCTTTCTCTGTCTGGCTGAACTTACACTTGCTCACAGCATGGCTTTTTACTTAGGCTTGAAACTTGAAGAGCAGAATTGAAATGTTCTTTATCACCCAGCTTTGAGAATCACACAGGATAACTTCCAGCACACACACAGGCCACAACAGTCACCAAAGCCCTGCTCAGCGTGACCCTCCCCCATCAGACCCTCTCTATGTGCTTTCTCTGTCTGGCTGAACTTACACTTGCTCACAGCATGGCTTTTTACTTAGGCTTGAAACTTGAAGAGCAGAATTGAAATGTTCTTTATCACCCAGCTTTGAGAATCACACAGGATAACTTCCAGCACACACACAGGCCACAACAGTCACCAAAGCCCTGCTCAGCGTCAAGGAGGAGCAACAGAGATCCCAACTTTTGTTGGAAAGATTATCAGAGTCACATTTTAGGAAAGTACTTCAGATGAGAAACATTTTCAACATCTGCTTACAATACCACCTGCCAGGCCAGGGATGTAGCTCACGGGCAGGGAGTGTAGCTCAGCAGCATAGCACCTGTCTGGCAAACTCGAAGCCCTGAGTTTGATTCCCGATACCAAAATAACAACAACAACAACAACAACAACAATAAATATACCACCTGCCACAGAAAAATGTTAAAAATAAGAAAATAAGAAATGCCTACATCTTATTAATTTCCCCATAAAAGAGAGCTGCTAATAGCTATCTAACTATTGTGTCTCCACGTGGTTTTTTGAGCTGCAATAACTCGTATTTTCATATTATAATTATTTTTTTCCAAACGTACTAAGATACGCTTAGTGATTAAAAACCAGGGCAAGTCCTGTTCTGTACTTTACTGTTTTACATATTGTAAGACCAAAAAAGAATTTGTCCCAGGGATGCTGGAATGATTTAATAACAAAACCAGCAGATGACGGAGTACAGCCTTCTACAGACTCAGCGCGTTCCAGAGCAAGGGTGATGGGATCAGTGTGCCTACGTCGGGGCAGCTCTGTGTTCATTACTGCCTTGCTTGTTGTCCACAGCACACTTGACCTCCTCCTCTTCTCCTTTTCCTTCTTCTCCTCCTCTTTTGGGTTGCTTCACTTTGGCTGTATCCCACAACATCCCTGGAACCTTCTTCTCTGATCTCTGAGAATCCCTCCTCCCTTGACATTAATCTATCTTGTCTGATACCTCTCCCTTTTCCCTCCAAGCCCGACACCAGTTACACTCTGGGGATGACATCATTCCCTTTCCCCACAGGCCAAAATACGCAGTAAACCAAACTAGAATGCTCCTCCCTGTGAAAATCCTACACTCACACTTCTTTCAGTTTCCGTGTTCCCATAGAATTACCAAGAGAGCATCCATATTTCAAACTCTTAACAGATAGGTAGTGAGGGCAAGGACAGTGTTCCTCAGACTTTATCTGTGATCAAATACCTCGGATCCCATTATTTTCTGACACAGTGGGGTTGGGCTGGGCCCAAGAGTCTGTGTTTCTAACAAGTTCCCGGACGGTAGCGATGTGGCTAATGCCGGGGTAACAGGGACCTGCTTTAAATCACTGTTTTCGATTATTTAGATTCTAATTTACTAGTTTTTAAATCTCTCCGGTTTTCTGGAGATTTTTTAATGAATGGGATAAATCAGGAAATGCAACGAGAAAAAATCCCTTTCAGTAACAAACCCCAGTCGGTAACAGCAACATTTCTGGTGCAACAGGATGAAAAGATGATTGATCCACTAGGAAGGGGCTTTTGTCAAGCTGGTGGGGGTGAGAAGCGGGGGACGGAGCCTCAGGCCCGAAGTTCCAGGTCCCTGCTGACCTTCTCACTCTATTCCCTCGGCTCTGAACTTCACAACTGCAGCAAATCCGTCCGTCTATTCCTAATTGTTCAAACACGACAGAGCCACGTGGGGAATTGTGAGTGGAGACCTGGAAGTGAGCAGAAGTGAGAGGTTGGATGAGACGCCTGCCTGTTTACCCGGAGGGCACCAGTTCAGACAGGGAAAGGCGCTGATAGGATTGTGGTGAACGAAGGGAAAACACCGTGGTGAAACGTGAAAGGCACCTAAACCAGAACGATCCAGATTTCTAATTTGGCTCAGGGCTGGGTGTTGGCACGTTGATTTCTTTTAAAATGAACTACACTTGGGTGAACAGAAAACATGTATCTCTCTCAGTGAGCTGTTAATGTATGTTTATTTATGCTTTATTTAATCCCAGATTAGGTCATTTCCCTTTTGAAATCCTACATGGACTCCAGAGAGGAGAGCCTTTGTCTGATTGCTGCTAAGAGCACAGGTGTGAAGAGAATCTGTTTTTCAAAATGTGCAGGAGCTACTGAGTTTTCAAATTAAATAACGTGAACCTTCTAATGTGACTAAGGAGAACCCCAAATGTTCACAATCAACCTTTAAAGCTGTTGAGATTTCCTGGTTTCTTTGTTGAGCCTCAGAAAACCTACATTCCTAAGCCACTAGAGAGGTAAACAAATGAGAGCTATCACATTTCTTCTGTCCCGCGGCCTCCTTGGCTCTTTGTCTCCATTTGCCCTTCCTTGTAGGGATTAATGGATTTCAACAGAGGCTTTGTGGGTAGTGGGAGGAGGTGGCTTCTTGGCTTTATTTGCCCTCTGTGTGTACTTACGAAGTGTTCTGACCGGATGACCCAAGTGTTGCCAGTAAGAGACCCACCCGAGCCTTTCTTGATTCCGGTGCCTTTCTTGAGATCAGGGGAGGAAGAACGTTTCGTAAGGAGGCCCTGATTCAGTAACTGTGGCTCAGAGCCCATAATAAAATCATGGTAACAGTCTATAAACATGAAAACATCAACCCTTCCCAAACACAGCCTGACGAGAACAAGTCTAATTGCAGTAATGACCCAAAGTACAGACACTGCCCTGCATTAATCTGCCTCTCCCGGGGTGGGGTGGGGGAGCAGCGCCGGAAACCCTGGCCCTGAGCGCGCAGGTACCTCACTGAGTGTGAGAAGGAGGCTGCGCTCCCCAGGGCGAGCGCCGGCTGGCTTTCATTAAAGGCCTGGAGGTTGGTGGGAAATTATTCTAAATCACTTTTTAAAGACTCGGCCTTTTTTTACAAGCTTTTTAACGATTGCCATTCTCTCACTTATTTGCATTTTTAACTTTCAGCTATAGAAAACAGTCCAGTTAGACGAAAACTATTTCGGTGTTTATTCATCCAGGAGTATGTATTTACATATTCTCCGTGCTCACTCCCCAGGCACTTGAGCTAAATTTAGATTTCACTTTAATAACTTGGAAATGTATAGAACAGTCAAAACACACTTTGGGACAGGCACGAGAGTGAGCACAGTGTGAGGGTCTGCTTTCTCTCTCTCCCACCCTCACCCTCCTGGCTTTCAAAGGGAATGAATTTTAGCTTCACAAGTCAGTGCCTGGACTGTTCTTTGAGAAAGCAAGCAAAGAAATGAATGAAACAGAAAAATTGAAATATCCCTTCCCTGCTCTGGGTGGGACTGGTCCCGTACTCAGCTCCAAGGACGGGTCCTAATAATATTGAAATAAAACACACCCTTCTGTCACCTTAGTCACTATCACAAGATTCAGTGTTATTGTCTTCATAGCAACGATTACTGTCGTTTCTGTTTGTTTACAATCTACATTAATCCCCTGGAACCGAGGCCCACCATCCGCATACCTCCAGAGGGTCTCGCTCACAAACACTAGACAGCATTGCCGGGACGGTGGTTCCCTACCTGGCCAGACCACTTCTGACCCTGTGCCCTGGTCGCCTCTTCTCAGCACAGAGTGGGTGGCGCTGTGAACCATGAATCTAGCAGCAGGTGATCCCTAAAGACAGATTTACTGTCTCTAACGACTCAGAAAATGCTAGAAAGTTTGGCAATGTTTATGTGTGTGGGTCCCTAAAAATGTAAAGGCGTGAGATAACTTATCATGGAGCTAAACAGTTGCATCAGTTTATGAAGCATTTATCAGCGTACATAAAAATGTTAAAAGAAATGATCAAATTATTAAAGTATTTCTAAAAGTTACTTTTATTTAAAGTAAAAGTAATTTTTATGATTATCTTTAAAGAAAAATAGATTTCAAATTGAAAATTATTCCACTTTTTCTTTTAAAAATCATTAATTTGCTTTTATTCCTTATTACTAAAGCTAACATACTTACAAGAACAGAGAATAATTTAGTAAAAAACTTACATAGCCATGACTTAGATTTAACAATTACTAGTACCTTCCAAGATTTTTAAATTTAAAAATAAAATGGAATATCTTAGTAACTGAAATTAATAAAAATATTTTTGATCACCAAAAATAATAGTTTGGGTATTAATATAACAACATGATGAAATAATTTTTGTTTAATATTTATAAGTGTTACTGAATCAAATTGATACAGTCTCTCTGAATAAAATAAATTTAACCAAAATCCCTTCATTATAAATGCATGAGTCTTTCGTTTTTTTTTTTTTTTTTTTTTTTTGGTGCTGGGGATCGAACTCAGGACTTTGCACTTGCCAGGTAGGGGCAATGCCCCTGAGCTAAGTCCCTGACCTCTGAGTCTTTTAATTTTTGTTAATAGTAAAGTGTTACTGAGGCTGATGTGTAGCTAGAAATTGTGTATCCAGGGAATGGATCTAAGTCTCACCTGTCTGCTTATAATGAATTTTGAAATAAAAGCAGTGCTGCTTCCTTTCCTGAGTACAAACTGTGCCCTGCACACCTTTCCTCCTGTTCGCAGGCCTTACATGGCTAGAACCCCCTGTAGGATTCACCTGTGCTCTCCTATTTGGGAGAGGTGTTACAATGGAGGTGAAAGGTGAATTTTTAAGAAAAAAAGACAGGACCTTAAAGGCCATTCTGTTCTTAACTTAGACTAAAGTAGCAACAGTTTCTATCATTTTCCATCTATACCTTTGTCAACACATGTGATTGTTTTTTTTTATTGATTCTGGAAACCGGAAACACCTGATGTACAAGATTCTCTTTCCTCTATAACGCCGCTGTGTCAGAAACAGAGCTGAGTCGAGGGTGAAGCTGGCAGGTTGCTGCCCGGGGCACCTTCTGTCAGAGGTACCTGGAGAATCGTGGAAACGCCGTGAGGTAGAGAAACGTGCTTTCACCAGGCCACTTCTCCAGGTGGGGCCTGAACACCGAGAGGGGCTGAGCCCACAGGAGCCATTATTTCCGCCTGACTTTCAAGAACAGGGGGCCAGGCTGCTGTGGGCCAGCCTGGTCCCAGTAAATCTGAGCAGCCAAGGACGGGATTCTCCAGGTACCTCTGCCTTTCTCCTTCACAAAACTCACTCTTCAGAACAAGGTGTCCATATTTAAAGAACATGACTTTAACCAGTCCTTCACTGCTGTAGAGAATACCTAAGGTAATCACATACAGAGAGAAGAGGTTTGTTTGGGCTCAACACGGCAGTGTTTCCAGTCCATGAGTGGCTGGCTCTGGTGCTTGGGGTGAGTTAACACGTCCTGAGAGGGTCGTGTGGCAGAGCAAAACTGGTAACCTCAAGGCAGGGAAGAGAAACAGGAAGTAGAGCCCAGGATCCCACACCCCAGGGACCTGAGGATTCCCCCAACAGGCCCCAGAAGGCTTCAGCACCTCCCTGCAGCACCACCCTGGGGAGCCTGCCTTGAGCACTTGACTTTTGGGGGGTACTTAAGGCGCAAACTGCAGGAGTGATTTTGAAAGAACAAGACCATTAACCCATGTCCTGTTCGCCCTGAGGACACTCGCTGGTGGACAGTGGATGCAGCCTTTACTCTGAGATAACGCCCGGATTACAGTCCTGGCCTTCTCCCACAAAGGTTGCCAGGAAAGATCTCAGTGTTGTTATATTTGCGTCACTCTGGTACATGGACAGTCGGAGAACAGATTTATACTTGATTTTCATATTAAAAACCAGTCAGATTTGCTTCAGCCTCAAAGCATGTATTTCTGTAAAATTAAAAGAATGCTGCCAGCAAGCTATACTTTGTTTTAATGATTAATGAGTTAAGTGCCAGGATGCCCACAGACTATCCAGGTCACAAGCCACTGACAGTCATCCCCCCATAGAAAAGCTGAGTTCTCAGGGAGCTCTGCTCTCATGATATTCATTTAGTGGCCTGTTATGTGAATGTCTCATCTTTATAGATCAAAAATTATAATTAGAAATATTTTTCAATATGTGAACTGATTGTTAGCAAAGAAGAAAACACATATGATTCAGCTGTTTCGTTTCTTTTCCCACCATCTCCTGGACTCTCAGCCTTTCTCTAATAACAGGGCTGGTGCCCATCAAATCTCCAGGTCTGGAGGTAATCCTCTCCGCCCTTACAGACTTTTCACATCAAAAACCAAAGAAGGGTCAGTTGATATTTTTTTGAGAATCCGTTTTCATTATTTGCTGGCTGAAAAAAAAAATGACCATTATGATACCAGCTCCAGATATAAAAGAATAATTACTAACAAAAATTACAACCTGGAAACCATCAGCTTGGAAGACCGTTTGCTGTCTTGTTACAAGTCTACAACCATATGAGAAAATACTTTTCTCTCATTATTCATATAAAGTAATTTTGGGATTGGCCCTAACCTAACCATAATGGAAAACCAGCTATTTCTGACTGTCCTTGGCCCTTTATGATTTTAGAGTTCTGTTAAAAATAGACTTACGTTAAAGGTTAAATGAGATACCACAAAGGTCTTGTAAACTATGACCTGTTTATATGACTTGCACCATGGATGGAAGACCTCTACAGTTTTCTCTCAATCTGAAAGAAGGAATTTTGATGTCTTATATCACTGGAATTTTGTTGCTATAAACCCTAGGTTGCATGTTTTTGGTTAGAATACTTACACAAAAAAAGTTGTAGATTATTGGAATCTACAGTGTAGTGGGTGATTAGGGCTCAGGCCTAGAAATTAGCCCTTGACATTATAGCTATCTGGATGATGGACGAAGTAAGAATTCTTTCCTAAAAAATTGGAGTTAATTGGGTCTGGGAATTTGGCTCAGTGGTTCTACCACCTGCCTTGTAAGCACAAGGACACGAGTTCGATCCCCAGTACCCCCCAAAAGTAGAATTGATTTGTGAGATTGGTCCTCACCTTCTTTGTGATCCTCATGTCCCAGAACAACCTCATTTTAGCCAGTTGCACCCAATTAAATCATGTGCAATGGGGTTACAAACTGGGAAACAAGAATTGACTAAGTTTTTTAGTTTGTCATTTTGGCTAGATTAAAAATATACAAGTCATCATGTTATTAAAAGGATTGCTCTGATACGATCAAACATTAAAGTCACATATCTCAGTGCCTCTATGTTTTGTCTTTGATCTATTCTGATGAGCTTGTTGGGCTGAACAGTTCAGCTTGTTGAGGTTTGTGAATTAGAACCAGATTTTCATTGACCCTAATTTTTTAGGTTAATAGTAATTTTTTTGTGTGTGAGTTGATCGTCTGATGCATTGTGAGCACAAACGAATCCACTCTGTGGGGTCTTTGCCATCTGACACCTGTAACATTTTGCAAGAGCTAATTTTCACTTGGATTCTTCTCCAAAATGATGTATAAGCCATAACTCTGGCTCTGTGCCTGCCTAATATGCATGTATATGCAGTTTTAATGTGTACTTTAGATATGAAAATATTTTTCCTTTCTGCTTTAGAAGTGAGTTTGTCTTTGCCATAGCTAACAAAATGTTTACTATCTCAATATATTTCTTTTGATTAGGCTGAGTGTATGTATTAATTAGTCTCATTTGGATAATTTTATGAAAAAATTAGAAAAATATTAAAGAACAACATTTCTTTCCATCACGCCCAATGCTGAGTGTCTTTTACCTTCCATAAAACCTTTTCTGAGTGAATGAAAAGAGAGAGGATGATTATCAGCCTTTTATTTTGGAGTGTGTTTGTACCCTATGTACTTGAAGATATAAGAAAAATGTTCATCAAAGAAATGTTTCCATCATTCACTTCCCTGTAATGAACTCAATGTTATATACTGGAGTAATGAATATTTACTTAAATACTAAGATCAATTTATAAAGTTTTTTATCATGATCAACCTCCCAACATTTCATAAAGGTAGAAACTTAATTTGTATTACTTAGCCTTAAAAAAAAAAGAGGGAAATTCTGACGTATGCTACAAAATGGATGAACGCTGAGGACACTACACTAAGTGAAATGGACCAGTCACAACGAGGCAAGCACCGTATGACTCCCCTGACACGCATTGCTCAGAACAGTCGACATGGCAGAAGCAGAAAGTCGATCGGTGATTACCAGGAAGGGGGTTACTGACTGGAATGAGCATAGTTTTCAGTTTTCTAAGTTGAAAAGAATCTTGGAGGTGGATAAAGGTGGTTACACAATGTTACAGAGATATTTAATACCACCCCACTGTGCAATTAAAAATGGTTAAGACAGTACATTTTCAGATAGTAAACTTTATTTGATCTTGTTTTACTTAATGCTATCCCCCTTCTAGTTGGTTTTGCCTCTGGCACCGCGATTGAATAGGTCAAGTGCAAATATCAAACAAAAAAATTATGCAGAGTTTATATCAATCATTTGGCAACAATTTAATGAACACCTACCACCCACAAGGTACGTAAGGTATTTTAGGAATTGTAAGGCAAGTCTTCACAAAAAGCCTCCACAATTCCTTGTAATCTTTCGCCTATCAAAAAATGATGACCAGACAGTTTTAAAACGGTGCACTCAGAGAAACACAGAGATTTCAGGTGTTTTTCAGAGTCCCCTGGGACACCAGGTAATGAGATTGGTTTCCAAGGCTTTTCTCACCAAGCTGGTATCATATTCACAGGCAGGCACAAATGTTTGTGTACGAGACCCAAGCCCAGCTTGCCCGGCAAATTTCCAGTATTCTGCCAAAGAGTGAACGGCCTCTACTGTCAAGGGAAGGAGGCCTGGGGATAACCTGGGGAGGGCAGGGCTGGTGTGATTTGCTGGCAGAAGAATGCCTCAGAAATACAAGGTGCCACACTACAAATCTGACTGCATGTTGCTTCGATTTCATATTTCACATTACCTCATAAAGCACATCTCTAATTGTTTCAATAACCACAGATACAGCCTTACCATTTGAGTTGCTGTCATTAAGTTAGTAATAGTTGGGGAGGTGGAGAAGAGCTAACACCTCCCTAGACGGCCAGCTCTCTGCCCCTCTGGGCCAAAAGGGATGGGAGAGCCAGTGTAACATCTGGGGGAGCACGGGGTTCGCTTATTAAGGAAGCGGGGGAAGGCAGGATAAAGATTAGACCCGATGACCTAGTTTTAACGCCAGCCAGCGAGGCGCCTCAGTGGGTTGTGAGAACCTCACAGTAGAATGCATTAGAACAAAGAGTGCACAGCATAAGTGTCGCACACAGAGAGGCATTTGAAGCTTTAAAAAATACTCAAATATACAATGGCCTCTTGTTTAATTATAGTAATTATTCGTCAGACTCCAGATGTTAGGAAAGGAAAAAAAAACTTTATCTTTTTATGATTAGAAGCATGAATCCTTTCAAATGTGCGTGTCACTGAATGGAACGTGTCTAATCATCAACTTGCAGCTGAAGCAACTCTGAGTAAATAACTGAAGCCAATCCAGATCCTTATTAAAAGAATTTGTTTCTTTCTGGTACCAAAAAAAAAAAAAAAAACACAAAAAAAACAATAATTTGTTTCTAAAGGGAGAGAGAAATACCTTCCATTTGGAAGAAATCGGCCCTACGAAAAGTCAAAAGTACTTGGTGCATTCTGCAGGATAGGGACATATTTCACAATGTTCAACCAAATTCTTGTCCGAACGCCATGGTTGGTTTTAAACTTATTCTCAAGTTGCGGCACTGTTTCAAAGGTAACTTAGATGCCTGGGAATCAAAGTCTCCCTCACTTCTTTGATTTAGGGGAAAGCAAAGAAGGGTACGCAAAAAAACTATGCCTGGAAATCAATCTATCTCTGCAGACGAGTCCCGTAGGTCTGACCGAACTCTGTGAAATGGAAGCGATGATGCCAAACCTCTTTTTCTGCTGGGGTCCCAAAGACGTAAGCACACAGGAATGGCTCAGCCTGGCAGCTGGCCACCAAGATGGCTCTCCAGACTCAGTAATTAAAAGCCATTCACTCTTCATTCCCTCCCTCCTCCTCCCTCCTAGTTCTTTAAAGTCACCCACTCGGTCTACCATGCCACACTTTTAAGGGCCCAATAGAGTAGACCGTGTGATGAGAAAGTAGAGCTCCTGCCCAGAACCAGTACTAATCTGTCATGAGTCACCTTGGGCCAGACCTTCCAGCCTCAGACTATGGTTCATATCGCTGAAACCAGTTACCCTGTGGCTGCAATCTCAAGAGCAACCAGGGACCAGAACCATCAAGTTAAACTACTCTGAGGTTCCAAACTCACAGAAATGTCTATGATCACAAATGTTTATTGCTTTAAGTCACAAAGTTTTGGGCTAACTTGTTACTTAGGTAACTACTACATAGGGTGATCTGAAACTGCTAGACTGGGTCATTTGACCTTAAGGTCCCTCCCTAAATAAATGTGCATTTCATTTCAGGTCCACACAATTACATGGCATGGTGTGTGTGTGTGTATGTGTGAAATCCATTTGAATCCATCCAGCTGTAAGTCTTCTCTACCCAGAATACAGAATACTAAGGATTCCAAGTCATGCCATACTTACACATTTTAGGGACTTACATGTTAGAATATATACTTCATGAACATTTGCAACAGCATTTTTAAAAAAATGAAAACAGTACCTTCATACGTTGTTGAGCTTTATTTTAAAAGTATCTTTAGATCACTGCCACCTTCAGGGTTACGTGCCGAATGTGGGAGACATTCGTAGACCGAAGTGTGCACAGAACTTACGGTCTTTTTCACTTTATTACCACACGTTGGTAGGACATGAGCTTCGCAGCCACCTTGGGGAGGTGTCACGCGCACCTCACCAGCAAGGAACACGCAACACTCAGGATTCTTCTGATGCACGCTTTATTGGAGTTTCTTCTACATTCTTCAAAATGGCGGAAAGACCCCGAGCCGGATGCGAGCCTGCCTTTTATAGCCTCTCGGGTGACGTGGCCCATTTCTATTGGTCAATGCCGGCCTGCATCATTCTGACGAACCAAGCGCCTCTTCTGCGCAGGCGTGAACCACCGTCACCGGCGGACTCACATCCGGAATTCATGCAGAGCATGAAGAACCCGGAAATAATGGCGTGTGACATCTCCCCCTTCCTTAAAATAACTAGAGCTCAGGAGGAGCCTGTCAGCCACCCCGGCCGGAAGGCGGCCGAAGCAGGTATTCCAAGTGAGCAACTGTTGGATCACCTTGGCTCGTGCAATGAGGAGAACCTCTGAGCGGTGCAAAGGCTGATCAACAAGATTATAAAAGGACATGCCTGATTCTGGTGCAATGGACTAATCCACAGAGTGCAGAGGCCATGTCCAAGGAGGTGGAGAGATGTAGGTATTTGTGGCCTCCGAATGAGCAAGGCATAGGCAGATATTGACCAACGTTCAAGCTACTATTGTAAATTGGCTAACCAGGCAGCAGGCGAGTATCCGGCTTCAAGGGCAGTGAAAGCTTGCAATAACATGATATTATCATTTTGTCTCTGTCGTCTCATCTTACATAACCACCAAAATCCCAAAAACACTGCCAAAACCAACAAAGCAATCATTGATCCCATTCCAGCCCAATCCTTCAGAATAGATACAGCACTTGCAATCCAATCAGATATACCTTGTGCAAAAACAATGTCTACTCGGGTAGAATTAACATGAGCAATGGCTACTCTCAATTGTCTAACCAATTGATCAAAACGTCCCGTCCAATTTGATGTCAAATATATAGAGAGTTCCCTAGATAGATTCGCAGCTCTTGACATATTATGATATTGTACAGGTGTAACACAGAGTCCTGGCATCCTCCACATACATCCTATTTGGGCCAATTGCCATAACACATCAAGTTGCTCTTGCACTAAATCAACCCTTTGACTAACAATCATTAACCCTCCCTTCAAATGGGCATTAATAGAGGCTTGCACATCGAGCGCAGAGGCTACTTGGCTGACAAATTATTCAAAGCAATTGCGGTTTGTACTGACGTGGAAAGGGAGACGGCGGCTGCGGTCGCACCAGCGGCTGCAATAGTTATCGCTGATACTATTGCTGCCGTAATCCCAAAATCTCTCTTAGATCTTACAATACTCAAGGGATTCGTCACTTCCGTTGGCACAGGAATGAATCGAGGCATTCGGACGATCACAGCATGAGGAAATTTGGTTGCGTCCCAGCAGGATGCGTACCAACAAGTATCATTGGCACAATTCAGTTCCATAGTCTGTGAGAGAGTCACATTAGCCACAAGCCAAAGAAATGGTGGCCACACGCAAACTGGAGTGGGTGCGAAGGTGATGTTGCGTAGACCATTGAAGTGTTGCTGAGCGGCACCACCCGGTACTTTGAAGTCTGGTGCTGGGGTTGGCAGTGATGGTGGTGCAAAGAACTTCAGGGCTTCATTCGTTCCACCAGTAAAGCTACCAATCCCCTGAGTCCCGCCGCCAATCATGGCGAAGGGACGCAGATCAGTACAACTACCATTAACTCCACAAAGCATCCACAAATCAAAGGGATTAACCCAGCCTTCAATACCAGGCTGTTGGTTAGTGAAATTATCCCCTGGTTCTGACTGATTGAAATCCGAACCCATGTAAGGGGAGAAAGTGAAGAACTGCGGAACCGCCCATCCAACCTCCCTACTTTGACATTCAGTCCAAGGGAAGAATACTTCTTTATGGGTCCCCTTACAAAATGGTGCCCACTTGGGTTGGGGAAGCCCCGTAGAGGTACCCGTCATAGCGGGCCATCTACCGGAGATCCATGAGGCATTCACCTCAAAATTGGTATGTGTAGAAACTTCTAACCAAACAGCAGACTGATTGAAAAGTCTAACACAAGGCGTCTTATCCGAAATAGTCTGAATATAAGAAAAGCATAAAGATCCTGACAAACTGATATTTCGATTACCTTCTATGGGACTGGTCATATTATCTAATGGCAAATAGGCCACTTCCATAGAGGAATTGGTGGCAAAAAAGCGTGGGAAAATTGCAGCATCATGCATAACAGGCAATGGTAGAGGAAACACAGATAATAACCCCCAATACTGATCAGCCAAAGAGGTGGTGA
>NW_022900915.1:2168577-2176935 GCF_012274545.1 Fukomys damarensis
CCCCCGCGGGGGGGGGGGGGGCAACCAGCGGGGGCGCAGAGGGCTGGACAGCAGCCGGCGCATAAAGCCCCAGCCTCTCATTTTTCCCTTTTCTTTTCACTTTCCTTCTTGCTACTTCCTCTTTTTCGGGCGGCTCCCCTGAGGACTCCGACGTGGTCTCGGAGTCCTCCGAGGAGCCCTCCGAATTACTTTCCTTTTCTGCTAATGTTAATCTTTTTAGTTCATCTAGGGCAGGGTAGAGGCCCGTTGAGGCCTCAATAGGACCGGAAATTTGGCTCCCTTCTTCTTGAGCTCCCATTGTTCTCCGTTTTTGTCTAGACTTACTTCTTTCTTCCCTCTCCGTTTCTGATACACTGTCTTGATGCTCCCTAAACAATTTTTGTCCCTCTCGCACCTTGTCATTGCAGCGTTTATCCTCCAAACAGGCTCTAATCATCTTCCACACTGGTAAAACCCCCGGTCTTAAGGTATTCTTATCTTTCTCTCGCTGGAGGTCTTTTCCTAATTTTTCCCAGGATGGGATCGTGAGTGACCCGGTACCGCTGAACCAGGGCGCCGCTCGATCCACTTCCTTTAGAAACCTTCTTAAAATTTGCTCCGATATTTTTAACTCCCTTTCCTTCAAAAGGCTTTGTAAGGCATAGACCAGTGATTGTGAAGTTGAATTGCCCATTTCTCCCTTATCTACGAGAGTGGGCGACCGACAAAGTTATCTACCTTTGATTTACGGCCAGTTTAAACCTTTTGGAGTGAACAAATTGAAACACCCGCCCACACCAGACAGCGTACCTCTCGGAAAGTTGGTGGATCCTCCCCTCCTGCGTCTCAGTTCTGAATCCTCCTGAAGTCAGGGGTCTCCGCTGATGCCGGCAATGATGGTCATCGCTCCCGGGTTTCGGCACCACTTGTCGCGCGCACCTCGCCAGCAAGGAACACGCAACACTCAGGATTCTTCTGATGCACGCTTTATTGGAGTTTCTTCTACATTCTTCAAAATGGCGGAAAGACCCCGAGCCGGATGCGAGCCTGCCTTTTATAGCCTCTCGGGTGACGTGGCCCATTTCTATTGGTCAATGCCTGCCTGCGTCATTCTGACGAACCAAGCGCCTCTTCTGCGCAGGCGTGAACCACCGTCACCGGCGGACTCACATCCGGAATTCATGCAGAGCATGAAGAACCCGGAAATAATGGCGCGTGACAGGGAGGAGGTGCATGTGCACACACAGCTTGCTTTCCAGTCTCTTTCCCCTCCGTCCTTCCCTCCCCTTCCTCCCTCCTGTCCAAAGCCTCTTTCTCCACTTCCGTTCTTCTTCTTGCTCATGTTTATAACACACGATGTTTGCATTCACTCTGAGTGCTTGGAGACTGCCTGGCACATTTTAATCTTACCCCCTTCTCTTCTTCACCCCCCAACCTCATTTGCCCGGCCCCCTCCCCTCCCAGAGATCTGTCCCTTGATGAGAATAGCACACAGTGATTAAGGTCTATGCCTGATGTACGTCAGTCAGCATTGTATTTCCCAGGTACATCTGCTTTCCTATAAATGTCTTGAACCTACTCTTCTTCATTGCCAAGTAGTATTCTGTCGTGTATAGATACTGTTATTTTGTACCCATTAGCCTGTTGATGGGCATCCAGGCTGCTTCCAGAATTTAGCTCTTATGCATTGTGCTGCTAGAACCATGGATATGTGTGTTTCACTGTAATATGATAGCAAAGACCCTATTCTCATCAATCTTACACTAGGGAGAAAAGCAAGTACAGAGCTGTTTATACAATAACATTGCCATATAACAAATATGTGTAGAGGTCATCAGGGACAAGCAAGGAATTTTTTTTTAATTTGGTTTAATAATAGGTAGGAGGGGCCAGGGATGTAGATCAGTGGCTCCACGCCTGCCTCACGAACATAAGGTCCTGCGTTCAATCCCCAGTACCAAAATAAATAAATGAATGGATGAATGAAAGTAGGACTTCACAACGCAGAAGAGGAACTGAGAAAGCCGATTAAGAAAGAGGAAACTGCATGAACACAGGAGCCTCAAACTGATGGAGGAGAAAACGTTCTGTGTACTTTGGGAGTGGGCAGAGGCCTTGGATATTGGAATCAAAGATTCGTGTTTCCTGTAGTAGCCAGCAAGAGACAATGACATGCTGTACAAACTGGAATCATAATATCAAACCTGCACCTGGAAAAATAACAGGATAGAGCACAGAAGGGAGCAGCTGAAGGCGCAGGCCGTGGTCTAAGCAGCAACAACAGCAGTGAGAGCCAGAGGGGCAGGGAGAAAGGACGACTGGGCTTATGTGAGACGCAGAAATTGCGGCACCTCTCAATCGTGCCACTAACTGGAGAAAGTTAAATCAGGAAAAAGTGAGAGATTGGAACAGGCAGGGAAGACACAGGTGTTTCTCCTTGGGACAGGAATGATGTTTGCAACTGAATTTTGGAGGAACCAAAACGCTGCTGAGAGGTGACAATGGGGAGAAAGAAATCCAAACACAGATGCACATTAGAGCTCTAAGCCGCCTACTCTGTCTTCTTCAAGTGCAGGTGGGAGCCTTTTGCAAGTATAAATACTTTGATTTGCATTGGAAACTGTCAGCTGGACTCGCAAATAAATTAGAAAACCATTCTTTAGCAATGCAAATATTCTTTGCATCTGTAGATAGAAATATTAAAAAGCTCCAAATTAGTCATCCCAAAAAAAGTCTTTGCTCTTTTCTGGCAAATATGTTTTTTCTAAACAAACATTCTTGACCTACCTCTATCTTGCAGTGTGTTTTAAAGCAAACTCTTTGCCTTACCACACTTCATGAAATGCTAAAGAATACCAAATTCTGTTTTTCTAATCCCACCTTCCTAGCAGTTCAATTACAGAAAAAATCAAAATCTACCTACTTACTGGCAATCAGCTAATTGTGTGACGTTCCCTGAGCCACCTGATTTAAATGCGTAGCTTGTGCATTTTTAGCTTGTTCTATGTGCTTAATTTTTGAACACTGCAAAGGGATTATTTTTTTCAACATCCCAGTGAAAGACTGATGCAAAACTAGGATTTAAATACAGACCTCCAAATTAGGACAGTGGGTTTTTCATTTTCTTATGAGTGTATATATGAAGAAAATGTCTATGAAATACAATGATATTTGTAAATTAGGACAGCTCCTCATTTGCATGACATATCAGCAGAGGAATATAAGAAACAATACTATCTCCAATTTACTGGGTGCAGAGCAGTGCCATTTTAAGCACTTTAGAAATATTAACTCACTTAGTTCTCACAGAATAAGAGGTTTAATCAACATCACAAGCCAGGGACTGAAGCCAGGCAGCCTCAGAGGCTGGACTTCCAAATACTAGGTGTGAGAAGAGGAATTTCCTGCAGACTCTTTTTGAAGTTGTTACTGTATTCGTTTTTAATTGCCTTTGCACCAAAATACCATGGGTTCAGCAGCTTGTAGGACACAAAGCTGCATCTTTCTGATTCTCCTTCTATCTCCTGTATCCCACTGACTCTGATCTCTTCTACCTCATTTTTCCACTTTAAGGACCTTTGTGATTACATTAGGCCCCAACCTTATCCCTGTATTATCCCTACATTAAGGTCGGGTGATCAGCAGCCCTCACTCCCCTCTGCCGGGTAACCTAATGTGCTCAGTTTCAGGGATTAGGATGTGCACCTATTTGGGAGACAGATTTACCATAGCCACTAACGCTCCAGGTAAGGAATCTAAAAACTCAATCAAACTCAACACGCTAGAGATCCGAATGATAAAAGATAGAAACAAAGGGGATAAGTGAAAAGGTGCGGAAAAAGTTGATAGAACTTACTGTACCTCAATGAGCAAAGGCAGGTCCGAGAGCCACTTCCCAATCTGTGACCTTTTCCCATTGCCTCTGCAACCCCACCAGCCATTCGTGAAGATCAAGTGTAACACAGTCCTGGTTTGCTACCACCACTTTCTAGCAGCTCCAGTAGGAAAGCTCAATGTGCCTTATTCTTAACCCCTTAGCAATCTTCACAAGCATTATTTTGTTAACCTGAATGAAGCTTACTTAGACCTTACAGGATGTGTTCTCCTTGCCTGCCCCAGGATTGCATGGACCTTCAAGCACCTTGTAGGGACTGCTGGGACCAAAGGATCTGTGGCTGCCAATGAGTGTGCACCACACTTAGCCAGGGAGACGACAGTGGTGGCATTTGGGGGTCAGAACAGTCCTACTCATCCTGGCCAAGGGGAGGGAAAGGGGAGACCAAGAAGAGGAAACAATGGCTCTGGGACTCACAGGTGGGAATAACCAGGAGGTTTTCTCTCGAACTACTAGTTTTATGTGGTCTGGAACAGGAAGGAAAAGAGTAAGTAGGAAGTCAAGCCGGGGAGGCCATAAAGGTCACACCCCAGAGAGTCTTAGAGAGGTAACTATGTAAGCAATGAGGAACTCGTGGGACATGGTAAGCAGGACCCAGAAATGTCTACTCCTGAGCAGCTGTAACTTTGCACGTCGTGTTTCCAAACCATAAAGCAGAGACGACAGAACTCACTTTACACAGAGGTGGGGAAGGTCAAATAAGGGCCAAGACGCTAGGACAGTTCCAAACAAATGGTCGGTACTCTGTAGCTGTTCAGGTAGAAAAATTTCTAGGTAACTAAAATGCCAACTGGGGGCTCCATCTTGAGGTGCGAAGGTGCAGTCCCCTTTAAAGGGCACAGTCCTCCCCCGGCACCCAAAGCCTTCTGTGACGTTTTGCAAACGGAGCGTGGAGTAGGCCTCGAGGCCTCTGCTGACTCCTGGCCATCTGCTTCCCGGGGCTGCTCTCTGTTCTGCACCGTGGCTTCACCTGAGAGGCCCAGGATCCCTCTCACAAGCCTGTGCTCGGCTTCTAGGGAGGTGCAAGGCCCACGGCAGTGAGAGAAAGCTGGCCAGGCAGGGAGGCTCTGCAGGAGCTGGACAGCAGCGCTTACAGTGTGCTTGGCTGGTAGCAGCTGGGCTTCCTGCGACTCTTCTCCCCTTCACTTCGGCCTCTCCTCTGTCTAAAGTAAAGATCCCATCCCTCCTCCCTCCTTCTTTTTCATCTGCACTCAGCAAACCCTCTCCCTATGAAAATAACTAATTACTCCTCTTGTATTATGCAGATCACCTTTTCTCTTTCCCTCACATTTTAGTAACTGCTTTTTGAGGAGTCCCCTAAATGCTGTGAAGAGAAATTCTAGACGCAACTACAAGTGCGACTACTTGTTTTTACCACCCAGGCACAGAAGTGAAGGTAATGTTTGGGTGGACTTGGAAAGTGAGACTCAGCCCCTGTGGACTGAGAAATGAGGCCTCGCACTGACACTAGAGGAATCCCCACTCCCCCCAGACAACTCTGCCTAGGAAAGGAGCCTCCTGAGATCAAGGGACCAGGCCCTGTCCTGTCTCCTATTGAAAATAAAGACTCAAAGGCGACCCCACCTGGACTGGGCCAAGTTGCACAAGTCAGGGCACAGCCTCCTCCCAGGGCAGCCTTCACTTGAGGCCACTGCCCACACAGGGGATCCCCAAACCACCCTCCATTCCAACAGCCACAAGAGGAGGTGAGAACTCACCAAAAGCTGTTAAGCACAAGCCTGGTCTGATGGGGCCCCAACCTGAAGCTACTCTTCTCCCCTCCCTGTGGAAACCGGACCTGATGTAGAACAACAACACTGCACTGCCTACCAGGAGGTCCAGAAGAGCTCATCAGGCTGTGATGCTCAGGTTTTGAATGAGCACCCATTATGCAGGCTTGATCGACACTGACTGACTACCCACGTGCCTGATCCCAGTCTCCAGGCCAACAGATACCCATGGTCAGAGCCCTCCTTTCCTCACGTGGCTGGGCTTTCCCATATGGTCACCGTGGCCCTCCACCCGGAGATCTGGTGTGCTCAGCCCACTGTGACTGAGTATCTCCCAGAAACTGAGGGTGAAGGCAAGATCTCCTTGGGCCAGGTCCAATTCTCTACGACTCAGACTTATGAGACTCACAGATGCCAAAAGTTCCTAAAACCAAGTGAGATTCCCCCTCTGCCCTCACTTCCAGGGTCATGGATTGGGACTGCTGAGATCCACCCTGGGCAGGGTCTGTTCTCAGAGGGGAGGGCAGATTTCGGAGAGTGGGAGGAACAGATCTCTGCCACCCTCCCTGGAGAAAGCATGTGAGGCAGCAGTCAGCCCTGGGCGCTAGGATAGGAGGCTCACTCCCGAGGGGTGGGAAGGGTGCTAGAGGCAGAGGAAAGAGTAGACAAGGGGGAGCCTTCGGGATTGTTGTATTGTCAGTGTGGCCTTGGACATGGTGACACCTCTGAAAGGGAACAGAGGCATAATTGCTAACTATGCCAGGACACATGTAAATAAGATTTTCCCAGACATCTCAGCAAGCATGTTCAAACAGTTCGGTGTGGTCAGTGAGATTAACTACCCGGAGGCTAGGGGTGCATGTCTCAAGTTAGGCACAGTGAGCTCTGGGACCTGGGCATGTCCTCCATCCTGAACTGATCTCCATGGTAGCAGTAGTGGGACTGGTTTGGAGGCCCAGGCCTGCGCAGCACCTGTCTGATGCGCAGATATCAGCAAGACCCCGCATGGCCTTAGCACGGCTGCCCAGTAGTGAGCACACTGGTCCAGAGTGTGAGCCCCGGCCTCTGCAGAGTTCTGGCCCTGCAGCCTGTGGGCCACAGCTGAGAGCCAGTTCTCAGCACCACCTCTACAGAACCTTCATGAATTTGGAAGTCAAGATTAATTTCAGCAGGCTGAGCACCACAAATGTGTGATAGGCCTAAAGCACCTCCCCAGGGCCAGCACAAATTGAAGAGAAAGGAGACGGAGGCAGGAATTAGACCAGAGACAGATTAACACAGACAGGTCTCTGTGTCTATGGCCCTGAGGGAGCGATACTGGGCTCAAAGTGCCTTTGAACCACTCCTGTGGAATCTGACAGAGTGGAGAGGAGGAAACTGGGTGGACTTGGAAAGTGCGAAGTTGTGAAATGAACCTTGGATAGAAGTTTACAAATTTGCACATTAGTCTTGATTAATTGGTTATGAGGAATAGGAACAATAATACAAATGTTATTGCACACATACTGTTCATCCAATCAATGCTACAAATAACACTGAGAAGTAGGCACTCTTTTTACTCTCACTTTACTGAACAGAATGTTGGCAAAGAGGTTAAGTAATCTACCTAAGGTCACAGAATTTTATGCCAGCCGATAAACCTGGGTAATCTGGGTCCAGAATTTATGCTTATAACCTGGGTATTTTTGCTTGCAAAATCAGGAAATTAGATTAGGTTATTTCCAGGGTTCTTTCCACTTTTTAGTCTTTGATTCTCTGGAACAAAGCTTAAGTGAAAGTACTTAAATTAGATATACAAAAGAAGCTAATTTTCATGACCATGTTTACTGTAGTAATTAACATAAAAACTAGATTTTCCTTGTAGCACATACATTACTTGAACTGTTTTTTAAAAAACACTAATGTAGGCAAAGAAGGTAGTTCAGCCATTGAAATAATTTTGACTTTTTTTTTTAGTAATCTCCCCCATGGCAGTCGCTCCAGAGCCAAGTGTTGACAAAGACAGCAGTGCTCTCCTGATAACGGGCTGCAGACAAATTCTCCTTCTGCAATATTGTTAAAAATCAGTTTAACATAAGGAGCTCAGCTGAGAACAGCATTTTTACAGTCCAAAGTGAATTGATGTCATGCTATCACACCCACAGTTACGTCTCTGTTCTTCAGATGGAAGAGAAGAAAACAACACCTCTGTGCAGAATAAGTGAAGTCGGCCTTCTACTGGCTCACGTCCTCCTGGGAGCCCCTCTCCGCAGCAAGGTCCTGGTGGCTCTCTAGAGCATTCTGGCATCAGCATACTTATGCACTCTGTAAAGGGCAAAAATATCTTTTCCTCACCTTCCCCGATTCATCTTTTAGTTCTCTATAACAAGAGACAAATTAACAAGACAAATTTATTTAATAACTTTTGTATGACACAGAGCTCTCCTAAGGAAATAAAAACCTGAGGAAATGGTTCAACCTGTATATTCTTATCCCTCTTGCTGCAATTCTTCTGGGACTCTCTGCCCTCAGAGATGAGTATGCTCCTTTCTTCCAGGTGCCCACTTGCATGAGGACCCACTTCAGAGAAATCAGAAGCATCCTTTCTATGCTGTATGACCTACCTCATTGGAGGAAGGCAAGGAAGGTAAGAATGGCTTTCTTGCTTCTGCTGATTTCTTCTTCTTCTTCTTCTTCTTCTTCTTCTTCTTCTTCTTCTTCTTCTTCTTCTTCTTCTTCTTCTTCTTCTTCTTCTTCTTCTTCTTCTTCTTCTTC
>NW_022900915.1:2177093-2190645 GCF_012274545.1 Fukomys damarensis
CCTCCCTCTCCCTCTCCCTCTCCTTCTTCTCCTTCTTCTTCTTCTTCCTCCCTGCCCTTCTTCTTCTTTTTTGTACCAGGGATCAAACTCAGGACCTTGTGCTTGTGAGGCAGGTGCAGGCACCACTGAGCTACATCCCCAGCCCTCTGCTGTTTTCTTTAATGCCAAGGTCTCATTTGCCCCAAACCCCTTTGGCTCTGTCTTCACTTCCCTTGCTAATTAAACCATTTCAACTTGAAGACAAAAAATGGCTGGAAATGCACCAAGCATTGCCCTTCTAGGCACCATCCCAGCCATGACCACAGCAGCAAGCCAAGTGCCGGGTTGTTTCATCTATTTAAGCGATGCTAGAGAGGTGCACAAAACATTGCGGGGAAACTGAGAGCAAACTTATATCTCTCAGAGGAAATGAGGAGACAGAAAATGTGACAAAGACAAGGTGATCCTTACACTGAATGTTACTGGATGAACAGGAACAGGCCTGGCAGCAGCAGTGGAGAAGAGTGTTCCAGGCGGAAGAGACATGATCTAGGCCTGAAGACACTAACAGTTTTGCTGTGGATCCTCATGGTAAGGCCTCAAGGTGGCATTTACCAAAGAGAAAGCCAGCAAGGGAGGGTGGAGTCCAAACATGGGGTTTGCTTACCTTTTCCTGAGACAGAGCTACTGTGTGAATTGACAATTCCAGACTTGTATTTAAGAGGTCATCTGACTGATAGGATAGATTTGAGGGTGACCAGACCAGATGCTAGTTAAGAGCTAGAGGGTGGGTAAGGGTGTCAAGTTTTAATAGATACTTAGAACACAAATTAAGGGGAATTTGGGCTGTAGAAGATGTAAACACTCTCACCCCAACTCTAAAAATGTGCTAGGATGCCCCCAGATCACCATCCTGGGTGATGAGACCATTGGGTCCTATGCATGAAGTGTCACTAGGGCTCCTACCTGACCCTCCAAAGCCCCCAAAGGCTCACATGTGCTCAGAGACCCTACCCCCTGATATCTGTATCTATATCTGCGTGTTTCAGATTCCTTGATTTTTTTTTTATTGTTCTACAATGAAAGTGTACTTCTTTATAATTAAAAACATACATTTTTGCAAATATGTTTACAAAAATTGTTGGAGAATTTGGACCTTGCCCAGTAAGGGCCATAATCATCTCTGGGTTATGGAAGAGCAATACGAAAAGAAGATGTACAGCAGATACTAGGATATTGTAAGCAAAGTAAAGCCTACCTATTTGAGGCAATTGTCTTTATGTGTCAGGATAGACAACATGATCTTGTGTATACAGGAAACTTTAAAGACTCCATACACAAAAATAAATATACTCTTTAAAGTTGAATAAAGTTGCATGATAGGAAATCAACATACAAAAATCAGTTGCATTTCTATATACCAACAATGAGTTATTTGAAGAGAAATTAAGAAATAATCTCCCTTAAAATGAAAAATACTTAGGAATAAATTGAACAGGTAGTGAATGATCTGGACATTGAAACCTATAGAATATTAATGAAAGAAATTGAAGAAGATACATGTGGATACATTGTGTTCATGGGTTGGAAGAATTGATACTGTTACTACATCCTTACTACCTAAAGTGATCTCCAGATTCAATGCAATTTCTATCAAAATTCTAATAGCATTTTTCAAGAACAACCCTAAAATTTCCCACAAAAGACCCCAAATAGCCAAAGCAATCATAAGCACAAAAAATAAAATAAAAATCACATGTCTAGATTTTAAATTACAGAGCAAAGCTATGGTAATCAAAAACAGTGTGGTACTGCAAAAACTAAACCAAAACAAAAACAAAAAACACACAGAGACCAATGGAGTGGAATAAAGGGCCCAGAAGTGAAACCAAACCTATATAGTCAACTAATTTTCAACAAAATGCACAATGAGGAAAGCATAGTCTCTTCAATTAGTTTTACTGGGAAAACTGGGTATCCAAATGCTGAAGAATGAAATGAGACCCTTATCTTACACTATTTACACAACCAAAAAAATCAATTTAAGATGTTAACCCTAAACATAAGCTGGATGTGGTGGCACATGTCTGTAATCCCAGCTACTCTAAAGGCTAAGGCAGAAAAATCATAAGCTCAACATCAGTGTTGGCAACTTAATGAGACTCTGTCTCAAAAAATTTTTTAATAAAATTAAATTAAGAGGTCTAAGGATATAGCTTGGTACTCCCTGGGTTCAATCCCCAGTACCACATACAAAAAAATAAAAGTAAAAAATAAACTTGAACATAAGTCATGAAACCATAAAACTTCTACAATAAAACATAGGAGAAAAGTTTCTTGATATTGGCCTCTGCAATAATTTTTTTGCAAAAATAAGTAGGTCTGCATTCAACAAAAAGTTTCTGCACAACAAAGGAAATAGTCAACAAAACAAAGGCAAATTATGGAACTATTTACTAACTACATATTAAGTAAGAGTTAATATCTAATATTTAAAGAACTCATATAAAAATAACTAAAGTTAAAAAAAATGAAAAAAAGACCTACATAGACATTTCTTAAAAGAAGATATATGAATAGCCAACAAGTATATGAAAAGGTTATCAACATCATTAATTATCAGATAATGCAAAACAAAAGTGCAAGTAGATATAAATTCAGTTAGAATGGCTAGCATCAAAAATCAAAAGTGTAAGTAAAGATATAGATAAAAAGAATCCTTTGTACACTGTTGGTAGAAATGTAAATTAGTAGTATGTCCATTAATTAAGACAGTATGGAGTTTCCTCAGAAAAATTAAAATGAAAGTAGTTCAGCCAGCAATTCCCCTACTGGGTCTACATCCAAAGAAAATAAAATCACTATCTCAAAAAAAAAATATTTCACTCCCAAGTTCACTGAAGCATTGATTCACAATAGCCAAGGTATGCAAACAACCTAAATGTCCTACAACAGGTGGGTAGATAAAACAAATTATATATATATATACATATATATATATAAATGTAATATATATATCACATGCACACACAAAATGGCATGTAACTCAGCCTTTATAAAAGAATATATCCAGGCCGGGCGTGGTGACACACGCCTGTAATCCCAGCATTCAGGAGGCTGAGGCAGGAGTATCACTGTGCATTGGAGACCAGCCTGGGCTACATAGTGAGTTCCAGGGCAGTCTCAAAAAACCAAAAAAAAAAGAATGAATTCTTCAATTTGCAGAAGATTTGATAAACCTGAAGGACATTATGTTAAGTAAAATAAGTCAGGCACAAACAGGCAAATATTTCATGAGCCCACTTACAAATGAAATTTTTAAGAAGCATCAGAACAGAGTAGAATGGTGATTACCAAGTGTTGTGACTTAATTCAGATGTCCCCCAAAGCCTCATGTGCTCGTAAGTGGAGCTTTGAGGGGTGACTGGATCAAGAGTGTGTAATGCTGGATCAATCTGCTGATTCGTTTGGCAGAGTTCTGGTGTGTGCAGTGGGTGACTGAAGATAGAAGACCCACCCTGGGTGTGAGTGGCACCAACTCTTAGGCTTGCAGCCTGGATGGAGCAAAAAGAAAAAAAAAGAGAGTCATGGCACTGCCTGCCTGCTCTGCTGTGGCTGCGATGCCCCTCTGCCGTTCCACCTGCCTTGGAGACAGCCAACCAGGTACTGAACCCCTTCACACTCTGAGGTGAGTTAACCTGTCCTCCGTTAATGTGAGGTGTCAGGTGTTTTGTCCCTGCAATAAGGAAGTACGATATCGCCTACGCCGAGGATAAAAGGTTAGAGGAAAGTAGAGATTTTGGTCAAGGGGTCAGACTTTCAGTTCTAAGGCCAATGCGTTTCAGGCTCTAGTGCACAGCATTGTGACTGAAGTTAGTGGTAAAGAACTGTATGCTTAAAATTTGCTAAGAGAGTAAATCTCAAGAGTCCTTACCAGGAAAAACAGCTAACTGACTGTCGGAGGTGATGGATTATTAGAGTAATGGTGCTGACAATTTCACAAAATATATGTGCATCCAAACATCATGTTGTCTGGAATGCATGCATCGGGACGTCAGTGAACCTCAACGAAGCCAAGGAACAGTGACTTTCACATTGGCGTGGAGCCAATCCGTGCTTCCCCAGGAAATGCTTGCTCACCTGTCCCTCTCAACTTGGTTCTGGGCCCTGGGTGCCACCTCGGAGGTCACAGATTCCATGCAGTGGCCACTGATACTAGAGCCCAGGGCAGAGTTTTCAGCCATCTCTTTGATTGCTACATTTATATCATTGTACTGTTTAACTCAGTAGGATAAAAATTTTGATTCATAATAAATTCAGGCTTTTAAGGATACTTAAAAGAAAATTTGAAAAATTCAATTTTAGAAATATTATCTATTGTTCTTTTTACTAAAAGCACACTTCATAGACAGGGGAAAAGGGGAAATAGATTTAATTCCTGAGTGTCATAGCTATTTATATTTGGGGACCCACTAATGTAAGTGCATTTATGCTCATCTTTAAAATTTATACACAGTGGAGTACTATTCTTCCATAAAGAAAGATAAACTCGAGGTATCTACAGAGACATGGCAGTGGGTACCACAATCCCCAAACTATACTGTAAACTATATTACAAAGCCACTGTGATAAAAAACAGCATGGCACTGGCAAAGAAATGGACCTGAGGATCAGTGGAATAGATTAGAAGATGCAGAAACAACTCCAGACATACTCAACTACCTCATCTTTGACAAAGGAGCCAGCCATCCTCATTGGAGGAAAGATAGCCTCTTTAATAAATGGTGATAAAAAACTGGATTTCAACCTGCCACAGATTAAAACTACACCCTTATCTAAAATCAAAGTGGATTAAAGACCTAAAAATTAAAACAGAAACACTAAACTTGCTGGAAGATAAGGTAGGTAGAACCCATTGGCAAAGGGAAAGACTTTATGAATAAATCATCAGTGGCATGGGAACTAGCACAAAGAATCAACCACTGGGATGTCATCTTATTAAAAAGCTTCTGCGCTGCAAGGGAAACCACCGACAGAGCTAAGAGACAACTTTCAATGTGGGAGAAACAAAGGTCTACTATCTAGAATATGTAAAGAACTCCAAAAATCAGATCCCCTAATATAAAGAACCAATTCAAAAATGGACAACTGAAATGAACAGACATTTCTCAGACAAAGAAGCAGCAAATAAACAGTATGAAAAAATGTTCAACATCATTGGTCATTTGAGAGATGCAAATGAAAACAACACTGAGATTCCATCTCACCCCAGAAAGAATGGTTGCTAAAAAGAAATCAAATGATAACAAATGTTGACAGGGTTGTGGGGAAAAAGGAACCCTTCTCCATTGTTGGTGGGAGTGCAGACTGGTGCAACCACTGTGGAAATCAATATGGAGATACCTTGAACAATTAGGATTAGAATTCCCACTTGACCCAGCTATTACCCTGAAGAGTATCTTTCCAAAAGAATTAAAAGAATCATACCACCAGGATATATGCTCACCTATGGTCACAGCAGCACAGTTTGCAATAGCTAAAACTTGGAAGCAGCCCAATTGCCCATCACCTGGAAACTGGATAAAGAAGATGTGGATTTTTTTATAAAATGGAATGTTACTCAGCCATAAAGAACAAGAAAAAAATAGACACGTTTATAGCTCATGGGATGCACATTGAGAATCTGTGTAAATACCGAATAGTTTCTCTGGTGTCATAAACTAAAAGTGTAAATAAGGATTAAGATGCATAGCTGATACTGTGTAATAGGGAAGAGGGTATAAAGATGTAGGGGAAGTGAGAGGCATAGAGGAAAGATAAGAAGGGAAAAGAAAAAAATAAGAGAAAAGGAAAACACAGAAGCCAAATCTTTGTAAACAGGAAAGGGTGGACAGAGTAGAGGGAGGGCAGGGGAATGGGTAACAAATGAGAACCAAGACCCGTCACGTAAGGCACAAGATCCCAGTGATGGATGTAACTGTACTGTGTACCTAAAGTGTACCGATAAAAAAATAAAGAAAAAAAGAAGGCCGGGGATTCAGCTCAGTGGTGCTGCTGCCTGCCTCTCAAGTGCAAGTTTGATCCCTGGTACCCCCCCAAAAAAAAGTAAAATTAAATTAAAAAATAAAATATAGACACAGAAGTAACACCTAGAAAAAAATGCTTGCAAATCTAAGTTGAGCATACATGGCCAGTGTTCATGATCCAAAACACGACTAGGACAAGACGCTGAAACTGATCAAAGAGCTACCTCGTGTGTGCACACACAGGTGCCTGAGTGAGCAGAGCGCTGTGGCTTTAGATGCCGTGTTCTTAAAGTATGAGGGGCAGGAAGCAAAGACAGTTATGCAGTGTCTGGGTAGATGATTCCAAAGGGTGCAGTGGGTAGAGTTTGTTCCCCAGCTGGATTTCAGTGAACTAAATTCAGAACCCACTGCAATCCCGGGCAGCAGTATTGTTCCCAATTCCACAGTGCCTCTTTTAAGCAGGTTTAATTTTCATTCATCTGGCTGCTCTATGACTAATAAATTCTTTATTTCGTCAGTCTCTAAGGAGCAAACGCATCTTTGTCATTGCTCCTCTTCAACAAAAGGCCCTCTTTGAATCGTGTTTTCTGTGTGAGCTGGCACATGGGGTGGGAGCGGGAAAGCTTGGAGGAGACAAGGGAAGAAGGGTGCGGACTTTCGGAGATGACAAACTCAGCCCTGTTCAACAATGCTTCCTTGAGCGAGAGAATCAGCCCTCCCCTTGTCACCATGTGTGGTAAATCAGATTAAAGGGCCCTAAGAAAGCCCTCTGACTCCCCGTCAGACAAAGATCTGCGCTACAACCACAAATAGCCCGTAGTCCTCACCCACTGCACTGGGCTGAGTAAAAGAAGCACGGGCAAGTGTGTGTGCCCGGTACCTGAAACCTCCCAGTACTGCCCCAGCCCTGAAAGACTCTCTGCGGCCCCTGGCACTAGATTTACTGAAGGCTTGGGTCACTGAGTAAACAAAGCAGAGCTGCTTGTCTCTTCCCATGGCTGGGCCTCTGAAGTACTCTCTGTGATGTCACTGGCTACCACGGGGCAGCCCGGCCGGCCTCAGCGAGGGTGACCTCACAGGACGGGGTCTGAGCCATCGCTGTGCGCAAAACCGTGTGTCCAGAAAACAGGGTCTGCCTGTTTTGTGGACACAGAAGGCATTGAGCCCGATGCCTTCTCATATACATTAAAAATACAATGGAAGAGATTTTTATCTTCCATGAATATTTAATTCTCCTGAAAGCTAACCATCTGCATATCACAATACCCCAAAGCATGTGTGTGATTTTTTTTCTCTGTTGTCTTTCAAAATAAAGCAGCCGACCTCACTCTTCTTGTGATGCCTTGAAAGTTGCTTAAGTGTGCACCGATCCTTTTGATCTAACGAGCGTGTGTATTTTAAAACAATGTCAGCACTATTGTATCATCTGTTTGTGTGGAGGAAAAAGGACAATGCGGAGAGACAGGGTCAGTTTCCATTGTTTTCCAGGTGGCCTGTCTCACAATTCACTGATGTTTTGAACGCTGTTTAGTTTTTGCTGATGTCTTTTTATCTGAGGCTTCATGTGAATTTGAAAAGAGTTCCATTGATATGCAACCTACTGTGTATTCCGATATCCTGCCTGCCCTGTTGCACCGCAGAAGCCTGCAGCTGCCTGAAGCTTAATTATGCATGCATGCAAAGCCAGATGCTGGGCCAAGAGTGCTTCAACGACTACAGTTTCGCACTTGTTTTTGTTTGAATTATAATTGGGCAGATCTATATTTCTCAGCCCACTTTGTAACGAGAATGCCTCTCTTTGCCTCTGTTCCTACCTGTGTTTGACTTAGCTTCTTCTCGAAGGAGCCCTTTCCCAATCCGAAGGGCCTTTGAGACCTGAGAAGGGTCGTTCACGGGTTTGACAAATCCTTTTACCTACATAGTGTTGTTTAAGAGGTACAAAAATGACCCTAGCCCCAGTCAGTTTTCTCCAGATGGCTGGTAGCTGAAAAAGAAGAATAGTTAACTAAAAACTGGCATCTGGGTGGAAACAAAGAAGGCTGAGAGCCAGGCAGCTAAGTAGAAAGAAATACAGTACTGGGGATAAAGCTTTACACCTGGAGACCAGCGGAAGCAGATTTGTTAAAGCCATCCGGAGAGCCTTTTGCGAAATATTTCCAACCTACGGGATGTCAACCTCCAAGAACAACAGAGTCTCATCTGAGGGTGTGAGCTGGGCCTGGAATGGCTCGCTGAACAAGGTGTTAGCGACATCCTGCATGGTCTCCCTTCAAGATGTGTGGACCGGTGACCCTTTCACACAGGGTGACAGCTGCTGCCTGCCCCTACTTCTGAGGCCCCGACCATGGCAATTTTTTAAATGCAGCATCAAATCTAAGTACACAGATTAATCCCGTTGGAAGTCCTGGATTAGACTGCGACCCTGATGCCCCCACCCAAAGTTACAGAATTGTATTGAAGTTCTGAGAGCGAGTGAGCATCTAGGCTCGGACGCTCACTTAAATTGACTTTTAAGACTTAAAAATCACTGGGTGAGCAACAGTCATTCAACTCAATGACTCTATTTGAAGACTAAATCCTAATAACTGATGTTTTCATCCAGGACACGCAAAAGTGAAGTGACTAGACAGATTTTATTCGGAACTATTGGAAGAGGTACGATACTATTTTAATGGGGTTTTGTAGTAATGGGGAAAGATTCGGCTGACGCTGAACACAGTAAGGAAAAGTGGAGATTTATAAAAGGAGGCAGTGTGGGCAGGAAATTACTAAGAGGAAACAACAAGGTAAAAGGGGCTCTGGCTAAACTGATTTGATCAGGTTCCTACTGAGGGCAGGTCAAGTTGGTGGACAGCAGCGGGGATTGGTGGAGGACGAAGGGGTTGACCAGAGGGGCTGGCTGTGTAGCTAAGCGATAGAGCCCTTATCTACACCTGCAGTGCCCAGGCTCTGTCCCCAGCCTGTCAAAGGAAGAATTTGATCAGATACCGAAGTTGATCAGACATCCAGGATGGGTGTCCTCTCACAAGTGACTTTCCAGGTTTCTTGCTGCAGCTGGACCCTATTAGAATAAGCTAGAAGCCTCAGGTCAGGCCTAGTTTAGCAGAGGGCTCAGTGGAGCCTGGCTGAAGTTTGCTCAAGGACAAAATCTTTGTTCACATCCACTAAGCATGTTACACTGCCATCGTGATGACTTGAAGTAAAGCTGCTATGATTCCTATTTTACAGATGAGGACACTGAGACCTAGAGAGATCTTCCCCAAACCGAGGGCTTCTATGCTGCAGAGCTGAATACAAGTTATTCAAGCCCCAAATCTGTGGACCTACTAGCTATTATATTTTGCCTACTTAAAAATATTTGACTCAGGGCTGGGGATTTAGCTCAGTGGTTCCACTGCCGACCTCACAAGTGCAAAGTCCTGAGTTCAATCCCCAGTACCAAAAATAAATAAAAAATAAAAACATTTGACTCAAGTATTCTTTATAGCATATAAACTCTGGTTCTCAGCTACAAATATACTGACACTTTTCTATATTAAGTGGCAAACAGTGTTATATGCTCATAACAACTACCCTTCAAAGATGTACTTATTAGCCCCATATTCTGGATGAGATTTTACACTGAACTATTTTATTTTGCCAACAGTTCTCAAACTTAGCAAGCCTCAGAATTATCTGTAGGACTTGTTAAAACACAGACGCCTGGGCTCCATCCCGAGTCGGCATAGGTTCAAGTCCAAGAATTGGTCCCTTCCCCCAACCTCCTTAGTGCTGGGAACTGAACCCATGGCCTCCGGTATGCTAGGCAAGCACTCTACCACTGAGCAACATCCCTCATCCAAAATTTGTTGTTTGTTTTTGTTTTTGTTTAAACATGTAGTGCTTGCTCATACTGCTGGTCTGGGGATCATAGTATGAGAAACACTGTACTGTGTTCTGCTAGTATTTACAAGGAACAGGTACAACTTATTATCCTAAATCTTTCACAGACACATCACACACTTCTAATCCTCATAAGGTAGAGGCAAATTAGCCTCTAAAAACTGAAGTACTTTGTGCAGAATTGTCCCGATAGTAAACCACAGAACCAGAACCCAACTGAGAGCTGACTCCCAATGCCCAAGCCCTGCCTCATACTGTGCCCAGGGTTCTGGGCCCACTGGTCTAACTAGTCACAGAATCAGCCCAGAAAGTTTCTTAGATGAAAAGCCAATGTAATAGAAGGTGCTTTAGTGATAATACAACACCCTTGGGTATGTGGTGTAGCATCCTCATCTTGATATGTTACTTAGTCAACTAACTCTGTACATGTCAGCCGTGTGTGAAATGACTGGATACATCATGGTGGTAAGGAGAGAGTTTCTGTGACCAGAAACACTTGTCAGTGTCACAAAACATTTCTAAGTGAAGATGTTAGAAACATCTTTTACTTCCCCAGTGAACAGTGATAAGGAGACAAAAAGAATCAGATGGAGATTTACAAGTAGTGAATATTTACAGGTGTTTAGACTTTAAAGTCTAATTTGCTAAATTGGATGAAGTCAAGAGCGAAAGATCACATGCTTATTCTCAACTCCAAGCCATCAACACTATCTAAGCTATTGTCATTACCCTCCCCAAAGACAAGCCTGTGCCCCGTAAGCCAAAGAACTGCAGAAAATGCAACTGTACAGTTCCTTCCCTATGATCTACACCAAGGAGGAAAAAAGTTGAACTGCCTGAGATTTTATCTACCACCTTGGCTAACATGTTCCCTTTTCTCTCAATTGGAAATTAAGCGTATGCAGACGCGTCACTTCTCATTTCCATCAGCCTAACAGGGATACCAGCACGCAATCCACCCATAGCTGAGCGAATTACGTCAAATGGTATTTTTAAAGCTGCAATTTAATGCAACTTTATAGAAGAAGAATAATGAAATAAACATTAGATTGTTGCTGTAATGGAGAGAGTGTCGGTGGAGCAGCAGACGGATCTGTGTCAGGATTCCCACCTCGTCTCTCCCTCCTCGTGTTCTCCTGGCCGTGCTACCTGGCCAGCCCGGGGCAGCGTCTCTGTGTGGACGACACTGGCACCTGTGGCACCCAGGGTCATGAGAACGCCTGTGAAGGCCCTCAGAAAAGGACTCAGAAAATAGTGTCTGCCTGACCCTGCTTCCACCAAGAAATTATTTATTGGATGTTTACCATTGTCTTTTATAAAAACATAGTTATAAATTATATTTCCATGTTCCTTTGGGCTTTTTTTTTTCTTTTTCTTAGGCCTTTTTCATTTTATACATTTTCCTCTATCACCACTTGCCTTTTGGTAGTAATCCAGTTTATGGTCACATTACTGGACACGTATTTACTGTTAAAATCTTATATTTACTAGATTCGAGTTTTCCTTCAGCTTGTTTCCCCGTAATGAAGATGACCCTTTGACAGTTTCGGGGTTCTCGTTTTGTTTTGTTTCCTGTACCAGAGATCCAGGGGCACGCCGCCCCTGAGGCGCAGCCCAGCTCTTTTTCAGATTTATTTTGTCGCAGAGTCTCGAGGAGTTGCCCTGGCTGGCCAAGCACGTTTACCCTCCTTTCACTCTCCAGGCTGCCGGGATTACAGGCTTGCACCAACATGCTAAGCACTTCACTGCTTTCGTACAGCTTATATGAACCCCTTTCTTGACAAGGAAACAGTAAAAGAAAAGCATAGGAGGAGAAGACGAATTTGCAAAGCCAAGTCGAAGACGCGTAGAAGAGTATCAGCACTCCGTATCAGCACTCCCTTAAAGTTACCGCCGGGAGAGGTGTTGCTTAACAAATGCCCAGCCCACTGCTCTGTGAGTCCCTCTCCGTTCTTCTCCCAGGAAGCTCTTCCTCGCGGCTTGTGACTGGCTCGCATCAGGACTGTTCCCTTGGCGGGGGAGTTGAGCTGCAGACCAGTTGGTCAGAGTTACCCAGGTCAGAAACCAGCCTGACTGAAAGAGCCAGTCCCCACCCTGCTCCTTCTAACGTGCTTGGACTCCAGTTCATCCCACGCTGCCAGACACTTACTAGAATTATGGGACAGCACCAAAACTAAATATAAAACGCTGGGCTCCCCAGTGTTGTGCAAGCTCATGGTTAGATTGTCTGGAAATGCTGATGGTCTGCTTTTGTCAAACCCAAATGTGTTCCTCCCGTAGGGAATATTACTTGCACATGCGCGAGGTTAACACCTGTGGGCCAATAGGAAGCCTAATACCGCAGTGACGCGACAATTCCAGAGAGAGGAGCGACGATGATTGGCTCGTTTCGGTAATAATGTATCGTGAGCCCCTCTTGCTTGAGGGTTCAGTGTAAACAAAAGTATTCCAGTCTCCTGATTCTTTCGTTCCACAAATGTCTGTGGGCACCGTAAGCACGTGCTCGCTCTGTTCGAAAAGCCAGGGATATAACCACAAACAACATACTATGGTGTGTGCCTTTGCGAGTCTTACAAGCTCATGAGAGTTTTGTGAGTTTTGAAGGAACAAAAGAAAAACATGCTCTGTACCCCAGAAAGAAAATATCACATTTTGGATCTATAATTTAGCTAATTGGCTTACTTTTTCCAAATGTCAGAACCAGAGGCCTCACAAATCCATGTTCTCCCGACTCTCCCTTGATGCTATCGTGCAGCCTGTTTTATCCCCCGGGACTTACTGCTTCACAGTACTGGGAGTCACAGTTTTGTGCCTCTGCTCCAACTGATTTAGGAGCTTGCTCACCTTAAGATGCCCCAGCTCTCCTTACAGCCGAACAGCTTTTGCTCATGGTGTCAGGATATCTGGGCAGGTGGTGAGCTGGGAGCCTCCAAAGGACAGTGTGATATAACTCCTCAGCTACCACACAGCACAGACTGTCCTTACACACTTTGGTGGGCAGGGTGAGTGTGAGCCCCTAAGGGGTGACGCACTTTTTATCTGTGTAAGCTTTATTTCGTTTTGCCTTTGGCGGCACTTAATGGCTGCAGATAACAAAGCTGCCCTGAGAATCTTGCCGATCCAGTACCCTTGTCCTCTACCTGAGGCAGAGACTCTAAATACTCTAAAGCAAGCCGGGGTAGAGCTCAGTCGTGCAGCCCAGGCTTAGCATGCACAGGGCCTGGGTTCAATCTCCAGCACCAAAAATAAGTATGTAAGAGGAAGAAAACGCTATGACAGGCAGGAGACCAGCAACCCCCCCCGGGAGGTGGTTTTCTCAGTGTGTTTTTTATGGCGTCTAAGGGAATCACTTTTTTATTGGTTAAGGTAGTTCATGAGAGTCCCCAAATGTAGCCATTCAACATTTGTATTTTAGGAGAGTGTGTGCTGGCAATAAACACACACACACACACACACACGCACACACACGCGCACACACACACACGCACACACACACGCACACACGCGCACACACGCACGCACGCACACACGCACGCACACACACACGCGCGCACACGCGCACACGCACACACACACACACGCACACACACACACACACGCACACACACGCACACTCCTTCAATTGATTGAGATCAGATTACCCCATAGGACAGAAGGGAGATACT
>NW_022900915.1:2190934-2216860 GCF_012274545.1 Fukomys damarensis
ACGCACACACACGCGCACACACACACACGCACACACACACGCACACACGCGCACACACGCACGCACGCACACACGCACGCACACACACACGCGCGCACACGCGCACACGCACACACACACACACGCACACACACACACACACACGCACACACGCACACTCCTTCAATTGATTGAGATCAGATTACCCCATAGGACAGAAGGGAGATACTTGCGCAGACAATGGACCGGCCCTGCCTCTCCAAACTCCACACTTGGAAGACTGAGCCTTATCTCTGCTCCCTCTCAAGGCTGCGGCCCGCGACAGCACCCATGTCACAAATCAACAAAAAGAACACCAGGAGGGTGGTGACTGTGCTACTCACAACACAAACAAAATTTGCTTTCCACCAAGGAACACAAAGCTTTGCATGTATTAAATTAAGCTTATTAACTATGCCACTCTCTGTGTACCTTGTTTAAGGGAACAAGAAAAAAACAAGAGATTATCTGTACAACATATGTGTAATCTACACATGTATACATTTATATAATTAATATTGGCCACTACACAGTAAGGTTAATTGTTGCTTCTCTGAACACTTAATCTGTTCGCTGTTGATAAAATCCCACCCTGAATAAAAGTGGCTCATATTTAGGTCACACAAAGTCATTGCCGTTTTTTAATTTAAACTGTGCACTAGATTAAAACACGAGAGTGTTTCAGGAGGACAATTCAGCAGCAGCAGCAGTAGGTTGTCATTTGGCGTAAAAAGTTTCCACAGCACACCCCAGGGACGTGTTAATCAAAGCTTTTTAATGGATTCAGTCTGATCTGTGACAGGCTTTGTTCCAGAGATGGCATTTGCTGGATAGAGGGGCAAGTTATCAATAAGACTCAGTAATTGCAGGGAGTGACTGAGCTGCATTTCTAGGACTTCATACCACCCAGCTCTTCTTTTTATTATCAGTCCAAGCAGCAAGGCCTTACAGTAGGAGTCGAAGCCTGACTTGTGTCTTCCTTGCATCTCCCGATGTATAATGATGGAAAAACTTTACAAAATTTACAAAAGAAGGACATGCCACCTTCTCCTGTTTTCCCTTCTTGTTGAGACTTTGTTTGAGATTTTTAAGCCAGATCTGGAGATCTGATCAGATAAATCCATTTTAACCAGAGGCAGGAATCTGAAGCTCTGCTCTGGGCTGAGGCTGGTTCTAGGGTGGCTTCTTCGATGAGTTCTTTGTCATCACTTGGAAATCAAAACAGCCAGAGGCTAAGCTAATGCCTGAGCATCATACTGCTTACCTACAGGGAGAGTTAGCTTTGCAGCCACTCAGCAAGGCTCACACTGGCCATCAGATGGAAAACCTCTTGGTGCCTGTTCAAAACCAGTCATGTAAAGGAACCCAACAGCTTGGTTTCTCTAATGAGCCACATTCCTCAGTCTGGAAGGTCAAAATCATTCCTTTAGCAAGAGACACCACAGTGGATAAGCGAAGGCAGGAGGAAGACAGCGTTCCTGGAGGAACTAGTAGCACTTCAGGTGCTTTTACAGAACCAGGTGGCTGTCTTCAGCTCCATGTCCCTGAGCTAATATGTCATCACTACAGTTTCCACACCTAGATTACCAGTGTCAACACCTCCAACAGCAAGGAAAGAAAAATCACACATCTGCAGCTCGAGCTAAGCCAATGTCTTGCGTTCCTAGTGTGCTCCTGTGTGTGTAACTGTTACCCCAACCCAGGCTAGGGCTCAGGCGGATTCACCGATCTTACTTGAATGAGATCTGAGTGCGCCTAGACACGAATTGCATGTCTAGCCATATCTTTGGATGGGAAAGGAAATTATATAGTGATAATCCCTGAGATGCCAACATGTGCCAGAATACCTATAGCAGTGTAACTCTGATTTTTCCATTACGTGGTCTCTCAACTAGAGTCCAAACTCCTCGGCAGGATTTTCAGAGCTATTTACAAACTTCATTTCCAGTCTCACTTCTTGTGATCTGCCCACACCATTCCATTGTTGTTGGCGGAGTAACATGTTTTGTAACTTCATCCCTCTTGACTTTGTTTATGACATTCCGTTAGCTTGGAATATCCTTCTGTCATTCCCCACTTACCAAATTCCTTCTTAACCTTCAAGCCCCACTCAAGTGCCATCTCTGCGGGGAGGTCAAAATAACCTGTGACAAAGGACAGAGCTACAGAGGACTGGTGCACAAGGTTGTTGTACCAGGACCTGTGCTGCCAAAAATCTATAGAGAGAAGACACAGCTCCCAGCCAACAAAGGGCATTTGCTCTCAGGACCCCAAGTGATAGCCTGTTACTTCCCCACATGAGTAAATCTCTAAAATTCATTGGAAAAAACAACAGTACAAAAGAAAAGAGCCTAACCTCAATTCTGCCCTGGGATGGCTCAGCACTGTATTCTCAGGCATTTGTTCAGGAAACCGTGAGCCTGGTTGAAGGGAACCCTGTAGAAGGTGAAGTTAAACCTCCCACAAGTATTCCACTTCTCTGACTGACAGCACTTTATCTTTGGGGCAAGTTGTTCTCACACCTTACAGCATCAGAATCACCTGAAAGTTATATAAAAAGTGGCAGAATTTGACTCCCTCACTCACGGCCCCTGATTCTGTTCAGTGGGTCTGGGTTAGGGCCAGAGGATTTGCAGGAGGTGCTGAACCTTGAGGCAGGCAGAGCACAGAGGAGGAGCACTGCTTCGGGGAACCGCTCCATCCCAACATTTGTCTGTCTGCTCCGTGAAGGACAGATCTGAGGACAGGAGGGAAGGCAAGAAGACTGGTGAAGAAGGTATTGCCGTGATCCTAGTTAGACATGATGATGGCCCAAATTAAAGAAGAGGCTGGAGGTACAGAGACAGCAAAGGGAAAGTGAGTCTTTTCGATTAACCACATTTGAGAGTGAGAAAAAAGAAAAGAATCTAGGACATTGTCGCATCTCAGGCTTAAGACGCTGAGAGACTCATGCCAAAGCAGGAGACTGTGTTGTAAATAGAAAGGATTTGGGCTTTGTAATTTAGTGACAGGAAGGTCGCAAGCAGGCTGAAAATTGATACAGGAACCCAGGGGATAAAAGATGGAGCCAGATCTGTGCGGGTGTACGCGTGTGCGAGGGTGGAGCTGCTCACTGAACTGAAGGAGGGACCTCCAGGGGACGGACGGCAGAAGGGACCCATGGAGGTCACTCATGGGCAGGAAGTTAGGGCACCGGAGGAGTTTGTACGCAGTCTCCTCTTTGTGAAATGGAAGTTTCTGAGATTTCACATGTGAGAAGAGATGCTAGTAAAGGAAGCAGAAGAAAAAACCGACCAGGGACAAACCTAACTGGAAACGAGTGACGGAACTGACACGCACTCCTGGGTCGTGTGACATCCCCAGAGCTTGGCAGCAACCTGGCACCCTCGCAGCTGACCTTGAGCTGAAGATATCACGTGCTGCAGCCACACTCTGAACCTCAAATTCCTCCACTGAGGAAAGAGCTGCCTCGTAGGACAGCATGTCTTGCTACCCAGCAGAGGACATGCGTTTCTGGTAGGCAGGGAGAGGAGTTCGGCTCTGAACCACCCTTTCCTCAGACACGCGCTCAGAGGCCCACTGAGGATGCCTTCCCCGGGAGCCTCTTGCTGTCCCTTGTACACCCCACCTCGTGCTTCCATGCAAGCATTAGCCGTGTCCTCTCAGCTTCTGCTCTGAGTAAAAACCTTCCACCGGCAGGCCTCCAGCTATATCTGAGGCTATTGTAAGTCTCCCAGTGGAATTAATTTCCCCTAATCGTCAAAGTTTGAGCGACACAGTACCTACGAAATCATCTCTCTTCTTCTGTGCAAAATGGGATGCTGCATTTCCCAGCTGGCAGAAATCACGGCTGTCATCCATTTTGGATTCCTAGGGATCCCATTTCAAAGCTACCACTTACAGTGACTGTTGTCTCAGACAAAGGCCGCTCACACTGCACATTTGTGAGCCTGACTTTGCCTGCCATCGGGGAAAGAGATTAAACATACGAGGGTAGGGTTACACAGCCCTGGTCTTCCAAAGCTTCCCGAACAGGAAACCTGAGAAGAGAGTGTATTCAGAAACACAGGCCTGTTCTTAGAACCAAAAGGGTCGATCTGGCTTTGTGCATACTGTATGTGGAAAGAAGTGATGTTGAGAACAGATCCTTTAGCTTTACCAAGTGATAGCAACCAACCTCAACCGAATATGGTTTCACATAGATGTCTCCTGCTGGTACACATCTCCACAAATGCATTTGCATAAAACTAAGCAAGAACAGTTAATAAATTTCAAGACGACTAAAAGTAAGGTCATTTGTTTTTTTACCATTAAGTATGATTTTGAGGTTGTAAAAAAAAACTATTATGGAAAGAACTGGAGCATTCCTCCTTGACATCTTCAATAAATGTAACACTGTGTTGGTTTCCTTAGGGGTGGTGGAGCCATTCTGATAATTGTTCTTGAGAATGCAATGCCTCTTCAGCACCGTATGGTACCAGGAACTGTGAGTCAAGCCTTCCATTCCTCTCCCTCTGCCCTGTCTTTCAGCCAACAGTTTTACTTTATATACTTCGGTAAGTATACCTGGGTGTGGTGGTAAATGCCTGGAACCCAAGTACTTGGGAGACTGAAGCAGAAAGATCTCAAGTTCAAGGCTAGCTTGGACTACACAATAAAACCCTCTCTCAAAAATTAAAAAGAAAATAGAAATAAACACAAACTGTTCATTTGGCCACCCCCAAACCCCAAATCCCACTTTGTTGTTCTCTCTTCGTAAGCATTAAAGACCTGGCTTTCCCTGCTGCATTTTTCACAGATTCCCCTCCTTCTGTCATCTTCTGCTGTGGCTGTATCTAGATGTCCCCCAAAGCCTCGTGTGGTGGTGGGGGGGGGACTTTTTCAGAGGTGGCTGGATCTAGAGTGTGTGATGCTGGATGAAGGGTGTGTGGTTACTAAATTAATCCCTGGAGTGGTTTGGCATAGTTCTGGGTAGAATATAAAGGGACAGAAAGAAGCTGCTTTGGACTTATCACTTGTTGCCTTGCTGCTTTGCTCCTGCAGCTTGTCTTCTATTCTGGGAATAGAAGAATATTCTGCTGTGTGGCCCTGCCTTGGAGCCAGCTGATTATGGACAGAAACCTCTACAGACCATGAGTGATCTACTATATACCTTCCGTCTTTGAACCTTGGGTGTTGGGTATTTTGTCTCAGCCGTGAGAAAAGCAACTAAGACATCCTTTATCTCCTGCATCATCAACTACAGCTCCTTGATGGAAAATTCCCACTAGAGTTGCTTCCCTTGTGGAGCAAAGATGAGTGACGTGAGGTCATCCACACCACATGGCTACCCAGCTCCTGCACGGCTTGTGCAGGTAAATCCTCTCCAGAGCTGTCTGCAAGCACCGTCTCTGCATCCTCACCCCAACACGTTCTCAACACACTGTCTCGTCCTCCTCACCCAACCCACTGAGAATGTCCTTGTCGAGATGACCGGTGATCTCCGTGCACCAAACCCAGTGGCCACCATTCTAGACCCTGGAGCAGTGCGCCAAATACAGACACTTACTTCCTTGTTCTTGCTTCTCTTATATCCCCTCACAGCTCCCCTCCCAACATGCCAGATGCTTTCTCCCTGTCTCCTTTCCTGGCTTCTGGGATTAACTCTGGACCTTGCTGCTACTGCCCAAATGATATCCTTTCACATGTGTATCAAAAGCACCTCCACTCTTGTGACTTCAGACTGTGCACCTTCAGCCTAGACCCTCCCTCTGAACTCTAGCCTTGTGGGTCCTCCTGCCTAACTGGTTTTTCACTTGTATTTTAATGAATGATTCAAACTGACTATGTCTGTAACAGAAAGCCTCATACTTTCCCTCAAAATATTACCCCATCTTTCTCATGGCTACCCAGCCTTCCAGTTACTACTAGAAAGTAGTAACAACATCTAGCAATGCCTACTATGTGCCAATAAGCAAGTCATCTGCTGCATAACCTCAGTGCTTGCCACATTCCTGTGGAGTGAGCATTTATACCATCCCCATTTTGTAGAGAAGAAAGCCAAGACCCAGAGAGGTGAACTTCGCCAGGGTCAAGCAGCTACTAAGAATGGCAGAAGGGCTTAGAACCCAGACAATCTAACTCAAGGAACAATGTTCTTATCAGATATATTGTAGCAGGCTGGGGATTTAGCTCAGCGGTGCTGTCTCCTGCCTCATAAGCACAAGGTCCCGAGTTCGATTCCTGATACAAAAAAATACACGTGGGCACGCGCCCGCGTGGGCACACACACACACACACACACACACACACACACACACACAGCATCCTCTTGCCAGAAACTTAAGAGCTTTATGGATTCTTCTTTTCCCCACGTGATGACATATAATTCATCAGCAGGTCTGCTTAACTTGACTCTAAAATGTGTCGTGCTCCTGTCCACTTCTTTTCATATCTCCAACCTTCCTTTTGGGTCTCCTGCAGCCGGCTATCACAGCCTCCTAACTGATTGATTCACCCTTTGTCACACCGTCTGACTCTGGTCTCGTCACGATGCCCAAATAGGAATGATACCACATGAGAGAGCAGCTTGGAAACCATTGCAGGCATCAGCTGCAGCTCGGCTGGCATTAAGCACCCTCAGCACAGCTTTCGTTCCTCTTTAGCTCTTTCACCAGTCACCCTTTCTTAATTCCTCACCCCTCACCCTGCCAGCTTTTCACTGCCACAGACGTGCCAGCACTTGCTTGCTGGCCTGGGGGCTGGACCTCTGCCCTCTGCACCCTGCCTGGTTTCCCGTCATTTTGGTCCCCTTAGCAATGGCCTCCTTGAATGCTCGACCTGAAGGAGGGGCCCGGACACACTCCACCACAGCTCATGGGCTATTTTACTTATTTCCCAAGTTTTGTTTTTGTTTTTAAAACTCTGTCCTCCCCCAACAAGAAATTCCATGGGTCCTGAGCTAGACCTACTTCATTCTTTGTGACGCTGCCCAGTGCAGGACCCATAACAGTAGAGCCATTTGATAAATCTCAGTTAATTGTGTACGTAAGCTCCCTGAAGCATTTTAAGTGTGGCAAAAATCCCAGAATCCAAAGTTGAAATATTCACAGAAAGGAAACTGATTTGTGTGGATCACAAAAAATTTAAAAATACTTCTTTAACAACAAAAGCCAAGGGGTGCTGGGGATTTAGCTCAGTGGTCCCACCACCTGCCTTGCAAGCGCAAGGACCCATGTTTGACCCCCGGTAACAAAATAAATAAATAAAATAAAAGCAAAGGTAGAACGGAGAGAATAAGGATGGGAAAGGATTTTCCTCACACAAACAAAAAAGTAAACAGCTGAGTGCTAGCTTGTTAGAAATAAAGAACCTATGGTCATTACATCTAATAGCTAATGGGGCATGCTGCACCCTCTTGACCTATAAAATGGATAAGAAATTGAATTTAATAAAAATAATTAAAACCTAAGTCAAAAGAATCAAGATCATAAATACACTGTAATATGGGAACAGTATGTAGATTTAAGACACACAGCATGTAAAAATATAACTTTATACTTAAACTGCCAGAATTTCTCCCAAAAGGGGACTTGTTCCTAAGATTTCTAGATTCTTGTGGACAACAGGAGCATTTCCTACCATTCACGGAGATCTCCAGTTTCTGCTTTCTAACAGCCAGTGAGGACAGCACTGTTGAAATGCTCACTTTGGTTCTGGGGCCAGTAGGTTCAGCAGTGACAGTGGAGACACAATTGTCTGCTCTGTCACACGGCCCTGCAGGTCTCAGCCCAGCACCCTCAGCCTGATCTACTCGAGACTTTGCAGCCTCTTCGCTATGATGATGTGCTTTACACTGCGCCCCCAAAATACTCAATTCATTCACTCACTCGTTCAGCGATCCAACAATTATATGTCAGCAATATTCTAGGGCTGAGAATAGAGCAGAGAAGGAAACAAAAGGGCCCTGCTCTTGCAGAGCTTTCAGTGTACAGTTTCAATGAGAAATAGGTATTTCCCAAGAAACAAGGAAGTACATGAAGGAAAGCAAATAGGGTGATAGAGAAAATGGTGAGCAGGGCCCCATACAGGTAAAAATGGGGAACTGGAGGGAGAGCAGAAACTCCAGGTAGAGAGAAGTCTTTGAAAAGCAGGTGCTTCATCGGAGGCAGGGCAAGGCCAGGCAGAGTACAGCAGCACAACTGGCCAATGGCCCCAGGTCAGCATGGTGAACAGAATGGGTGCTGCGTGGGGGCAGAAAAGTAGGTGCAGGCCAGACCCGAGGGACCAGTGCACTGGGAGAAGCTGATACATTCCACTTGCCCAACCATTCTTCTCTACTGCCTGTGCCTGAGGGGTGTGTGTGTGTGTGTGTGTGTGTGTGTGTGTGTGTACTAACACAACAGGCGGGCACTCCCTGACCTTTGGCTTCTGTTTGGGCTAAGCAGAACTTTGTGCTTTGGATTAAGCTCACATTTGCAGAATTAGGATGAAAAAAGAATGAGGAGTACTAGGGGCAACTGTGACTTTCCAAGCACATTTTCAGCTCCCATTACAGGCCTTGTCCACACAGTTCCTGTTTCGATTCCTGTCTGGAGCAATAATGGCTCTGCCTTCTAATATCCACTGGGGGTACCACACATCCTTAATAGTTCTTTGAAAGCCCTGACCATGGTCTCCTAGACATAATCTTCAAACTAGCCTGAGAGTTCTATTCCTGCAGTGGCCTTGACCAAGGGATTTTATTCCAAGAACACTGCACCAAGCTATTCTTTCCCTCCTAGAAGCTACCTTTGATGCCTCATGGCCTTGGTACACAATGGCTGGAAGTTGGTTGCTGTAAGTGGCATATAACTCCACATAACACCACCTTTGAAATTTTTAGAAGTTTCTGGGTTCGTGAAGTATCATTCAGCTCCTATGGTTCCCTTTCTTTGCAAAAAAACTTTTTGGATATCATCTCAAGTGATGCAACCCTTACCAATAAAATGATTCAAAACAAAATTTTGGAACTTAAAGCCAGGTAACACAAAATGACTACAGGCTTTGTAGTTTAAATTGTGTGACTTCTGGTAAGTCAGTTGCTTCACCTGTGTTCCTCTCTTTTGGAATGGGAATGTTTACCCTGTGCCATCGTATGTTTGCAGTGTTTAAGTTTCTCTTTGATTTTATAGGAGCTCACAATCAAGAGTTTGACTTAAGTCTCAAGATAGACTTTGGACTGGCACTGTTAGTACCTTGGAAACTCTCAGTGATGGACTAAATGCAATTTGCATAAAAAGACATGCCTGAGTTTTTGGGGATTCATGTTTTGGTTTATCTCTGCATGTGCCTCTAAATCCTCATGCACTCATAGGCAGGACCTTTGGAAGGTGATTCGATTACAGGGCTAGTACAGCTGACTTGCTTTTAGGAGGTGGCGTCTGGCCCAAGGACACAGGCCTCAGGGAGGCCTGGCTTAGAGGGCTTCGTCTCCCGCCCCAGCTTTTCCCTTCACTCTCTGCTTCTGAGGCACAGTGACGTAAGGAGCTTTCCCTCTGCTCTGCTCCTCTGCCATTCCGTCTGGCCTTGGAGCTTCCCGACTGCGGACTGAAACCTGCACAGACTTTAAACCAAAAGAAACCTCTCATTCTTTAAGCTCTGAATGTTGGGTTTTGTGTCTCAGTGACAAGAAAGTGACAAAATTAAGAGCAAAGTCTAACCCAAGTGCTGCAATTTATTTATTTTTTTAAGGTTGAAATTTAATCTCTGATAGAAGTGAACTGTATGTTCAGGAAACCCACTGCCTCATTTTCTGAACTTTTGTGAATTTCTAAAATATTCAAAATAAAACATTTTAACAACATCAGAAGCAATAGAAGTCAAGACAATAATGCAGATTACAACACCAAGGTACAAAACTAGAAAATTGTGTTTTGGGGAATGCCCAAAGTAATTTTCCAGTACACCATCACTCAAGTCATGCTAATCAGAACACCCATCCTCACCCAATATGTTTACAAAAACAAGAGTGAGCAAAGCCTCATAATTTATTTCTTGGAGTCTATAATATAGTAATGTGCTCTTGAAACTCCCAAAACAACAATGAATCGGAGATGAGTATTTGATGTAACAACGGAGTAAGACATTTCCCATTTTACATTCATTCCAGGAATAAGTGCCTTTGCCCAGGATTAATATGGTCAGAAAATAGAATTATATATGCAAAATTCAAAATTTCTTTAACCCCTTTGAAGAAACTATCTAGTATAGCAATTTTCAAACTTCCTGGTCTCAGAATCTTTTACTTTCTATACTCAGAAAGAAGTTATCAAGACCCTTCTGAGAGTTTGGGTATGTGGGTTATACCTGTCATTATTCATCCTATTAGAAGTGAAAACTGCAATATTTTAAAAATATTTTATCAACTTATTTAAAAATTATAATAATATACCCATGTCAATAAATATTTTAAGTGAAGATAACTTTTTAAATGCAATGAGAACAGTGACATTGTTTAAATTTTTGCATATCTCTTTCATGTGTGATATAATAGAAGATAGCTGTATCCTCATGTCTATTTTTGCCTCAGTGGTTTGCAATTTGCTTTTGTGGTTTAAGTATGTGAAGAAAATCTGGCCACACACACATATGTAGTTAGAAAAGGGAAAAGTGTTTTAGTGACCTTTTCACATAATTATGAATACTCTTCTTTAATACTATACCAAAAATCAACAAATGATAGTTCCTTACAAATAAGTACTAATAACCAATCTGAAACAATAAAAGTAAACTTTTAATACTCTTTCATTAAAATCCACTGCTATAACTTGCATTTCAAATGGATCTTTAAACCACACATAATGCCACAGTCATTTGGAAATTTTTTTGCTCCCTAAGTGTTTCAATTACTTTTCTCACTGCTGAGACAAAATACTCACCCAAAATTAAAGGAGGAAAGATTTATTTAGCTCACAGTTTGTAGAGGTTTCAGTCCATAGTCAGCTGGCTCCAAGTAAGGCAGAGGGGCATCACAGAGGAGAAACAGCTCATGGCAGGCAGAAGGCATCAAAGCAGCAAGCAATGGCAGCAGCAGAAGCAGCAAGTAATGGCAACAGAGCTCTTCTATCCCTTATTTATATTCTATCACTAAAGGCAAGCAGCATCCACACCCAGAGAGGGGCACCCTTAATCCAGCATGGCAACACTAATCCCAGCATCATATCCTTAATCCCAGCATCACAGCCACCTCCAAAAAGCTCCATCTATGAGTGCATAAGGCTTTAGGGGGTCATCTAGATACAAGCCACAACACTAAGTTAGACAGATCTTCCAAAGAAGATTTGGTTGGCATATTTCATGAAAGAAATAACCACATGTGTTATTATCAACATTGGTCTCACCAAACATGCCTTTAAGTATCTGGAAGCTATCAAGCTGATAATGATAAATACAAGCTTTCTAAAATTTTGATTTTCTGCTTGAAAGCTCAACCTTTATCATTGGCAACAAACACTATCTACTGTTTTTGCTGAATTAACCAGCTTGTTTCATTTACTTCTGAGAAAATGCCTGCCAAAAGCTCAAATGTGAATCACTCCAGTGTGAATTTCCATCATTCTTTGAGTGAAAATTTTGCTCTGGGGGAAAAAAGAAAAAGAGATTCAACTCACAACTTCCTAATTGCACAGTTCTTTTCCTCCAGACAACCACTGTGCTCCAGTGTGCAGCAGCAGCACCACATGCACATGTGTTAGTCCCACAGCATTAAGTAGCGTGAATTCAGTCACGATCCCAGAAAATAAATGACTGTACTCCTTCAGAAAGTCCTCCTTCAGAGAAACTGGCTCTTTTAATTATGCTAGTATGGCAGTGAAGGCCACAAGCATCAGTGACATAGTCGGGTGCTGTTGTGACAGCCAGTGCACCAGGGCACTTTTATTCATGGTTATAGCATCACGACAAACAGGAGCCCAGTGGTAAAGGCAAAGGAAGCTTCAGATTAGGATGAAAAGAGTTTTGACCTCATAGGCCTCTTACAAAGGTACAGGGACCCCGAGTATTAGAAGGCATCACTTTGAGAATTACTCAGCAACTTAAATTGGTTGGACAGCCCTTTGTTATCTGAAAAAGTAAAACACAAAGCTCAGTGCCTTTGGGTACTACAATCCCTTAAAACTGAATTCCTACTGGGCTTGATGGCACATGTCTGTCATACCAGCAGCCTAGGTGACTGAGGCAGGAGGATATCAAGTTTGAGCCCAGGCTGGGTAACTTAGCAAGACACTGTCTCAGGATAATAACACTCAAAAGGGTTGGGGATATAGCTCAATGCAAAAGCCCTGAGTTCAGTCCCCAGAAACAAACAAAAAATTTAACTTGTTTCTGTTTTCTCATGGAACCAAACTTTAAACAATACAAATAAGATTCTCTGCCTCATTTGTGACCAAATATCCTCAATTACCCTCATCTTTTACTTTTCCAGTTCCTTTCATTTCAAAGGTAAAGATTAACATTAGATACTGAGAATGTTCATCACATATATTTTAAAAAGCATTGAAGAGGGAACGTATGACTCTAATAACATAGAATTCCCAGTCTAAGAAAGTTTTGTTAAAGACTTCACATTACAGTGATGTGTGCAAGCCCATGTTTATAACAGCACAGCTCATGATCGCCAAATCTCGGAGGCTGCCTACATGGCTGTCAGTGGATGTATAGAGAAATTACGGTGCTTGTACACAAAGAAGTACAATTCTGCCATAAAGGATAACAAACGAGTATTTTGCAGGAAAATGAATGAACTTTAAGATAATAATAGATTAAGAAATCAGACACACAAGTCTAAATACCACATGGTTTCTCTTATGAGCAATCCCAAATATACATAAAGAGCAAAACAGAAGATAGGTAACAGGAATTAGGGAGATAGGTTATTCTCAAGAGGGAAGGGGATCAATAGATGAAGGAAGAATGGGAGGAGGGAAGGGGATGTAAAGGGAATTCAAGTGTGTTAAGTACATGGGCCAGACATTTCCACACAAGAAATGTAAACTGTATGTACTGCAAACATGCATTCATAAAAAACAAAGAAGACTTTGCAGTTTAGTATCTATATTTATTCAATACTGACCACACTCAAGGTATCATAGTGACTGTTTTACCTCCAAGTTACATCTACCTTTCATAACTCATCAGACACTGGCCCACTTTGTAACTCAGAAGACTGAAGGAGATCTGCTACTATCATCACGCAAGTCTCAAGTCAACAGAGGCTCTTTTCTGTTGCCCTAAAATAGTGACTTTAGGCGGTAACTAATCCAGGTCTCCCTGAGAGCCTCATGAAAGAAGCTGTCTTCTCTGCCCAACTTTCTCACCTCCCCCTTCCGGGGGCCACTGCTTATGTGACAGTTAAGCCAGTTGGGTCAGCCTTGGCTTGACACAAGTACTAAGCCAACAGACGGTACACAGTTACGCCTCAGTATCCTGACACATAACATTATCCAAGAGGAGGGACTGCATATGAGCCCTGCGAGTGTCAGTAGGCAAGAAAAACCAAACCAACTTTGAACCTTTACCAGGGAATGACACCAACATTGGAAAGTCATGAAGTGATGAGTATCCCGTGACACCATCAGAAGGAAAGAGAGATCCTGAGACCAAGCAAACGGAAATCTTAGATCTTCCTTTGGCTTAACACTCAATTTGGGCCACATCAAAAGTCTTCGCCATCACAAAATTTTATTTCTAAAAATTCAAACTTCATCTTGCAAAACAGAAGATCAAAAAGCAAGCCAGAGTGTTTGAGACTGGGAAGTTCTCTCTTCCAGCTAGTGGTTTTGCAGCAAAACAGATAGATGCAGGGAAAAAAGCCTTGTCTTGATGCCTTTGGGCCTTCTTGGAGGTGGACAGCCCTGGCAGAGCCGGGGTCTGTGCAGCCTCTCTGGTTGAGGAGAGTAGCTACCTGCCCAGTGTGGAAACTAGGGTCCTGGAGCACAGAGACCCAAGTCACCTTGCCATCTTTCTTTGGTTTAGGAGAACTGGTGTCTAGGCCCATTTTCTATGTGAAAAAGACCTTTGCAATAAAACAGGCATTTTGTCATCTTTTAACAAGACATTCATTTTATTTTTAGATATACAGAAAAGTTAAGGCAGGAAATCTTCTAACAAGTCCTCTTCCATTCAGTGAAGACAGAAAATAAGATTTTAAATTATATCAGTCCTCTGTAGTTAAAAATACACACTGTTCTTGGAGTTTTGAAGAGCAGTACAAACAGCCTTGCTATGAATACTGTTTCATGTAAGACTTAGGTGTGGGGAACTTTAAACTTCCTCTAAAATCCTGCAGTATTAGTAAAATCATTTATGGTGATTGCTCAGTGCAACAGCTTGTTTTAATTCATTCTTTCTGTTTTAAAAACCACAGGAATATGTCAGAAATGGCCAAATCATGAATATCATTTACTTTATTCTAAATGAAACTAGACCTAGGGAGACTTTGCTAATTACCAGTACTGTACCAAAGCAAAAATCTGTTCTGTCTCATTCAAGCAGTGGATTAGATAAAACATTAGCTCTGTGGAGCCACCCTCTCTGGATGGTTCGCTCAGTTGCCTTCACACAGTAAATGTTGGCACACTGGGTTTCCTGGAGCATCCTGAAGCTGGCCTAGTAATACATCTGCTGTATTTATTTTTGAATGTAAATGGCACTCAAAAGTATGCTTTGAAAATTAATTTCTGCTGAAAAACAATAAACATTAATAAATACAGATTTTGTATCTGCTAACATTTACTTCACGAAATTGTTAGATGCGGTGCAAAGAACTAGCTCACAAATACACTTTGCAGCAATCAAGGCCCTTTTAAATCAAACTTTGCCAAACTGGACCGTTTCCTCTCAGATGTTGTGAGGGACAGCAATGCTGGCCCGCGTGATATTTATGATTTCTTGTGCGCAGAAAGAGGGCAGGCACCATTAGGCCAAGGTTGCTGTGCAAACAAAGGAAATTAATTTCTAACCATTGGATCAAGACAAACAAAAAGTTGCACAATTCTTTGATAAAAATGTATTCGTGGTTGATGTGGACAATGAAAACTACAGAGAAGACACTTTTCTCCTCCCTGCTTTATAAATACCGGTCTGGCGTTATAACAAAGGCTGAGCTCCCTCTGAGTCCCTAAATCTGAGATGCTGACGCAGCAGTTGCAGCTCCCCAGCCTGCGGTCTGATTCAGAGATGGTCCTCGCCTGCCCGGCCCTAACCGACAGACTGAAGGCTCATTCCGTTCTCCCAAGCAGCCATCTGTTTACATTGTGTGGTGAGATCACAATGCTGGGAATTGCTCGGGTACCCTCAGCGCGGCCTGCAAACAATCACTCCTGGAATGCTTGGCTCTGTTCAGCCCTTGGGAGGAAGGCAACTCATTCTGGGGAGGCCCCGAGGCCTCAGACTATTTGAATCCCACTGCAGACCTTGGACCTTTCGTCCTGAGTTTTTGCACTAATCTTCCTCAGCCGTCCATGTCGGGGTGAGTCCCCAGATCCTTCACAGAAGTACTTAGCGCATCGAGGTTGAGCTAGGCTTTTTCAGGGGGTGCCTGTGAAACGGAAATGGTAAGATCGACACAAACAGGAAAGCTTTATACGGATGGAACCAGAGGTGTCTCCCGCCAACACGGAACAAGGCAGACAACTTCGTGGTAACAGAATATGACACTTTTAAATATAGGACGCTGATCTTGGAAGATGGGTAACTTTGTCTAGTTATCTGGCCAAAGACTCCTACATGATAAGCAGCTGGAGGGACCGGAGTGGGCGTGGAGCAACCAGGGCAGTGGCTTGCAAATTAAACACACTTGTGTACATGTGTCGGTGAGAAAGAGTGTAAACTGAATTGATAAAAAGCAAAGATCGTACAAAACCTTAAAGAAGTGTGAGAGCACCAGATGCAGAACTGGAGGTTCAGCCAACCCGGTCCGGCTCTGGTCAGAGCGGTCACGCACGGACGTCGCGCAGACCCAGGGCTGGGCAGAGGCCCCCTGAGCTACAATGAGCAGATCCTCTCTGGAACTGTCTAGCAGAGGTCAGGGACTGAGGAGGTTAGCCACACTTCTCTTTTTCCCTTGAATTTGCTACATTTACATGCATTTCAGATAAACCGAAGTATAAAAAATATATGGTGAGTTTTCTGATTCTATTCCTCTTTTCCAGAGAAAAATGAAATATGCATTTTGGGGATGGGACATTGCCCTATGAAAACGGGAGCTAAAGCCAGAAAACTGGAAACGCCACACACCTCTTCCTCTGATTTCATTCATATATCATGACTAAGGAGTTTAAAGAAAAGAATAAGATTCCCTCTTGCATCAGAGGTTTATAGGTCTTCAACAGTCTTGTCTTGGTTCAAGATCATACTGCTGGGGCAAGACTGAGATCAGAATGCCCAATACAGTGCCAGTTTCTATTTTAGAAATCGGTTTAATAGCATGCTAATGCACCATCATATAGCAGGAGCTATATTAATATTTTTTCTTTCAGGCACTGTTACACAGATGTCAGCTTTAATCCCTACAGAAGCCTGCTACAAGTCAATCTTTATGGAAATATATTAGTAATTCTCTGGAGTTTCTAGAAATATAAGAGGTGTGAAAATCATAACTGGAAAAAAGAAACTTTTTAAAAAATTAAACTTAGCTTGGAACGTGCTAAATCATTCAGTTTGATGACAATCACTGGCCTGTAAATTTTTCAAAACTACATTAACCTAATGTAAACTAATAATGTACATATTAAAACCTTCTAAACTGTCTCAATACATCAAGTGTTTATACAAATCAAACACACAAGAGAGCTCTGTTTGGGCTGCAAGAGATGCCCAATGCTAATATTTCACAATTATGAATTAAATGAATGCAAAATCTGTTTGTAAAATGTTATTGATGTTTCTCTTTCAACATAACCTTTATGCTGTGTTCAGAGAGCTGGAATACAGATGTTTCCCAACCTGCAGGGCTGGAGTAAGCCTGCCTTTTAGGAGTACAATTGTAAACCCATGAAAGGTGTGTAAACAGATGACAGGGGCAATTACAATGTGGAATTGATTAGGTTCTCAATTACTAAAAGCACATCGCCTGCATTATTCTTTCTATCCTGCTCTTTGATGACGGAAAAAAAAAATGAATAGCTCATCAGGACTACAGTATGTTTGCATTTTGAATTTCTCTCCTTAAGGGAGCATCTGCAATTGTAGTTGAGGCTATAGAAACAGAGTAAGTTGGCATAGATTCTTACAAGAAGAGGAGTTATAATCATTCAACCCCCAACAGGTATCAGTCAGTTTACAATTTTTTTTCAGAATGGCCCTGAAGAGTAAGCAAAACTCTAGATAAAGGGGCTGCCTGCTAGAGGGAAGGGGTCAGGGATAGGTCCTGAGTAAGCACAGGGGGAGTTAACATGTTGAGTTAGGAGCAGGTGTGGCAGCTGGTCCAAATTTGTAAATCTGTAAATCAAATGATCATTATTCATCAAGAGTTGATTATTTATATCTGCCTCCATACATATATGTAAACTCTGTATCTTACAAAACTTTCTTCTCTGATTCATACTCTGCCTTTTCAGCTTATATTACAGATGCTGAAGAATCTCATAAAATAATAATGGCTGGGATTTTAGTGATAAATATCACATGAAGAGCTGGATTCAATTCAATAGTCTCAAAACTCCCCCTGGCCCTAGAATAGAACAGAACTTTTAGGGTTTACTTCAAATGACCTGGTCTCCGCACCGGGTGTCTCCACTTCCTGGGACTCTACTGGCATCGCCATTTCTAGACCCTGTGTCTCAGCCAGGTTGGACTCTCAGGACTTAATTTGGAAAGCGGCCCATCTCTGAGGTCGCAAAGGAAGATTGTCCTTCCAAAAGTTGGTCATTCATTTCCCTGTAGGCTTTTGGTGGTTGTTGTTTTAGATTTTGGTTTTCGTTATGATCTGTTTTTCAAAGGCATCAAAACAGCCAGGCTGTGACCCATACCAGAGTTGTTAAAACAGAAGGATTAATTCTAGACTTGGCCCCAAGTGCTGGCAGATGGTTTGGAGCATGAAGTCGGGAGTATGTTCAAGAACACTGAGAACTCATGCTTGTAATGTGCAGATGTGCTGAAGCTGGAGTAAGTTCAGAGAAGTGACAGAGATGATTAAAGGGATAAAAAATGGTTTCTGAGGGAATGCTAAGGGATTGTTTTTGCCTTTATCCCAAGAAATGAGAAAATAATGATTATTAACTTCAAAGCCAGTTTGTGCTTCGTGTCAGCAACAAACTCAATGAATGGAAACAGCCTTGAATTAAAAGCAGGAGAGAATTTGGTGAGAGGAAAATGAAGAATTTCTCATCCTTCAGAGGGAGAAATATGGCAATGTGAGGTCATGGACTCCACATTTCTTTACAGTTTTTAACAAAGGAGCGTGGCACACGTCTTTTAAAACTCTAAGTCTGTTGCCTCTTTTCCTCTTTGCTCTTTTCTTGCTTTGTGTAGACTTCAAAGAGTAACACTTGGAAATATGTAAATCTTGCCTTTCCCCACCCATTGCTCTTCTCCGAACCCTCACAGTCCACATTATAAAAGGAAATTTGGAGCTAACTCTTCTCGGTCAGCAGTGGTCAATATTTTTCTTGATTTTTACTATTTCAGCACTTCGCAGAGACATATGGGGAGAAGGAAGTACAGGATTATGGCTAGTCAGGGAGGCTTAAAGTGAAGAGAAATAGGCCCAGATCTGGGAGGGAGCATATGTCATTGATCTTGTCTGCAAGCTAATTGAGAACATTCCCAGGCTCTGCAGGGCAATACTGTTCCTGGGCTCCCAGGACTTAAGGACTGTTCAATAGTTCACCATAGGGCAGTGTGCCGGCTGGATACCAAGCCTGGCTAAGCAGTAACTCAATCTGTCTCAGAGCCCCAGTGCAGAAAAACTAAGAAGACTTTGCTTCTGTGTAGAGAAACCACCACTCCCACTTTTGAAAAAAAATATTGATAATAGTAACAAATAAAGACAAATGTTTGAGCCTTTTTTCCAAATAACCAAGAGCCAACCGACTCCTCTTCTTTTTTTTATTATTATTAATTAAGTTTATTGGTACATTTAAGGTATACAGTTCAATTACGTTCCTTATTGGGATCTTGTACCTTTACAAGACAGGCCTTGGTTCTCATTTTTTTCCCCTTGTCCCTGCCTTCCCTTCACCCCCTCCTCCATTTCTTTATACAGCTGAAATATTCTATTTCTCAATAGTCTTTTTTTTTTTTTAAGCAACCGGTCCCACCCAGGGAATGGCCAAAATGAGGCTCCAGCCACATGTGAAAAAAGAGCAAACGCCTCCGTTAGTGACCTCTAAGCTGGCTAAAGACCCAGTCAAACCTTGTCACCATATGGAGTTCCCATCTACCCATGAGAAACCACAGGGGGACACGCATGGTGACATGAATGGGGGTGCTCGATTGTAAAATGTCATTCACATGCAAGAGATCATTGTTATTGTTTCCTGTAATTATTCTGCCTAATAACAAAAGGAAAATAACTGATTTTGACACCCAAGTTTTGCTGTAAATAGGCAGAATGTTGTCATGAATATGCAAAATATTATGATCATTGCCATACCTAACTAATTGCATTTGAAACATGCTGGCCATAAAATAATTAATTAGCAGCGCAGAAAGGCATCATGATACTAGCTATAAATACTAAACATAACTAATTATTTCCGTCATAAAATGGTTCTGCCAAGTAATTTATAACCAACCCGGCGTGGAAGGCAAAGCCCAGGGTTCTCCCACAGCTTGCACGACTAGGGCTGTGTCACCCAAGGCTTTCTATTTTGTGATATTGTTGGGATGAGCGGATACCAATTCGAACATAAACTAAAATGAAACTAATCTAGGATTTTCAGTGTCCTCTGAGCTGTTGGGTGATTGTGGTGGAAAATGCAGGCAGATCCTTTTGTTGTTGACATCAAAAGTGGTAGGTCACTCTGGACCTGCAGAGTACATTCTGAACTCAAGCAAAAATTGATTTCCTTTTTTAAAAAGCAGCTGGCATTACAATGAATAGCCTTCTTTCGATTTTTCTTCTCCAGTGAAGCATTCAGTGAATGCAGCAGGCATAATAGGCTGAAGTAAACAGTGTCAGGTTCTGTTATATCAGGAGCTCTTTTAAACCAAGCAGACAAGCTATCATCAGTGCCTGAAACCTCGCAAATCATGGCAGAGCCAGAAAATGAGTTTGTTTCCTGACCAGTGTGTTGATGACATTTTGAAGGATGGAGGGAGGCGCTTTGCTAATCACTCTGGCTGCTGCATGCTCCATTATGATGCCATCGCGTTAATGAGCAAAAATAATGTGCCTGGATGAGGCGGTAATAGAATTAGAGCCTCTGCTGGCTGGACTCAACGTTCTCTGATCGCAGGTGAAACACATGAGAGGACCTGGGGGTTCATCTCCTAAAATCATTTGTCAGAATTCTCTGCTCTCATTTTTTTTTCCTGGTGGTTTGAAAATAGGAATTTGGCCTACAGCATAACAAAATATCTTGCCCTCATTTTTAGTCCTGAGAGTAAAGATTTCATGACCAACTCAAAAGAGTCAGTCTGGATTGTGGGTTTTTGTTTTTTCCTGGGAGATGAATGGATATAAACAAGGATCTGGGGGGAGGTGCATGACATAAAACACATTCCTTCATGTAACAGTAGAATCAAGCTAGTAATGATGATTCAGCTGCATCCCAAAGAATGTGAGAATAGCATGACTTATACTCTAAACAACAGATCTCAGAGCTGCAACAGCAATGTTAGGGCTCATTCCACCCTCTTTCGTACCATCCCAGGGCCAGGCGGAGCAGTAAGCATCTTCTAAATTCCCCTAAATGTCAAGGCAAGCCCCATTCACATCCAGCAGCTGAAGCTCTGTCCCGGGAGTCTCTCCAATGTGAATTCCCTGCCCTCTGCTCTCAGGAGATGCTGTCACTAGGTCAGAGAGACTCCCAGAGCACCCTGATGGGTACGTGCCCAAGGGCAAAGCTAGGAAAATAAATACTTGCCACATGGTGCTGGGGACCCCTTCTTCCTCATCCCTCACTAGAATAAAAATCCTTTCTAGCCAGGAGGGTGTTTCTAAGCAATCGCACCTCTAAATAGAATGTAATTTTGGAGGAAATTAACTTCACAGCTGAGGATGGTGTTGTCATGATAATTTAGAAGACTGGAAAGGATGTTTTCTGAGCAATCCCTAATCTTTTTTTCTTCTTTCTTTTTGGTTATCACTTAATGGTATTCATTAAAACCAATAACAGAAATTGCTTCTCTTTAAATTTCCTACTGAGTCTCAATTTAGTTGAGTTAGACTTTTCTTGAAACAATACATTAGTGTCATGCCCAATTGACTTCTGTTGTGAAAGAAATAAATCTCCCATGTGACTTTGTAGCTTACATCTGGAAATGGTTAAAAATAAACACTCTGTCAGTCCATTGTTTAAGGAACAACATGGATACCCTCGGCCCCATCTCTGTGCACCGTCCCCACCCTGAGTTCTGCTGCAGTAATGTGTGAGAGTCCTCCCACAGTGTTATGCAGGGTTTACATCTGGAGATGATACACGTTCAGCACACTAAGGAGCCGGTGTTCCTTCGAGCATAACCCACAAGTCCCTGCTGTTGGGTACACACTTGCCCTGCGTCCCCACAGGGTAGCATGCAGCCTTCCGGTGATGCCTTCAAGTATTCAGATTAAAGTCAAGAGATGCTAACAAAAATTATAGTGAGCATTGGTGCCATTTCAAATTAAATTTCATCCTCATGTAGTTAATAAAGAAAACAAATCTTCCTCCTCCATACTTAGCAATCCTAAGCATGATCTTTAGGTTGGTTATGTAGAGTTCCCTGTATCTGTGACCTGCAGCCCACCACTTACTCAAGCTGGATGGCTAAGAAAATGATAATAAATTCTACTTTGGGTCTTGGCCTCGTATATACCAGCATGGTTAAACTGCCTGAGATTGGGTCATTGGATCTCTACTCAGGCCTTCGAGATGATAGATGATAATCCTACGGAGTCCCAGCCACAAAGAAAGCGAGGAGTTGCACCTCACAGGGTGAGTCTGGGCTCCTGCCCTGTTGCGAATGATGGAAACATTTGTCCAAATTACTTCATGTAATCGTTATAACTTTTAAGTCTGTTGTTACTAGAATTTCTCTTATTTTAATCCCATTTGATAGAGGAGAAAATTGCTAGCACCTGGGAGGACCCAAACCTAAGTTCTGGGCTTTTGGTCTCTTGGAGCCAAAACACTTGAAGATGGCTTGTGTCCTCTTGGTTTGGCCACTGGCATCAATTTTGGAAAAGACACCCTCATTATTTTCCTACTGTTTAATTATTTAAGCTGATATTGTTATAACTAGCTGCTGTATCCCTGTAGCAGGGAGATATTTATGTCCCTGTTAGAACTAGGGATGTAAATGAGGGTGGAGGATTGCCTTATCTTCTCCTAGAGAAAAAGAAAATAGGAGCGGAACCAGTCTTCTCTGTCTGTTACACACAGAAATAGTCCTTCCGTGTGGGTGTTTTATCTGCCTTGTATGATGAGCAAACGAGTGTCCCGAGAGGATAACGACTTATTAATTTCATGCAAGTCGATAGCAGTGGAGCCAGGCTCAAACTGAGATGCTTTGTCCCAAATCTCACACTGAAACCAGGGCTAGGAAAAAAATTAGAAATCTGTGGTCTTTGTTTCTGTGAATAAAAGAGGAAAACTCCCCAAGTATGATCCAAACATTGTTGAATTTAGACTCATGGCTGTCTAAATCTTCAAATCTAAATAAAAAAGAGGGGAGTGACCTTAAAAGCATTAGTCTCAATTTCTCATGGAATAAAGTAGAATAAATATGTTGGTTTTTCTCGTGGTTGTTTGGGGTTTCATAGAAACCAGACATATCTCTAATGGATGACAAGGAATTTAATATGAAAATAACCAAAACTGGAAAACACAGTGGCAAGATTAGCAAATAATTACAGTTCAACACTTTTTGCTGTGGGATTTCTCACTAGTCCAAGTCCGTGTACCCTCTACAATCCTTTTGCCTTTTCAGCAAGTTAAGCAAATCTGCAAGGGTTAGCAGCTCTTCACTGTAGCATTTTCTTTTGCCCTTTGTTATTAGAACATTTCTTACAAGAAAGTCAGTGTGGGATGCAAAAATGATATAATGTGCAGTTTCGCAGAAACAAAAAGGGTTCTGTGGAATACATCTCAGGCAAACACCACAGTAAGCCAAGAGTGTGCATGAATACATGAGATGAATAAGGAGTGAATAGCACTTTGCATTTGTAAGTTCCATTTTATTGCAGCAGTAAACAGTCACATGACCTTGAATGCAGCCCTTAGGATTGCAGCAGAGCCATTTTTGACAGTAGTCCAAAAAATACTGCAGTCCTAGATACACAGAAAAAGTGCTAAATTTGATCAATGCCCCAGAAAGAGTCCATGTAAGTTTCACATAAGAGAAAAATAACTATTTCAATCTGAATATCATATATAACAGGTCAAGCCAACTGTCCAAACAAGGCCTATTATCAAAACAGAGAGTCAACTTACTCATGAATTCTATGCCTTTATCATATAATCGATGGCAAGAGGTAACATCAAGTACTATTTTCCGCGTAAAGCTGATGGTCACTAAGGAAACTATAAAGTGCTACCAAACTCCAAAAGCTAGAATGCCTAGCAACAAGACACACGATCTTTCATGTGCACTTGTGCTGTTCCTAGCAAATGGTTTCAAGTATCCTGAAAGACGGAGGGAAGGGTTTAAACATAGTCGCCTTCAGTTTGAAAAGTGTGCGATATTATAAATATAATATGTTGTTGTGGTCAGAAGTATTTCTGTCATAGAGCCAGGACAGTCGCAAGTTAAATTTCTGAACTGACATGACATAAAAGTCTTCCAGAAATTGGCAATTCTCCATCCTGTTCAAATAAATTTTATTAGCATATATACCCTCTAAAGCAGCAGGAAAACTGTTACTGTGGATGGACATTCTATCTCAGCGTAGCAAGAAAGAACGCTAAATGTCTCGCCACTTTCAGAATAAATTCTCAAGAAGTAACAACATCAGCAAGACGATAGGCTAAGGGTGATGTCGTAGTGCTCATCCCCTCTCCACAGGGAAAAAGAGGAAGAAACAAATTATGTTTCAACTACGATAGAGACAGGAATACGCCAGAGTATAACAAAAGCTGTGGAGAGCAGAAACTGAGCGGATCCACCCAGACGGAGTAGGGAATACCTTGTGTGTGCCACCAGCCCAGCCCAGCCCCCGGCCAAGATCTGCAGCAGCCAGTCCTCCCGAGGGGAAAGCCAACAACAGACTCCAGCTCCTAATGCCGCTCCTCTGCAGGCTTCCCCACTGGGGTCGCCGAAATCTTCACCAGCACTGATCGCAACCGACGACCACGGAGAATTTAACCTTGGAAAGCAAAGTTGGTTTAATATATGTTTATTATTTTGTATGACCTACAGAAAAAAGAATGAAAAATTAAAAACTACATAATCATCTCAACAGGTGTAGAAAAAGGATTTGACAAAGTTCAGTATCCTTTCTTAAGTAAAACACTCAACAGTTCAAGCGGAAAGAAATTTCCTCAACATAAGCAAGCTCATTTATGCCAACTTCACAAGTAGCATCACAAACACTGCAGAAAAACCTATTTCTTTTTTCTTTTAAGGTCAGGTACTGGGCAAAAATTCTTACCACTTCACTTCTGTTCAACACAATATTGAAAGCACTCGTAAAAGTAATCAGACAAAAAATAAAGACTTGTTCAAATTAGAAAGAAAGCCACAATCAGATGGCATGATTTTATACACAGAAAATGAGGGGTATTTTTTAATTCTACAAAAAAAAAACTGTTAGAACTAAAAGACAAATTTAGTAACACTGCAGGATTACAAAGGGAACACAGAAAAATCAGTTGCATTTCTTCATTACCATAACAATCTGTCTCAAAAAGAAATAAAGAAAACTCAAAATATAAAGATCAAAATAAAAGATAGATCTTTTTCAAATGCGAAGGAAAGTAAGAAGTGGGCAAAGTGGACCAGGCGAGGAGGGAGGGGTAGAGAATGAAAAAAGAACAAAGATACATTATGTTCTTGAACCAACTCCCCACAAGGAATGTGACCATTATGTACTGCAAATAAAAGAAACAAAGAAAAGTAGCCTGTGTAAAATACCATCCAATAGAATGAAATACTTAGGCATAAATATAAAGAAGGCGGTAAAAGATCCTCAAAATCCTCATTGTTATAATGTGTCCATATTAGCAAAAGTGATCTACATATTCAATGAAGCTCCTATCAAAATTCCAAGGATATTACTCACAGAAAGAGAAAATAATTCTGAAATTCATATGAAGCCACAGAAACCCCAAACAACCGCAAAAATTTTCGGAAATAAAAACAAATTTGAAGTTTACATTTCATTTCAAATAATGTTACAAAGCTATGATAATCAAAACAGCATCGTGCTACCATCAGATATGTAGATTGAGAAAATAGAATAGAGAGCCCAGAAATAAATTCAAACAAATACAGTCAACCAATTTTCAATCAAGGCACCAAGAAGACACAGTGGGGGATACACAGTCTCTTTAATAAGTGATTTTGGAAAAGCTGAACATCCACATGCAGAAGAGTGAAATTGAACTCTCATGCCATGCATAAAAAATTAATCCAATATGGATCAGAAACCTAAATGTTAAACCTGGAAGTATAAAACTCTTAGGAGAAAGCATAAGGAGAACGTTCTTTGACATTGGTTTGGAAATGATGCTTTAGATACCCTCCAAACGCTTGGGGAAAAAAGAAGGGAAGAGAAGGAAAGGTGGGGGGAGGGACAGGCTGGGAGGG
>NW_022900915.1:2216967-2230539 GCF_012274545.1 Fukomys damarensis
GGACAGGCTGGGAGGGTCGGGGAGGGGTGGGGAGAGAGCAGAAGAAGAAGAGGAGACTGTGAGGGAGAGGAAGGTGGGAGAGGGGAGAGCGGGGGGGAAGCAGGGGAGAGCAAAAGGAACAGAAGGCTGGATGTGGTGAGGCACATGCCCAACCTCGGCACTCAGGAGGCTGAGGCAGGAAGGTAACCACAAGCTCAAGGTCATCCTAGGGTATAAGAGAGCAGCATCAGTCCCTTTATCAAGAAAAGGAAAAAAAAAACCAGGTGATAGTAGCATGTTGTGTGAGTTACTTTTTCTCATTGCTGCTAAAAAAATACCCAACACTCAAGGGAGGAAAGGTTTATTCAGCTCACAGTTGGCAGAGGTTTCAGTCCGTAAACTGCTGGCTCCAAGCAGGATGGTACCACAGTCAGGCCTTGCAGAGGAGAAGCCATGCATGAGTGCATGGTGGCCAGCAACAAGAGAGGAAGGGAAGGGTCCTCAACAGTCATTCTGTCCCATTTTTCCTATGCACACTACCAGGACTGGGGCGGTGCCAGACCAATCAGCATGCTGGTTTAGTGATCACACCCTTAATCCCAGCATCGCACACTCTGAATTCAGCCACCTCTGAGAAAGGCCTATCTGTGATGCCATACGGCTGTGGGGGACATCTAGACACGAGCCATAACACATCTCAAACTGAAAAGTTTATTGTAGAGGAAACAAACGAAATGAAAAAAGGAACTTAAGAATCGAGAGAAAATATTTGCAAACCATGTATCTGATAAAGTGTCAACGTCCACTATTTAAAAGTAATTTATGAAACTCTACAGCGAAAAGAAAATCGAAGTTTACAATGGACAAAGTACCCAAGGAAAACATGCATGTGGACAACAGATACATGAAAGGACGCTTAGCATCAGTCATTGTCAGGGAAACGCAAATTAAAACCACAATGAGTTCACTTTTTTTCTGTTAATGTGGCTATTTCAAAAAGCTCAGATATAAAAGGTCCAAGTGGAAGAAAGTACATTGTACTTTGTTGGAAATGTAAATTGGGAAAGCCGTTATGTAAAACAACATAGAGGTTCGTCCCCAAATTAAAAATAGAGCTACCATGTGACCCGGCCAGTCTTCCAATACCTACTCAGAGGAAATGAAATCAGTATGCGGAAGCGATACATGCACGCCCGTATTCATTAAGCATCATCGACATTAGCCAAAATCTGCAAACAGCCGAGGTGTCTGCTGACAGCTTCATGCATAACAGAACGTGGTAGGCACAACACATTCAAAGGATGATTATTTAACCTTGACAAAGAAAGAGCTCTTGTCATTTGGCGCCGTACACATGAAGCTGGAGGACGTTATGCTGAATGTAACAAGTCAAGCAAAGAAAGACAAACGCTGCGTGATCTCTCACCTTGTGGAATCTTTTTAAAAAACTGAATATATAGGATTAGAAAAGAAGGCTGGGTTAGCAGGGAATGGGAAAGGAGGGAGAAGTCTCTGAGCGTAGGGTATGAAGTAGTGGTGATCTGCCCGGCTAAGGATGCAAAGTTGCAGCTACGCAGGATGAGTGAGTCTAGAGATCTGGTGTGTAGGAGGAAGACTTCATAATAGTGTGCCGGCACTGGAAACTGAGAGGCTCATAACACAGGTATTTTCAAAGGACAACTCTGTGAAAGGATGGATGTTAGTTGGCTTGACTAGAGCAACGTGTATCAAAACAGCATGGCATGCACCTTAAATATGTACAATATTTCATAAAATAAATTTTACATTTTACCAAAAAAGAAAATGTCACATTTTCCTTCTTATGCAATTTGTTTTTTCACTCTTTTATACTGAGATAGTGCTTTGAGAAAAAGTGTTCTCAAACTTGTAGTAACTCTTACTCACAGAGCTGAATAAAACCAATATCTAGGGCAGAACTGCTTCTTGGTGTAGAAAACTCAATCTTATTTTATTTATTTATTATTATTGTTGTTGTTTTGTTTTGTTTTGTTTTTTGAGACAGGGTCTCACTATGTAGTCAAGACTGACCTGGAACTCGCTATATAGCCCAGGCTGGTCTGGAACTCACAGCGATCCTCCTGCCTCAGTCTCCTGAGTGTTGGGACTACGGGTGTGCACTACCAGGCCCAGCCTGATTTTTAAAGAGTGATCCTACTGGGCAGCAGGCTACTGAATCACCCCTGCGTGTGTTTATTTCGTGGCCTTAGAGTGTTACACTGGAGGGTCTTCTGGACGAGCTTTGTTCATTCTCAAAGCATGGCCAAGGCAGCAATCTCGTGTCTCCGAGGTCGCCTCCAAGGGGCTGCTCCTCCGCCCCTCTCCCCACGCCCACCCTCCCGCTGCAGAACCTCTACTGAGGAGGAAAGGAGTTGATCCCTTGGGCTTTGTCCTGATTCTCTAACTCCACTTCCCATTCCTTCGTTCAGAGTGCACAGCTATGGTCACTTGCTCAGAAGCCTTTGAAATGCAACTTTGTTTCTGGGGATTGAGGCTTCCTTGTCATGGATAATGCTGACCTACCGAAATTAATTAGTATAATTCACTTGCAGGCTTCTCGCTAACATCATTATAATTCATCCCCATAGGAGACATTTGATTATTGCCTTTCTTGCCACTAAAAATTAAAATAGCTAGTTACTAGTTGCAGATTATTAACCCATTTCGGTCTCTGTCACAGTATAGGAATGCAGTGCAGAGGACACCAGAACCCTGACCCCTGCGACCCATTCTATCTGGCTGCATCCGAATGAGATTCTATCATGTTCTTGAGCCCAATACAGAGAATACACAGCTCGCAAAGGATGGGTAGCCAGGTCTCTTAAAACTGCTCAGCGCTGTGAAATATTTAGGCCCTAGGTTCTTCATTTCCTCTCCGAGTATCTCCGGGAAAAGGCACAGAACTGAGCAGGGAGGATGGGACGCCTGCTATATCAGAAAGACTCAGTGCCACTGCAGGTGGGTTACGTGTGGCTTAGCACACCTGAGCAGGTAGCTTACAATCAATCCCATGAATGAATGCATCACTGACTGGGTCTCCTAGATTCAATCTCGTCCCATGGAAACAGCTTCTGATCCAGTCTCCAACTTGAAGCATACTGCACATTTGGTCCATGTCTTGCAATTTTTCTGAAGTACACCATAATCAAAATGTATAAAGCTGTGTGTTTTATAGGCTGAATATCAATTGTCCGTGTGTGAAAGACCCCTGTGCCCATTGTAAGTGAAATGTTGGATGTGGGCCATCCTGCATTAAACTGAGTTTGTCCATTCTGTATGGGCGTAAATAGTAAAGGAGAAAATTTGAATTCAAGTAGTTTCTAAGTCAGAAAGAAATACGTAACAAAAAAATAAACCATTAAAAATCAGTTACTGTTTAATTTACATTTGCTATTCCCAACTCTAAAGAATCACGTAAGTTGTTATTATTCTCATTACTATCTTCAGCCCAGTGTTTCTGGAGAATGAGTTAAGATATAAATATGCTATCTTTATCATGAGTTTTGGGGTTTTGGGGGGAAAGGAGTGGTTTCCTTGGGTTTTTTGAGGCAGGGTCTTGCTTTGTAGCCCAGGGTAGCCTTGAACTCTCAGGGATCCTCCTGCCTCAGCCTCCTGAGTGTTGGTATTATAGGCCTGCACCACCATGCCTGGGCCTCCTCTAGAAGGGTTGCCTGGTTAATTTCCCATTGAAGGTACATCACACAGCCAGACTTCTATGAAGCAGCGTTTACCCATGAAGTTAACTGCATTGGACTTTCTCATATGAGAAGCCTTAGGCAGTCAGCCCAGGGTGGCTCTGGTCTGTGAGCAATCATCAGATGTCAGTAGTATCAAGTCCAAATGAAATAATGCCAGACAAGTTGGGGAAAATCACATTCCAGTCTGTTTCTGGGAAAGCCAAACTATTCTTGCATAAATTTTTATTATTTCTTTTTATTATATTTATTACCTCCAAAATCTAAAAACTATAGACTTGAGGGAATTATTCTCCAGAGGAAAAATCAAACACTGCTCCAGAGAAACTCCAGTAGGTTGAGAAAATTCAGAAATTGCTGTTCATTTCCAACATTAAAAGATTAAAGGTCAGGCATGTTATTAGGTCCACTGAGGCCCCTAATCATTGCAGGTTGGGTCTAAAATCACCAACCTTGGCAACTGGAAAGTCATATTATAGGTCTGATTCTTATCATAGACAGATCCATGGCTACAAGTATGTTATCGGGCAGGGACTTTATTTATTTATTTATTTATTTATTTTTGTACCAGGGATTCAACTTGGGACCTTGTGCTTATGAGGCAGGTGGCAGAACCACTGAGCTCCATTCCCGATGCCTATAAAAACCAGACAGGTGAATTGGAGCTGTGTTTGGTGACTAGGAAATCCAAGTATTACAATTCTCTCTCACTTTTTAAAATAAAACAGAAGTGTTATCCTAAAACCCTGAGTATCGTGGAACCAGCTCCTTATTGCTGATTTTGTTAAGGTCAGGTATGTATACCTTCACACCCTAAGAGTAAAACCCTTGAGCTCAATCACATCTGAATTCCAAAGCTATTTATAATGTCTTTACATATGATTTGACCATTTGACTCTTGTATGGTCAGTATTTTTTGTCAGTTCTTTCTGGGAGAAACAGCAGGAATAGTAAGGAAAAACAGGTTCTGCGTTTAGGCAGATATGGGTTCAAATCCCAAGCCTGCCACTTAAAAGCTCAATGTCCTGCTGGGTGTGGTGGTGCACGCCTATAATCCCAGCACTCGGGAGGCTGAGGCAGGAGGATCACTGTGAGTTAAGACCAGCCTGGGCTACATAGTGAGTTCCAGTTCAGTCTCAACTACATAGTGACACCCTGTCTCAAACAAACAAACAAAAAACAACAACAACAAAAGCTCGGTGTCCTTGGGCAAAGACACCGAAAGGTCACTGTTCTCATTTGTGAAATGATGATAGCATTAGTATTAACTTAATCAGAGTATTTATGAAGAATTTCTAAAAATTCGTTTCTAAGGTGTGCATACTCCACTAAAAATTGTTCAAAGATATTAATAGAGTGCAACAAAAATGATGAGAAGAGTTCATAACTAAAGAATAAATCACTGCATCCGTCCAAGAAAGAACTTTCAGACCGTGTGATGATGGATTCTTTTCAGGGTCAAAGGACGGCATTTTGACTGGTAGTTCTGTGCACACATTGAAATGATAATGTCTAGAAAACATATCTTTTCTCTTAGTACAAACAAAGCTCTTCTTAGGCAATTTAACTAGAAGGCACAAGACAGGAAGTGCATCCTGCTCCACCCGGCTTCCCTCATGAGGGAAGTTGTTGCATGCACCAGGGCTGACAGCGTCCTATAAGAACAGATGTTGTCGACACCTGGCTGGCTGTTACTTGGGGGTCTGACCACGGAGAGTGGGATAGCTGCGTACCTAAGCTGCACTTCGCAGCTTATTTAGAGAAAAGTGAAAACAAATTAAAGCCTCACATCAAGCAGGTACAAAACGAGAGTGTGAAGAGTGATACAGTTAATTTGCATAATATTAGCAGCTCATATCTGAGCCTGACAGTCCGTCTGTCCTACTTTAGTGTCCTGGAATTTTCTGGACTCTGACTTTCTCACTGAAACGGCAGAGTAATGAAGAATATCCATCTCATAAAGCTGCTGAACGAATTAAATGATGCAATGCACGAAACACGCCTGAAGCTCCACCAGGAGCCTTTGGAACCACTGCAATCACAGCTGGTCTCAGACTGGATGCGTTCGTTAAACAGGGAATCGGTCGCCAGGGTCCCTGAGGACTCTAATTGTCACACGATCCACTGTTGCATGAGATTGTCTCAAAAGTTAGAGGCTTCACACAATGAGAACTTATTGCCGTGGTTTCTGTGGCTCGCGGATCTGAGAGTGAACCAACTGGAGATTTTCTGTGAGTGATGGTTGACGTGACTGCCAGGGCCCTGCTCAGCCCTAACAGGGCAGAAGGATCTGCTTCTGAGACAACTTCCACTCAGGGGTTGCCCCGTGGGCGACAGTGCTCGGCAAGAGGTTTCAGGGCCTCGACCCACACCTTAGTCACTTTCCGCTAAGGATGAGAGGAGGTTTATTTTGGCTCACAGTTTCAGGGTGACTCCAAGGCAAAGTGGCACGGTGAAGGCCGGGGATGTAGCTCAGTGGTTCTTCCGCCTGTCTCACAAGTACAAGGTCCCGAGTTCGATGCCCAGTACCAAAAACACATGGGCCCTTAGAGGACATTGTAGAGCTAAACCATAACAGGTAAACGTCTCTGTTGGATGTTTGAGTGTCAGCTTTCCTCAGACTATTTGATCCAAAAGAAAATAAGCAAAAATGAAAAGGTCTCTCATGGTTTCATCTCCTAAGTCACACTGCATCATTTCCACCGTACTCTGGTTCTACACAAGAGTACTGTATAGAACATGGGAGGCTGAGGCAGGAGGATCACAAGTTCAATCCCAGCCAGGGACAAGGTAGGACTTGTTGCCAAAAGGGGCTTGGGGACCAGCTCAGTATCAAGGCCCTGGGTTCAATCCCCAGTACCAAAACAAACAAACAGAATGTAAGTACCAGGAGGCAGGATAACTGGGTTACCCTAGCAGGCCAGCTACTATTCTGTTCCCTAACTGGAAGTAAATCCCAAACCATTTTTTTTGAGAAGTGCACAATTCTTCCTTATAAAAATATGGCAAAAGACAAAGCGGGAGACATCACAATATCTGACCTCAAAATAAGTTACAAATCTATACGAAAACAGCTACAAAACAGCAAGGTTCTGACATAAGAATGGAACAGGAGAGAACCCAGAAATAAAGCCACACACTCATCACCAGCTGCCTCTCGTCAAATCACCCAAAACACGCTGGAGGAAGGACAGACGCTAAAAGAAGTGGTGCTGGGAAACTAGGTACCTGCGGGCGGGTGGCAAGGGTCCCCTCATCTCTCTGGGTATAAAAAAGCACACTGAAAAGGGATGGAAGACTAAAACATGAAACCTTGGAACTACCGGAGAAGTCAGAGGGAAAACATTCCAAGACATTGGCATCAACAATGATCTTTTCATGAGATTCTAAAAGCACAGGCAACAATAAAAAATAGACAAATTGGATTATATCAGATTAAGAAGCAAAGAAAAAAATTCAGTAGAGCAAGAAAAGAATCTACAAAATGGAGAAACTATTTGGAAACTATTCATCTAACAACAAATTAAATCCAGAACGTGTAAGTAACTCCAAAACCTAAACAGAAAAAAAATCAACTAAAAATAGACAAATAGTCTCAATAAATATTTACCTAAAGAAGACATACAAATTATCAACAGATATGCTGCAAATCTGCAGTATCAGTAATCACTTGGGCAGCTCAAATGAAAACCGTAAATGAGTTATCACCTGACTCCAGTTAAAATAACTTAGATAAATGCAGCACTGGCAAGGATTTGGAGAAACACTTTCTTGCACTGTTAGTGGAAATATAAATTAGTACGGCCATCATGAGAAACAGTACAAGCTCTTCAGAGAACTAAGATACCAGTCACAGGTTCCAATTATCCCACGTCTGGATATATATATGCATCTCCAAAGCAAATGGAATCAACAGAGAAGAGCAACGCCTGCAGTCCCACTCCCATGGCAGCACTATTCACAACTTCTGAAGCATAGAATCAGCCCATGTGCCAATCAACCGATGAATGGATGAATGAAGTGTCATGCAGGAAATGGAATATTACTCAACCATGAAGAAGAACGAAATCCTGGCACTTTCAGCGAAATGTCTGGAAACAGGAGATAGAACATTACTGGAATACAGTGGACATAGAAATGTAAATATTTCATATTCTCGCTCATGTGTGGAAGCTTTAAAAAGTCCACTTGAAAGCAGAATAATCATCACTAGAGGTTGAGAAGGGGTGGGCAGAAAGGGCTGTTGGGCTTGATCAATGGGGCGGAAAAGGGTGGCTGGAGCATCACACCAACTGCACTGCAATTAATATGTGTTAAGAAGAAGAAGACGAGAGAAAGAAACAATGAGCTTGTGAAATATGTAGCTGAAATGAAAACATGACAAATACTGCTTATAGGGTATTTTTGAAGATGAAAGGAGAGTACACAAGCACGGTTCAATTTTATCTGCAAAGAATGTTATTCTTGTGATGAATGGAGAGTTTTTCTCTAAACAAGATACAAAAATTATTAGTATATATTTTTGCCAAAGGATTCACATGATCTTGGAACAGCCCTATAAGAAGATTTTCTTTCTTGTGAATTTTGAAAATACATTCGATTGTCTTACTGTCTGACCCAAAGCCTTCTTAAGGCCTCCAGTCACATTTAGAGCAAGGCTCACCTTCCTGCACTTGGGCCCCAGGTCAAGCGCCCAAAACCGTGGCTCCCACTCCCTTGCCCTCCCTTGCTCACTGTCCCTGAGACACCACAGCCTCCTTTGTTCCTGAAATACCCCAAACCACCAGACCTCAGCCCCTATCATTTTAATTTCTGTGTCTAGAACAAACCTCACCCTCTCTTCCCTTGAGCCTCTGTTCAGATGCACCCTCAGTGGGCTTTGCCTGACCCGTGACTACAGGGATCCTCACACCCATCCCTCTTCATCCCTTTGACCTGTTCAGTTTCTTCATAGATTTTTCTCTCTATATTAGATTATAAATCAATTAATTAACATTTTTTAACTAATAAAGTCACAACAGCGGTGACTTTGTTTGTTCTTGAATCTCCAGGGCAATGCCTGACACACAGCGGATGTGTATTAAATGTGTAGTGATATGTTTGGAAATATTTTGTCATGAGCAGTGGGACGGGAAGGTATGTAAGAATAAGTTCTTCCTCAGCAGGGTTTAGTATCATAAGAATGTTGGAAATGCATTGGGGTTGATAGAATTTGGGAGGTTTAAGACATGGAATTGCTTGGGACTGGTGTGAAAGCATTCGTGGCTCTTACACGAACGAATGACAGTAGGTGACGATCACCCATTGCCTCTCCCTTGACACGGAGCCTGCCTCTTCCCACTTCTCCATACAGGGCCCCACGCAGTCCCTTGTCAGAAAAGGAGACGGCGAAGATGCCGAAAGAAGGTCTTGGCTACTTTACCACGAGCCTTTTAGAGATGAGGACTGTGGACCTGTGGAGGAGGGAGCTCTTCAGAGTCACCCCCTTGGCCTGCTGGACCGGAGAACTTGGCCCAGAAGCAACCCCAGAGCAACGCCAGGCTGCAAATGGAGAAGCACAGGTCTTGTTGGCTGCCAGCCTTTGGAGGCCGAGGATATTGCTCAGCAGAGCCTGATGTTCACCAGTGTTTATGAACATCAACCAAAGCAAAACAAGTTCAGCCCTACCAGTGAAGGCAGGCAGTAGAAATATGTGAAAAAGAAAATAAATTAATTGGTGACTATACTTTCTTCAATCTTCCAGGGTAAATTACGGCACGAATTTCACACTAAAATCTTTAACTGTGTTATCCACTTGAAACCAGGCTTCTTTTTTTTTTTTAAGGAAAAAGCACACTGACTTCATTTTCCTTCTGTGTCTTTATTGTTGCTCTGTTCTTTCTTCTGTGAAATAAAACTCGGTCCCATTTGCCAGCAGTTTCTCCTAATCAAACCTCAGCTGGAAAGAGGCCTCTGCTTTGGTTGTCTGTGAATCACTGTCAGTTCCATTTTTAACAGTCTTGTCATGTCTTGGGGGAAAATGTATTTCGAATTTTTATGTCAAGAAGCAATAACTTTCTTCTCTGCCCTCACTCATGACAAAAGCCACAGCAAGTTCCTCCTACAAGTTTTGCCAAATTTACCTGTGTTATTCACCCAGTGATCTAGAGGATGTTTCTTGAAAAAAAGAAAACCTTCCACAAGGGGATTATGTAGGACAGTATCTCTCTGCATGATTTTTTCCATGTACCAATAAGAAAATGTGCTTTCTTCACAGTACAACCTGGCTGTAACAGAATCTACATTTGTGTAAGTTTTCCGCCTTGTTATGTAGCTTTTCACTGTCAAAGAATGATGTGTACAGAACAAAGAGCTGCAGAAGGCGCTCCACAGTCAGGAGCGTTCCCACTGGTCACAGAGTCTTCCAGGGCCAGGGGCCTCTGGGAAACACTCAGGTGGCAGAACCTGGTGACACCGGGTGATGACTCCTGACCAGAACTCACCTGGCTCTTTCATCAGCAGGCCTTTTTCGGATGTCTCCACCATGTGTACAGTCACTCGTTCCCACAGACAGAAGCTCTCTCAGCCTCCTGCATGGGAACATGACAGACACCCACAGGGAAACACTTGCTATCAAGGCTTAGCTTTGCTCAGAGGTGAAACCACAGCCTATGAACCCATTGCTGACGAACAAAGTCCATGACCTGCTTTTATATTTTACTAGGTTAACAAAGAGTCATCTCCCCAGATGCATGAGAGAGAAGGTCTTTTCTAGGAAAAATTAAACAGAGATACTATAGTTAGTACTCACTTTCAGAGCTTTAATAGAGCAGGTGGCACTCGCTAAGTTCATCTTTTAGCTGATTGCCACTCTGAGCATTTCTACAATTAGATAAAAAAAGGCTCTGACCACTGTCTACATTTATACAACAAGGATTTGACAAGCAAAATACATTACGAGCAATCTGCATCATACATTGAGTTGTTTCGTGGACCCAGGTTTGACCATCTATGCAGACTCAATTATCAAAATTCCTATAATATGCTGAGCCAAAAAGATGACAAATGGTCAAGCATCTGATAAATGGTCAGGCACTATACACAGAAGGACTCAAATGATGTTTTGGCCTCCAAAATATTCAAAAACAATTAGGAGAATTTTATGAAGTCACCCAATAGTTTCTTCATTCAGCCAGGCAAATTTTTTGCGTCTTTTAACATAATTCTTGCCAAAACTTTTTAACTTATAACTAAAATAGTTTCAGCCACTTTCCTCCTATGTGCTATTATTTCTCACTTTCAAGAAGGATTAGATTTCTTTATGATTCAACCCAGAGAAGATTTTCCTAAAAATCATGACTAAATTTCTAAACTCAGCTTTAAATAATTTTAAATATAAAATACTGACATTAAATTCTCCTTTCTTCAGAGAGTTCTTTTTAAGGTTCAGACACTTGTTATATTTTAAGATGTGTGTAAGAGGTAGGATCTACACAGCTACAGATTATTAGAGATAGCCCCAATTTGGGATGGGTATATTTTGTTACAGATCTTTTGCTAAACATTAATCTGTCTAGGGGCCAGGGATTTAGCTCAGTGGTTCTGCCACTTGCCTCACAAGGGCAAGGACCTGCGTTTGATCCTCAGTACCAAAAAACAAACAAACAAAAACCAAACAAACGAAACATTAATCTGTTTAGCAGCCTTGACAAATATTGGATTAATTTTTTTTTAATTTTGCTACCCTTCTTCAGTAATATTTATTGCACAAAACATTTTTTTTTTTTTTTGGCCAGTAGCTAAACTTGATGTACTGGGTGGGTACATGACTCAACAATTTTTAGCACAGAAAGTTCAGTATTATTCTATGCACATTAAATTTGTTTATAAATTCCATCCTCTCAACAACCCTATAAACAGGCATCATTGCCTCATCTCCACTTCAATGACTAGTCTTGAGGGAAGTTAAGAAACTTAGCACCAAGGTCCTGTGGTTAGGGAGAGACAAAGCCAAGATACTCTGGTACCAAAAATTAACCCCTTACTCTCTTACCAGGCTGACTTTCTTTTTTCTTTCTTTTTTTGGTACCGGGGATCAAACTTGAGTCCTTGCGCTTGAGAGGCAGGCGCCAGAATCACTGCGCTAAATCCCCGGCCCGGTGCTGACTTTCTTCAACCAAGATGGATACAAATGTTAATCGGACATGTATTTACTCATTTGTCATGTGATAGAATATTACACACCAATAAGACCTAGTGATTTACATGGCAAAATGGCTGACTCTTGCAGACATAAAGTTCAGTAGAAGTCAAATCCAAATGAGCACATACTCTATGATTTTATTTTTATCAGGATTTCTCATCCTCAACTCTTTGATATTTTGAGCCAGAATTTTCTTTGGTATATGGCATTGTTTAATAGTGATGCTGATCTCCACTCACCAGATGCCAAAAATACTCATTGTGACCAATGAGTCACAATGACCAAAATGTGACCACTACTCATTGTGACCAGAAGTGTTTCTTGACAAATGAGGACATTGGCAAATATCCTCTGGGGATAAAAATCAACTTTGAATAAAAACCACTGATTTATATGAAGATTTTTTAAACACTTTAGATCCTTGAATATTGAAGAGGGAACCTTTGGGAAATGTTCTAGATCTTGATTTCAGAAATGGTTGTATTTAAATTTCATCAAACCAAACACCTAAAATATGTAAATTTTATTGCACGGAAATCATACATACAATATTTAAAAATTGTTGGCTTAGGGGAGGAAGAAAAAAGTACACCGCAGGGACTCAGAAAAAGAAAACAATTCTCTAGACATGTCAAGGATCCAAGAAGCTTTCAGGAGGGGAGGGAGGGTCCTGACCAAGAAGGATTTGAACAGCAGAATCAGTGGAAGGGGGCAGGGCATACCACTCACAGGAGGCAGCAAGAGCAAAAGGCAGAGAAGCTTTTATTTTTTATTTTTTAAGAACATTTCATCAGGTACTATTTTCCTACAACTATGATGGAGAGAAATTTGAAGTGCTTGCTGGCTAGTATCTAGGTCAGTGCTGTGTTCGCGAGGGGATGTAACAATCACCATTTGGCAATGGTGAAAATTAAGCCTCTGAAATTAAATAGAACAAAAAACCATTGGGCCTTTCAGCTTATTACCTCACCATTGCAGATTCCCCCACTGCCATCTATTTTTGCTATTTGTCCAGCCTCACTCCTTCCCAGGTGGATGAGGCTTCCCTTGCATTTTTTACACAGCTCATCCAAATAAGAATAAAACTCTCCTGGGAAGTTCCCCGCTGTCTTTCAGTCATCGTTTTCTTTCAGGCTACTAATTACTGTTAGTTGCGTTATTCGTCATCATCCTTAATTGAGCATGAACAATGGCTCGTGTTAAAGGAGTCATTTTACTAAAGCCAAGGGACTTGGAGCTGACTCAAGGAGAAAGAATAATAAGAAATGGAAATTGTCCCAAGGAGAGGGTGAGCTCTTCGAAGTACAGAGCTGCCCTGTGTGGATAAAGCTCAGTCATTCTTTGCCCTCAGCCTGGAGGGCAGAAGGGCTACAAGTCTGCCATGCGGTCAGACTCCACCCCTGCTGATGGAAGGTTCTGTTCATCGTAACAGCGGAGCTGGAGGAAGTGCTTTATCAACAGAGGGAGGCACTTCGAACACGGCCTTGTGATGCTTCATATTCTGTGCAGAGAACTAAAATCAGCGATCAAGCCAGAGGGCAAGTCTTCACTACTGGCTGACCCCAGATTCCTTCTCTACAATTCTAGTGCACGTTGGATGTTTTCCTAGTAAATTTGTTACAATGGAATTGGAATTAGAGGCAAGTCTTCTTCGCCTTTTCAAGTCTTCAGTGTCAGAATTTTTTTTTTTTTTTTTTT
>NW_022900915.1:2230777-2262720 GCF_012274545.1 Fukomys damarensis
TCAAATTTTTTTTTTTTTTTTTTTTGGTCCTGGGGATCGAACTCGGGTCCTTGCACTTGCAAGGCAGGAGGCGGAACCACTGAGCTAAATCCCCGGCCCCGGTGTCAAAATAGTTTTTAAACACGTAATTTTTAACTTAGCTATGGGCAGAAGAACACACAGTGAAGAGTCGCTTAAGCAACACAGATACTCATTGCCTCACTTAGCAGGAAGTCCACGGGCAGGCTGCTTCTAGCTTGGCAATCAGAAGCACTGCCCATAGGATGCCATCTCTTCCCACGCTTTTGCTCAGGAATCCTCAGTAAATTGTAGATTCTTACAATTCACTTACAATTACAAATTCACTGTTCTCACTACACGCATCACATCTTCAAAAGGCAATAGCAAATGAAAAAGAGCAAGAAGGAAGGAAAACACAGAGCTCTTTCTATGTGCTGCCCACTATTTTATAAAGGTAAAGGAGTTCCCCAGAAGCTGTATGCAGTGGTGCGTTCCTATAAAATCCCAGCACTGAGAGGTTCGGGCAGAAGAATGACAGATTCTAGTCTTGCTTGTGCAACTAATGAGACCCAGTCTCAAAACAAACAATAAAAAGGGGTGGGGATGTAGCTCAGGGACATGTAGCTCAGGGACCCCCGGGTTGGATCACCAGTGCCACACACAGAAAAAGTTTCCCCAGAAATGTCTTATAGCATTCTAACTAAGAGCTGTCCTAGTGAGTTACCTGCTAAAATAAATGAGATTTTCATGATTACCTTAAATTAATCATGATTCATTCTTGGGTTACATGAAACTCACTGGAACTGTCATAAGCTCGGTGGCCTTTCACCAAAACTAAGGAAGAAATTGGTAAGCGATCAAATGTCTTGTCCAATCCTGAGTCTGCATTTTCCCCGAGGAGCGTCTAACACACTTATGTGGAAGTTATGTTCCACTATGTAAGCCTTGGTCTCAAGTTTAGATTATGAACTCAGACACAAAGTTAAGATCTCATAATGGGCTATACATCCAGGTTCTCTTTCTTAAATATCCAAAGTAGCCCCAGGGCCATTTATACATTGTGCTCATTCTTTCAACAAATACTAAATTCCTCTGTACGTCAAGCACTTCTTTGCAAGCTGAGGAAATAATGCTGAATCAAAAACGGGAATTTCTTCTTTCCTGGAGCACACATTTGAAGGAGAGAATGGACTCTGGACTTTGAGCAAGAAAGAACATATACTGCACGTGAGATTGTGCTACCTGCCATGGAGAATAGTACTTGCAGTTTTTTGGTTTTTGCACCAGGGATCGAATTCAGAACCTTGCACTTGTGAGGCAGGTGGCGGAACCACTGAGCTAAATCCTTGGCCCAGTAATTGCAATTTTAATTGAATGGATGCAGAAAGTCTTATGCAGAAGATGACATTTGAGTGAAAATAGCGTAGATCTGGGTAAAAAGTGGCCAACGGTGCAAAAGCTTTGAGGTGAGAGTGAGCCTGGCTGGGCAATGACAGCAAGGAGGCTGTGGGAGGTAAGACTACAGGATAAGGACAGAAGTCAGGGGGTAAAGCACAGACTCATAGGCTGATGTAAAGGTTTTTTTCTTTTAGTTTAGGTGACTCAGAAAGTGGTTGCGGAAATTCTAGGTAGAAGAATGACTTGACCTTGCTCATATCTTAAAATAATCGCTCTCACTGCTTGGGGTAAACTCAGCAATAATCAGGGAAGAGAAAATTCAAACAGGTGAATTAAGAGGCCCCTGCAGTAATACAAGGAAGTGGTTTAGGCCAGGCTGTGTTAATGATGGTGGAGATTTGCATGTGGATTAGGTGTGTGATAGGAGAATAAAAGAGGATTTTAGTATGACGCTGAGCTTGGAGTTTTTATTTACTGAAACGGAATGATATAAAGGAACAAGTATGGGGTGTGACAACCAAACATTCAGTTTTGCACCTATTAAGTCCGAAATGTTGATTAAACAACCAAATGAAGGTGTTGAGCACACAGCTGCATGTATGAGTCTCAAGCTCAAATACATATATGTACGACATACTTACCGTTATGAGATCCAGTGAAATTATCAAGTAAAGTGATTAGCTGGGTGCTCAGATTAAACACTCGGAACCTTGTTTATGTTGCACTGTCTATAATGTGAATGTGAATCATCTACGATTTCCTGTAATGATCGTCTCTCTTGGTCATTCTAGTACTTTTACGGACATCTAAATTGCTTTCAGCACTATTTCTATGCTTTCTTCTAATAAAATCTGATTTAGAAAATCGAATCAATTAGATATTTTAGGCCTTATCGTTGATATTACAAATTGGCCATGGTTTTACAAAGTGATGAACCACAAATGACAAGCCCACTGATTTAATTTACAAAAATTTTACTGATCTGTTTCCTTTCAGAATCCATCTACTGCATATACCCAGGCACATTGCTCTTCCTAATAGATGACATTGAATTTCTAATGGGAATTTCTGCAATAACAGATTCATCACGTCCAACGCATGATCCTGCAATATTATTTCATTTTGTCATTGGCTACACTTTCTCAGCTTTTCAGGGAGGTAGAATCAAGAGGGCTACCTTTCCAAAGAAGAAAGAGAATGTGAAATTCCTGTTTAGAATTAATAATCCATACATATCACTTCTTTCTTCCAATATGTACTTTTTCATATTGTTTTATCAATACACTTGTCATATCTTACATTTCAACTTATTTCAAGTAACTAACTTTACACATCACTTAAAAAACTAAACAAATATTATATCGTGATCAAAACCAAAAATATATGTATCATGGAGGCGAGCTCTGGGAACTATTTGAAATAAACCTCTACTTTATGTTATACTCTTTTTCAAGTCCAGTCTCTGTGATACAGCTATTTTTCTTCTGCAGCTGATACAACATTTATGTGGGGGTAGGTTACTAATTTCACTTTGCTGGTATATAAATGTGTCATTTCATACAACTAGCTGTTTTTCTTTGCTGTAACTTCTTTCTTTCTGTTTTAGCCTGAGGCTCTCTTCTTTATTTGATCAGTATAGTTTATATCATATTCCAGGCAGCACTTCTTCCCAAGAGAAAAACAGGATTTCAAATTGCTACTCATGATTCCTAAGGTACACTGAAAGGGCACTGCCTGAATTAATGTTTTCTTTACTGTTTTCTGTGCTTATTGGTTTTATTTCCATTAGCCGATGGATAGATTTATGTTTTACCTTTTAATGTCATTCTTTCTCTACAACTTCTAATTGTTTTTTGGCTTTACTACTTACCTTTGGCTGTTTGAGTGATTAGGTAGGAGCACAGTCAGTGGCAAAATGTGAATTAGCTCCTCAATAAATAACTAACAAGTAGTGGCTGTTTCTTTGGTTGTCTTCTGAGCTAAATTCTTCATTTACAAAAAGAGAGTTGGATTCTGTTTTCTATATTCTCAGATTACAGGGATTACATTTGCCATGAAACTATAGGATCTATTTTTAAGAGTACTGATGTTCACTGGGCTGCTCAGATAGGTATCTATTGTTGGCCTGCAAGTCACTTTTATTAAATTCTTCATTGTATTTCTGTAAAGCTTATGTTTACAAGAAGCAAACAGGTCAGAACGCTTTTTCTGTATTGTCTGGAAATAGTTCACCCTAGATTGTATCTGTTAAGTTATTTGTCATCAAAAGAGCACTTTGCCTGAAAGAAAGGACTGACAAGTGTGCAAAATGTTTGCAATTTTTTGTGAAATTGTAGTTTATCATTAGTTTGTATCTGTACGTTACTGCTATAAATATTACCCATATTTTTTGTTATATGCAACTTTATACTTTGAAGCTTTTATCTGTGAATTTACAACTGAAATTTATTTTGCCAAAGTTTTCTGCACTTGATCTTAGCCAAAAGGCCGAGAAGCGATTGCCAAAGTCTTCTGAATGGACTGAATAAAGCTTTTGTTGTAGCGTGCCAGGCAAACACATTCTCATGTTTGTGATTGATGAATTACAGCTGTAAATAACACTATCATTTAATAAGCCCACCATTCTAAGTTTATTAAACATTTTCCATTCTTGTGAACATTTCAAAAAAAATCTAACAAAATAGTATTATTTTACTGAGTTTGATCCCGTTTTAAAAAATGTATTAGCTAGGCTTCATTGGTGTCCTGTATGCCTTCATCTCCATACTTAAAAGAAATGGTACACTATTGCTGAAAATAGTAGAAGCATTCAACTACTTCTGATAGAATATTAGTCTCCTTTACCATGCAAAAGCAGATGTACCTTGAAGGCCTTCCACAGCAATGAATCCTCGGACAGACACAATTTTTAAAAGAAAAATCTTATACTTTCAATAAACTTGCATAGGAGCTAAAAAGAGGGAAAGAGACAATGCGCACTTTCTTAGAGTCAGACGTGGGAGGCAGGGCAAGAACAGGAACCAGGACTGATGGCGACCCAGGTCTTGGGAGACGGGAAATCCACACGGAATCATTTCCGAAGTTGTACGTCCTTTTTCATACCCGCTTTTAGTAGTCGCTATTAGTAACAGGAGTAACCAAAAAGAAATTACTCCATGTTCTCATTATCTCAACCTTTTCATACAAATCTACAATTGGAAAAAACGAGGGTCCATAGCTCCCCATTTCCCTGATCCAGGAGAATATTTTTCCTGAAATATTAACTAAGCCACTAAAGTTAACCTAAGACTTAATTTCATAGCCATACATTGCCAACAAAATATACGTCAACCTTGTGTCCAAATGCGGCCCGAGGAGTCGCGGCATTCCCATCGTCATAGCGCATTCTGCAGGGTGGATCTGAATGAGTCTTATCTCGGGACCAAACACCACCCCTCCACAGGTTAGAAGGCCAAATGGATACCTACTTCAAGAGAACCCATTTAACCCAACCACCTACATCAATCCGAAGCTTAATTTGGACGATAGATGATCTGGTTGGTCTTAACCTTTTCTCTTCATACACCATAATTCATAACTGCTCTGGGGATGTGAGTACATTTATTCTTTCTCATTTACTTTAAAACCAAGTACACTGGTAGGGAAGTGCTATTGTTTCACTGATTGTAAATTAAAATAATAAAATTAATGTCAAATGTCATTTCTGTGTATACTTTATTACCATGGTAACCCACAGGTAACTGAGTTCGTAAAATTGCAAATTACATATTCATCTATTTAAAGACATAAATGAACTGGAGTCATTTAATCAAGCTTGTGCTATGTAATCAAGACGCCCCGATTAATGTCAAAGTCAGAAAGCCACTAGCTTCCTTCTCCTGTTTGGCAGCTCTTCTGTGGAGTTTGGCCCGCTTGGAGCTGTGTGCCGCATTTTGTAAGCGTGTTAATAGATATTTGTTTCCTTGAGGGAATGGAGACGTGGCACAAAAAGTAATTTTATTCGCAAATACAAGACAGAGAAGGTCAAATTCTTCATTTCTCCTTCATGCACAAACCCTATATGAGCCAAAGCTAATATGTTTCCCATAGAGAGCCTCGGAGCCTTTTGACTTTTTATATTCATTCCAGCCCAGGCCCTGCCATTCTGTGTCTCTTCCAGATTATGCCGTGGTATTTTGGACCCAGGTCAGAGCAGACTCACGTGGTTTGTCCTTCCGGGCTGAGCACAGAGCACCTGGGACCCACAGCTTGCTCCATTTCCCCCTCATCCATCGGGTTCTGGGGCGACTTCTGGTGTTAATCCCGGATCGTCTTGGCTGCTGTCCAGTGACACTGCCGTTACCCACACGTCAGTCCCTGTACAACCAGCTGCCCCACTGAATGCCTCAAACTTCGCCATTCTCTAGCCATCTTCAGAGGCCACTAAACCAAACTGGACTGTGACATTCAGAGGATTCCAAGCAAATAAAGCGCATTAACCTCCCTGTCCTTCGAGAGCTGAGCTGTGGTGATGCATAAACGCAGAGGTAACAGAAGTACGAGCCCCGGAATTACTGCTTGCCTGCAAGATTTACATGAATGGTGCTTATTAATGTGATTTTAATAAGAAATAAATTGACATAAGGCCTCTCTCTTATCCCCAAGTAGCTTCGCCAGCAGATGGAGAGAGCTCTTTAGTCACTCCTGAAAAACCTTGAAAAGCCACAGGCATTGTTGCCCTGGCAACATCCTATGAGAACAAATCTTGACCCAGATGAGAGGGCAAGGCAGGTAATGTGAAATTTACAAAGCAGAATGAAGCCTTTCCCCAAAAAGACAGCTCAACTGTGCTCCATTGTTAGACCTCTCATTTCTCACTTGGAGCAATTCGTAAAGTAAGTTTTAAATCTCAGGCAGACTCGTCACACCATTTTCACAGGTTTGAACCTCCTCCACTTTTCCTCCAAAGGCACAGACAGCTCAACAACGTTTCTGACAGAGCGGGGGAGCAGACCTCCCGGCTCCCGAGGCAAGGCATGTGGGTGATACCCAAGTGATGATGAGACAGGTGATGGCCGCTGCTGACTGAAAGCAGCAGCTCAGAGCTGTGGCTCCTCAGACATCCCCAACACGAGCAGGAGGTCCACCAGCAAGGGCTCGGGCACTTCCTCCAGCACCGTGAGGTGGCAGACGTCACCCAGATGCCTTCTTAGAGACAAATTAGGGGGAGAGACCAAACCCTGGAAACTTGAATTTTACTTTATCAAGCAAGAGAAGACTAAGTTACCCAAACAGCCTTAAAATGCCCCCATCAGATCAGACTGAGTTCATTTGAGCACACTAAAATTTGGCTTTTCTTCCCACAGGTAGTGTATAGGTCAAGAGGAAGAGGAGATCAGTCATAGGAAAATTAAGGGTGAGTCTTTCTGAGTAATCTGGGTACAGGTAATTTTGTGACTTTTCTCTGCATGTTCCTGTGTATGCGTACACATATAACACACACACACACGCGCGCGCGCACACACACACAAGCACACCACACACTTCCATAAAAAAGAGGCAGGAATCAGGGAATCAGTTCTCTTTCTCGCATATAATTCCAGTACTCCGGGGGTTAAAGAAGGAGGATTACAATTTTTAGTCCAGTGTAGACAGCTTAGCCTCTTAGTGAGAAGCCTGTCTCCAAATTTGGAAAAGAAATAAAAAGGACTGGCTGGACATGTGAAGAGTGAGGGGCCCGGTTTCAATATTGAGTGCCACAAAAAGCAACAAAAAAAAGATAGAGACCCAGAGAGAAAGACAGACAAACAGAGACAGAGAGACAGGCTGGGGTGGGGGGGAGAGAGAGATGAGGAAGGGAGGTGGAGAGAGAGAGGGAGGAGAGAGGCAGGAAGAGCACCACGAGTGGAAGTGATCGTGGACAGTGGGCTTCTGGAAGCATTTAATTATTTTCCTTTCTGCTCATTAATAGTTACTAAATTTAGCATAATAAACTTTTGCTAAGTAGTATGCAACTCATCTGTAAATAAATTATTTTTAAAATAAGTCATAAACATACCCCACCCCTGGGGACATCTTCTGCTTTCCATCCTACATAGCAACCGACTTCCTGCCTGATGTGTTCTTCAAAGGGCCCAGCGCTACAGTCAGCTACCCTGATTTGCCTGGGCCCTGCACACTGACTGATCACAGACCCCTCAGGATGAAAATGAAGACTTCAAACAAGTGCTAATCCCTGCACACAGGTGTGGCAATAGCACACATATCTATCTTGCTTAAGATTATCTTGCCCAAAATTATTACACTGTCTAGGTACAGTCTTGTACTTGGTGCTACATGGCTATGCATCTTCTAGAAATTTCCTTTTCCAAAAGAATACCTTGAGATTGGTGGCTAAACTCTGAGCATTCTCAAAAGGATCCCCAGAACCACCTCATATCTCAAAAGGAAAATCAACCAAATCCATTTTGCACTGTCTCTGCCACAAGGAGTAATCGGGTGTTCCCCCAAGCTCTCGTACTTTTCTGCATGCAGCTTTAAAATCTGACCGGCTGAGAGATGGGAAGTGCTCTGTCCCTAACACCCACAGTTCCATGCATAAGACATAGCCAAGAGTGCTATAAAAAAACCCTAACAGGAAGGAATAGGTAGAGCATTTAGAAAACAATCTGGGGTTTTTTTTCCTTTCTTTCTTTACATTATACTTCTACTTTCTCTTATCCTATAGAGTACCACAACACAATAGATTCTGAAAAAAAATATCTATAAGACCAAATGTGAGTCAATTATCAACCCCTGAACGTATAAACACTCTGAAAGATAACATATAACATTTCATTCAGAGTAATTAAAGCTTATTGGAACCTGCTTGGATTCTAGCAGTGGCGAATTCACAGCCCTTATCTGACAGGTTAATGAGGACTTGAAATGAATAGTATTACTAATGAGAGTCTTTAGAAATTAAGCATATCATATTATTATTAACAATGCAAGAGCTAAGCTTCCAGAGATTAGATTACATAGGATAATTTTGAAATGTGAACAAGCCAATATCAAAGTGACAGGCTATTTCCAAGTGGGAATAAGAAGACATAAAGTATAGAAAGAAAATTAAGAATGGATAAGACAATTAAGATGTCCCTTTATTTAAATGTCTCTAAGCAGTAGAAAATGTAATATTTTATTTGATAGTTAAGTCTGTGCCCCGGGTGTAAATACATATGTGTGTGCGTACATCCTTTTAATGTTGTGTGTTAAGCATTATAAAAAAGAAATAAATTAATGCTGGAAAAATGTTTTGGTGTTATGAAAAATGTGTGTAAAATAGCTTGATTCTAATTGCTCAGGAAGTTTGATTCTTTTTTTTTTTTTTTTTTTTGTAGTAGTATTGGGGATCGAACTTGGGTCCTTGTGCTTGCGAGGCAGGCCACCGAACTGCTGAGGTAAATCCCCAGCCCAGGAAGTTTGATTCTTATATAAAGGAATCACTTAATTTTCCCAATTCTTCAGTTGTTACATTTTTCGTGCAGTTCATACATTGTGTATAGCCTGAGAATATCATTCTAGAAGGTTTTGAAAACGTGTGTTGGGTGAGTTTTGTGACCAAGGTCCAGCAGTCAGACTCCTACTGGAATTCTCCTTCGAACCTCTGAGATACGCTGTCTCTCCCAGTGGGGAGCACAGAGATTTCATTAGGCAAGCAATAGAAACACTCATTACTCAAGCAACAGAATGATTTTCAGTGAACTCAAAGACTAAGAGTTACAAAAGTTAATGGTTAAAAGTAAATGTTAATGGAGAGTTAACAGGGCCTGGCCATGTTTCGGAAAGATCTCCAACTGGAACTGGGAGAAGCAGGAGTTGGAGGGAACAGTACAGGAAGACCAGTACAGATGGAAGCAATCATAACTGCCCAAGAGGGAGGACTCAGTTCCTGTTTCCTTGGACCCCCGGTGGTGATGGAGGGGACAGTAAGTGGAGTAAGAGAGCTTGCGAAAGGGAACAGGACACAGTGATGAATGAATGTGCAGAAATTGTATCTTCTATTGGCCCTCAGAAAATTTCCAGAGCAACCTTATAAAATTGAAAAGACTGTTGACATTTTGTAGATAAAAAAGCAAAAGGTCAGAAAAGCATGAAGAAGACAAAAGCCTGATTTCCCCCGCTGACCTCTCAGGTTAGCAAGCTCTGTTTTCTTCCATGGGAGTGGTTTCGTGGGAAGCAGAACATGACCCCCAATATTGTCACACATCTGGGAATTTTCTCTTGCGATGTCAGTCAGTATTTCTGTCCTCAGATTCTGGTTACAGAATTAATCCTTATTATACTTTCACTCCAATAAGCAACATAAACCCCTTGACATCTATATTCCCATATGACTGGTTTTTTTCTCTTTGATCAAGTTTCTTCCATTACCTTTGTTTAGGAAAATTAGTGTATTTGTGGCTGTATTTTCTATAGTTGCCTTATTTTTCTTACTCCCAGGCTAGCTACATAAAATTCTCCTTTTTATAGCATCTGTCCCTGGGTTTCCTTTTATACCCTAATGAAAATTAATTTCCCCTTAACTTCCTCGCCTTATCCTCCTCATAAACTTTTTCTCTCCTTGCTGATAACTATCCAGCAATCTGTTGCAGTTCTTTGAGATATTTCAAAACCATACACAAAGTCAAGACAGCAAGTTATGTCTCGTGGCTTTTCTCACACCATCTGCTTCTCCTCCTTTATTTTTTTTTAACCTGGTCCCACAGCACAAGGATGTACTGAATCCATCCCTTGATCCATAGTGTCACAGGAAATGCCGTCTTGTGGCTTTTAAATGCGTGACCTATTCAAATTTATTCAGAGATTAGAGCGACTTTTTTACCGCTATGAAGTACATGTCCTCCTGCATGACAGCTGTTCTCAAGTCACCAAGTATGACTGCATGACTGTCTGGATGTCCATCTATCTTCCTGGGCCAAGTTGCCACAACATACATGCTGGGGACGGTGAGGGAGGGCACGGCCAGAGTTTAGGGAACGGATAGTGTGGCCAAGCCCCAGAGAGTCTGCCCCCTTAAAGAGTCAACGTGCCTCTCTGACCCAGACGCAGTTTTCAGATTTTTAAAAAATCAAATGAATTAAAAGACCGTTTTTCATATTATCACTTGCATAATCGCTTCATGAGTTCTTAATGGACAAAATAAGCCCCCTATTCATAGAATCGCTCACCCATCTCCCTAGGCAAGCAGCCAGTTCCCGCCCCTTGGAAGGCCATGGTGGTATCTTGTCCCCTGGAAGTCCTTTACCATTTACTTTCTGGATCAGTCCTTCTCAAACTTTCATGTGCTTCCAAACTACCTGGGGATCTTGTTAAACCAGAGAATGTGGCTCAGGAAGTCTGGAGTGAAGGTTGAGATTTCCCATTTCTAACAAGGTCTCGGGGGATGCCGACGCTGCCGGTCCAGGGGCCACAGTCTGAGTGACAAAGTACACTCTGCACGGAGGATGTGCTAATTCATGCTGAAAGGAGAGCGGGATGTGACTCATTGTGAAGAGAGCAGCCCTGCGTAGGATTCTACCCCTTACCGGCCGCATGATCGTGAGTTACATCATCTCTCCTCTTCAATTTTTCTCCTCTATAATCTCAAAATATTATGTACTTGATAGATTGCCATGGGGGTTAAATGCATAAATGCAAGTAAAGTGTTGCCAATTGTGCCCGGAACGTAACAGATATTAAATATTGGTTCTTATCATCATCTCATCAGCTAGATTCAACATCCATGAGGCAAGAGCTTGTGTCTCGTGGCTCCTTGAATGCCTCGAGCATGTCGTGTAACATCACTTTATGGACTCTTTATAGAGATGACGGGGGGTGGACGGTTAGTGTTAATTCTGTTGAGCGTCTGTAGCATGTCTCTTAATCTGAACAGTATTTTGATAAAGCCTTTCGACGGCTCACTGCCTATGTATGAGACTCCCTCCCACCCACTCTACCCATGTAAGTAAGTACGGAATATTGTTGATGAGTATCCATTACTGTATATAAATTAGAAGTGACTACTTCCTTTCTAGTGCTAAAAAAATGTATCGATAGCATAAGCACACTTTAGTGGGCATTAATTAAATGATGAAGAACAAATTGGGTCAGAGATTCTACTTTGAGAAAAACTATTTTAATTGCTAAATAACAGACACTTATGGATCCCAAGAATCCAGAGTACAGAGAAGACAATTCTGAAGGATCTCCAAGTGGGAAGAAGGATTCCACCATGGCCAGGGGGCTTGATAGATGGAATAGTCTACGGTCCTCGAGGTACCCCTTTGTTCTTACCAACCACAACCACTGGGGATAATCAAAAACAACCCAAGGCACCCCCACCTGCATAGACCTTTTTAGCCCCTGCAGAACCATCCGGCCATCTATGTGTGGGCCTTACCTCAATTCTGTATTACTGCACAGCAAACTGGTGCAACCCAGTGGCTTTAAACAGCAACCCATTGCTATCTCTTGTATTTCTAAAACTGATCCAGCTCAGCAGAGCCATTGCCTCACTCAGGTTTTCTCCTGCTGTTGCCATTGGGTGACAGATGGGGCTGGTGGCAGCTGCATTCTAGATATGGCTGACCAACCAAGGTGGCTTCATCACTTGCGTGGCTGCAGCCTTATATGGCTGTCACTAGTCAGAGGGTAGGCTTGATGATAACAAGACATCTTCTCTCTTTGTAGCCTATCCACCCGACTAACTTGAACTTTCTCATAGGTATGGCCTCAGGGTAGCCAGGTTTCTTAGCTGGGGCTGGCTCACCCCCAGAGAATGCATCCCAACCAACCTAAGCAAGACCTGCAAGCATCTTTCATATGCTTCAAAAGCATGCAGTGGTTCTTCTTCCTCGTTCTGTTAGCCAACCCTGGACTCAAGAAGTGGGGATTACCCAAGGCTCAGCTCGGGAGGTTCTGTCCCATGGGGGAGGGAGCTATCCTTGGAAAGTAGCCACCACAAAACCAGGAGCTTCCCGGGCAAGTCCTGTCTCACAGGCATGTGGGAAAGCAGGGGACAGGGATCACATCATTGTCTGACACTGGCAGGGCAGGAGCACAGCCAGCACACACTGTTCATTAAAGCCGCTGCTTGTATTCATCCCTCAAAACTTTTTGATAAGCTTATTTATTTAGGGAGAACATTAACAAATTTCCATCGAGATTTGGAAGTTCACAATCATACCAAGACAGACTAAGACTAGAGAAGCCATTAAACATTAATGGGAGGTAAGAAGTCGAAAGAAGCCATCACCTCACCTGCTGCTTCCCCTGACCTCAGATGAAGTTTAGGCACCAGAGTGTTCATTTCTTCCTAAGTGTTTTCTCAGAAAGACATGTTTAGGTGGCAAATATTATAAAGAAATATATTATCCGTTTACTGAGTAATGCAGTAAAACCAAAAAATAAGCTAAATACCTGCTGATTCCTTCTTGCCAGAAGCTCTGTTGAACCAATTCTAAAAGAAGGGTCATCAAAGGGAAAAAGCAGGGACCTCTCTCCCTTTAACTTGTAGACTCCTCCCCTCCTACCGGATGAATAAACCAAAAACTATGGAGTTTCCAGCACACACCCAAGCACCCATGAGTTTTTGCCTGGACTGGATTTGGCCTCTCATTGCCATTGCCAAGTCAGATGTTTTCATTTTTCAGAAACATTTTTGCACCTCTTATCTTTCCCTCCCATTCATAAGTGGATAATTAAAATTGATTGAGTATCAACTGGACATAAGGTAATATATTCAGTGCTCTTTCCAAAAATCTCTTATCTTCATTTTGCCATACAGCAGAGTCTAGACCTGCAGTTGTTTTCAGGGGTATTTATCTGTGGACCACAGGCAGGTGCGAAAAAGTAGTTGGGAAGGTCACAAATGTGTTTAGGTAAGCTGCCCACACATTTCTTTTGCCTGGTGTACATGTGGGCCTCGTGCATCATTTCTACAGCCACTGACAACATTTCTGAGGACTGTTTAGAACATATAAAATATGCACGTCTTACTTTTGCTAGCTTTTTCTGTCCAGCCCCATTTTATCCTCTGATAAACTGCCTTTGGGGGATTTGGTAAAGCTGTCCCCACCTTCTGTAGCTCGAAGACAAGCCTATGAGCCAGGCAATTTACAGAGCATATTCCATCACTTAGCCAAAGAGAAGGTCACTTCAGAATCAATAACCAAGCTAGAATACGAAGATCCCATCTCCAGAATCTACATGGATTTTGGGAAGGGATGAGGATTTTCTCCAGCAGGCAGTGTGAGCTGGGAGCACAGGGTCCTTGCTGACATCTGAAAGAGCCCAATCCAGGGACAGAACTGACCCAGAGGGAAATCAAGTTGAGATGGGACTGAGAACAGAGTTCCAGAGCATTGTGCGAATTTCTAGATCTGGCCAAGTCGAATGCCGTAACTCCAGTGAACATTTTAGTTACAGAGCTGATAAATTTTCCTCATTTTTTAAGCTACTTTGGACTGAATTTCTGTCATTTGTTGCTGTAAAGTCCTTTGAGTACACAGTTGCTTTAGGTCAAACCGAACCAAAGCATTCCACCAGCACAACAGCACAATCGGCCAAGACTTAGGAGGATCCATCATTTTGGCAGCCGTGGGGCTGAGTTTGCCAAAGCCATATAGCAGCAACTGAAGCATTTCAGCCAGTGAATGAGGAAACTGGCTTGGGCATTTGGGGATCTCTTTCTCCTGCTTATGCACCTGCTTATCTCTGTTGGGATCTCAACAAATATATTTTAATAAAGTGATTACTTACAGAGGAGTGGGTAGGATTAACAAGAGATGAGCACCCAGGGGCTAGGGAGGATGAGACGGCTTCCCAGCCCGTGTGACCAACAGTCAGTGAGAGCTGGACCCCTGGAGGGGCCCCTTGGCAGGAGCTGTGATCACAGAGGGACACTTGCCAGAAATACAGGACCAAGACAGGCAGGGAGCAAGGAAGAAATGGCCCAGTTCCTTTCTTCTGCCCTCTGATCTCCTGCCAGTGCCACCTGTTGGCCAAACCAAACTGGAAGCCAGCTGGCAAAGGAGCCCAGTGGTACAGACACAAAATAGTGCCAGGGAACAAAGAACGGGGTAGAGGAAGAACGCAGGTTAGCAGACAAAGCAGAGAATGATCAGACACCTACCCACCCTCCATCTTGGTAAAAATTATTCGACAGCATTAAAGAATCTCTGGGAAAAGAAAGAGGAGACACTATTTCTAATCCTGCATTCATCCATACAACAATGTTCACTTCTCAGAATTTCCTTCCTGTCTTTGTTCGTAGGAATCTATATCACCTCTTCTGAACTGATTTTAAAATGTCTTTCATTCTCATATAAACCTTTTGTGCTTTATTTTCTTACTTACTCCCCGGATGGCATTATATACTGAGGATACAGAAGGAGTCAGAAAAGGACTGGAGGATGCTCTGAAACCAGGCTCCGGTATGACAAAGGAAGTGTTTGATGTTCCTCACGCTCTCTGAAGAACAAATATGCCCAAGTGCGTGGTCTTTAACAAGGCGAATGCATGCACACGCTAGGATGTTTTGCTTCGTTTTTGTGCACTTGTAACATAAATCTTCAGATAGACATTTCTCCTTAATACGTACAGTATTCGGGAAATTGTTTTTTGGCCATAAAAATGCATTAACAGCTCCAAAGGAGCAATTACACCATGTATCGTAAATGCACATTAAGAGGAACACACCACACTTATCCGAACCTCAGTGAACGCCGAGCTGTGGTATCACAAGTCCAAAGGTGACTCGGACATAAAGCCCCAGGGGGAGAGCACTTCTCTCTGCTGTGTCGATTACAAGGATGCAGGTATAAAGCAGGAATTTGATCCTGCTTTGTTGCTTTTTAAAGGAACTTCAGCACCAAGAATGAGGCTGTGTTCACAAAACATAATTTATGCCAGCACATTCCCATGGAGAATTTCTGCAAGCCCTTTGACTCCAGTTAGACCCGCACATTCAGAGATCATTGGGTCCTGTGCAGTTGCAAGTCGATTACTGAAGCTCTGCGCCTGGTTTCAAAGTAGACTTTATTTATTACCCTTGTTACGGCTGCCACACGGAGGACCCTAACAGTAATGTGTGAATCAGATTCCTCTACTGTTGTATCACAAATCTCATTGGATGCAGTGAATTTGCTTTATTCAGGTTCATTCTGAATTAACAGAGAGGAAAATATGGATTCTTTTCGTCCGTATAAACAATGAAGACTTGTTAGAGACTTGCTTCTGATGTTTATGGATTTCTCTTTAGTGCATACAGCCTATGGAAAATTGTTTTTAAGCAATAAACAATAATTGTATTTGGGAACACAGAAGTCCTAGTGCCATATTGCATTCCACTGGCTGATAAATTTCTGTGGCCTATTTTTTTTTTATGCAGACGTAAAAATACAAAGACAAACAATAAATTTTCCTCCCTCCACTGCAACCTTTTCTGCTTCCACTTTATTTTCCACTACGTTCCTCGTTTGATATTACCTTTTTAAATTGCTAAATATAAATACTCCACAATGAATGTCTGTAATTAGGTTGTGTGCTCCCCTTCAAGGACTTGTTAGGAAGTGAAAAGGCTTTAATCTAGAGTAAACTAACAAAGCTAGAAGTTAATTAGAAATTAGCCATATTCCTGGGTAAATTATTTATGTTAAGCCATGTGTTACTGTAAAAATAATATACATTTACACTGACTATTGTAAACATAAAATAATTAACAATAAAAGGGAAGATATCATCCCTTAATAGAATCCTTTTGCTAGGGCCAATTTAATTTTCTCTCTCATAATAATGAATGATAACCCAGAGTCTCTGCTTTGTATACAAAACACAAAGGTTCTTTTACAGTCTTTCGTGAATGTTTCTCTCCTCCTTCTTCTTCTTCCTCCCTTTGCCCTTTTCTATGTGAACAGCTGTTACCTAAATTATGTTACTGTTTCCCATGCCTTTTGATTATGTCCATTTTTCTCCATTTTTTGTTCTTTTTCCCTCTTTCCCTCTTCTGCTTTTTTCTTTTAACAAAAACTAGTAGCCATCCACCATTTCACTAAGCATGTTTTTCTCTCTCCCCACTCCTACTCTCTCCAGTTTCTCTCTTCTAATTTTCTCTCCTTTCTTCTCTGTGGGATCCAACCTTCTTATAACATGTTTATTGTTTGAGCTGCTCGAGAAAAAAGGCCTTAATGTGTTGACATAAAACAGTATATTTACCCGCCTCTTCCCTCCTTGTTCTATTAGCAGAGATTAAAAGGTCAATCAAACTGGACCAGCTCTGGAATGTGCCCAGGCCACATAGGAGCCTGTGGCTTCAACCCAAAAGCTGCAATATGTTTGGTTCCCATGTGAACACATAAATGCAGTAAAATTTCACAGCATCCCTCTTGGGAATAAGGCATTTGTATTCATATATTTCTATATGCATAATCAGTATTAAATACAATCTAATGAAGTGTCTTTGTATCTAAAACGCAGTTACCTGAGAACTCTCCTTACAAAACATTCATTGAATTTTTTCTTCCCCATTCATGTCTGGCAGCAACAAATACTGTGCAGCTTTTCCACAGTGAGTGTAGGTGTTGTTAATGTACTTTCCACATCCATTTAAATGCAAATCTTCATGCAAATAATCACTTGGAGGAAGAGAAAAAGAATGTGTTTAGCTGCAGACAAAGCGAGAGGGATAATAGAAAGCATGAATAGGGTGTCGGTGGAGAGCTGCACAATAAAAACCTCCTCTGCACGAAAATGAAAACACATTAACGATGGCACAGAGGATTTCTCAATAGGTTCTTACAGTATTGTTGTATGTAAACATGATTCCCAGCAGGTGAAACAAAATAAATGAATTTGAAAGAAATGCGCACAAGTCTCTCCAAGTAAAAGGTCGAAATAGTTGTACAGAACAGGCATTTGATCAATGCCCCAAATACCAACTATGGACAAATATTTATGCTTCAGAAATGCAAAGTTCTGAACCAAATAGCTCATTGTCCAAATGACTTGATTGTTAAATAATGCTGTGGGGAAAGCGTTTCAGCAGATAAGTAAGAAGTGAGCTGGGACTGAATAAATATCATTATAACTAGAGAACAGCAACTTCGAGGCTGAATTTGGCTCTAGGGAGGGCTGGATGGTGATCCTAGGGAAATTTCCAATTTGCACTATTTGCAAAGAAAATGTTACATCAACAAAGGTTAAGTGCTGGCACTAAGAAAAGCAGAATGTCCTAGAGCTCCTCCATTGTTTCTATTTTCAGTGCTTCTCCAAGTTTCCCTTGGATGCAATCAAGGGAGTGGACCAGAAACCAATGAAGCTGCAGAACAGTAAGGTCAGAGGGCTGACAACGGCATATGAAGGGGAGAATGCCCTGCTGGTGTCAGCTATCTCCAAGAGGAAAACCTACTGGTGATGCATGTTGGGGTTTGTTTGAAAAAAGCACTTCAGTGTTTCTGCGTGTTTTATGACTTGCGATTGCTCCATTCAGTGGCACCAACAGAGCAATGGAACTTGGAAGACTGAATCTGGACATATTTTGGAAGGATTTCAATAGACGCAGGCAGTATTATATGCTCTTTAACTTGGAGTGATTTCACATCTCTGGGAGAGTACAGCTGGCTAGAATAATCACTTTTGATTTCTTAGGCAGTGTTTCTTCCCATAACTCTCCCAACCCCTCCACCACCTTGCCAAAAGGATAGAAAGAGAATAACGACTAAGCACAAACTTAACTATTATTGTCTATTTTTCCCCACAATGGGAATGTTTTCTCCTTTAAATGAATATAACCTTTTGGAAACTGTTCTGTCTTCTCATTTATTTGTGTATTTATTGATTGTCCTATGAGCTATCACTAGGAACCTCAAGACTCCTGTCCCTCGCTTACCCTTCCAGTTGTGCTACATTTGCATCCGTAGGGCCCATGGCTAAGCTACCATCATCAGAGCTGGGTGGGCGCTGTGGAAGACTTGGTTCCAGGACAGGACAACAGGTGGCACTGAAAGGAGCTTTTTTCCCTGATTGTACAGAAATCGTTAAGGTTAGGTGACAGAACGACAGAGACAATTTGAACTTTGAGCAGATTCCTGGGTTTCCAAGCATTAAATTGCTCACTGGAATTGTTCACTGTCAAAATTTGCTTATAAATATATATAAATAAATATATATATATTTATATATATATATATTAGATTATGAACTTTTATTTAAGCTGCCAGGTACATTTGTTATTTTAATTATTTGTTTGTGTTTATTAAAGTGGTATTTAAACGACTGACAATTTGTTATTGAATCTGTAATTACTCATATCTTGATTTATATGTTCTCCTGAAGGGACAGGCCAAGAGGACACGTTTGTCAGGATAAGCTAGATAAGGTTACATAAACAACAGGTCCCAAATTCTCACTGAGGCCAACAAACACAGGTTTATTCTCTCTCGCTCAATATCCAGGGTGGCTCCTGGAGTTTTCAGGGCGGCTAACACTCCTGCAGCGACGCCTCAGACAGAAGCCACTTTCTTGTAATTGCACCATCTGAGACTGGTGGGGTCCCTGTCACCACCGCCAGAGCAGTGTCCCGACGGCAATTACAAACGCCAAGTGGGCAGTGGCACACACCATTTGTTCTTGTAGCCCCTTGGAAGCAAGAGCAAGCTGTGACCCTCCCGTCTGTTGAGAGGCCCCAGAGAATCATATCTGATTCGAATGAAGAAATCTCTGGCACAGAAGAACACACTGGTGTGAGATGTGATTGTTCTCCTTAGAATCCCCATAGCATGCAATCAGTTCCTTGCCTATTGCATCTGAAATTCACTTGGGGATTGTATTTGCAGCTTGTCTCTGTATTTTCTTTTTTAATACTAAGTGACCTTGAACATAGGGAGTACTCTATAAGTACTGATTTAGTTAAATGGAGCCATTCTTCCTAAAATAATCCACAGTGTTTCCTTGTCATTTGTTGGTCTGGGCATCGAGTCACAAGTTTTGCAGAAGTATCAGTGACTGGACACACAGAAGCAAGTGTAGAATCCAGTGGCCCAGTTCAAATGCACCAGTAAGTATTGCTGAGAAAGTTTTCTAATTAAGATGTTTTATAGCTCTTCTTTTTCTGATACAAATAATTTTATGGAGCTTTGAAAAGGAGATGCTATGTGATGCTATAAAAACAACCCTGAACTAGAGTCTGGAAAATTTCCATTTTGGGGGCTTTGCCTTTAACCTGCAGGACATCCCATGTACCCACATTGCCTCTGCCTCAGTTATTTCATAGAGCATGAGGTTGAAGCTCCAAAGGCCTTTCCAGATCACCTGTGAAACACTCTAATTATGCAACCTAAAGAAAACAACAGACCTTTTTTTTTCCAGAAATTTTCCAGTATGTGTTAATGGGCTCAGGGTTAAAACTGTAAGGTAAGGAAATCTTTAACATTCTCTTACCTTGTTTCACAATTTCTTTTTCTACCCTTACCCACTGTGGCCTTTGGTCGTTCAGCATCCCTTCCTGTCCCGTTTGTGTTTCCTTGAAATTTCATTTTGCTGAATTCACATCAAAGCTTCTGTTTTCATAGCTTCCCTTGAAGTAGGAGCCAGTAATCTCCAAGATCTGTAAATACAGCTCAGCAGCTGAGGCCTTATTGGTGGGCATTCTCTGCACCCTTGAGTAGAAGATACAGACACCAGATCTCTCCACCTTGAAACACTGGTAGCCTATGGGGTGGTACATGACCCAGAGTTTGCCAATAAAATGCTGCCTCTCAGGGCCTTGAATCCTGGCCTTGCTCAATACACTAGGACCGCTTGCACGCGTTCACAGAACCAATACATGATAGAAACGCTTTCATTAACTGCGGTCCTGTTTACAGTCGTGGTGACAACCACATCTGCTCAGGCTGTTTCTGCTCAAACACTGTCACTTTACTTCCTAACTCTAAAGTCTCTTGACTTCCGCCCATTTTCCCAAACTCTACCCTTCATTCTCTGATTAATTTTAAAGCCTCTGAGAACTTCACAGTGACTTCACATATTTGCTTAACACCATGAAACCCCTTTGTGCTCCTTGCAACTAAGATTCCACCCAGATTTAGAGGTTTCAGCTGATAAGGAATAGGTGTGCCACTCTGGCCAGAAAATCCGTTTTCACTGATGTTGTCTGCTTTGACCAGGAATGTGCCTAAATCATATTGCTGTTTATAATGGCAACTATATAATCCTAGGAAAGATCAGCCTATCAAAATACAAATATTTCCACTTGAAGGGTTGTAAATTTAAACTTCCAAGAGAATAATGTACTTGAGCAAAGTGAACACAATGTGAAGTAATATGTCAGACTTCATAGCGAATCACTCCACATTCAGATTTTTTTTTTTTTTACTACACTACCCTGCTTTTCTCTAAAGGAGTTGCTTTAATTGTAATAGCCCAATATCAAAGAGACTTTAAAAAACAGCATGGAAGAGAACGCCCCTGAAATTCCTCCTAGAGGATCAGCCCTCAGATAAAGGATCAGCTTGTACGGATATAAGTGACCACAAGCTTCATTTAATTCGAGTTTTGTCACATTCCCATGATTCAGAGCCTCAGAGGAAAACAGGTTCATGATTATTAACAGTCTACACGGTACAACAGAGCCCCAAAAAACAAGTGAATGTACTTATTTTTCCCGTTTATAGAGGTATAAAATCCTCCTTTGTATTACAGCACATAACTTTTTCTTTTTTCTTTTTGGTACCCAGGATCTAATTTCGGTCCTTGCACTTGCAAGGCAGGTGGTGGAACCACTGAGCTACATTCCCGGGGCCCAACTTTTTCCTTTTTTGATACTGATGTGACGTTTTGATTTCTATTGGATAGGAATGGAGTGTGAATTCTAAGAATACAAATTCCTCCAAATTAAATCAAAGAGCCTTAGTCTGTTTTCTAAATTTATTTCCACCTGCCTAAAGTCTGCTGTGTACGGGATCTTCCACTCTAAATGCTGTCTGGAGCTTGGGTTTTTAGAAGAATGAACGTGCCGTGGAAACTCTGATGTCTCAGCCAACAGCAGGTCTGAAGAACCACTTCAAAAGTCAGAAGTGCACCTGGGAGGGTCTTGTGAGGGCCTGGGCCTCAGGAGGGTAGGCTGGGGCCAGGGATGGATTAAGCTGTCTGTGGGGCAAAGGAAGTAGGAGAGGCGCAATGACACCCAAATGACAGCTTTTTCCCATTTCTCCTCGTCCACACCTGAGTCGCTGGCAGATTTGCTATTGCTAGAGCACTTCGCCCATTCGGATTTGAAGAGCATTTGCGCCTAGAAAGTGAAGGAAAGATGCTGACCGCTAGCGAGGAGGTATGCAGGCCACGTGCCTGGAGTCAGGAGTGAGGGAAGAGGGGAGGCACCAGGCGGAAGCCTCCGTGACCCTTTGTGAAGGCTGAGAGTGTTCTGAGCTCGAGACTTTCCAAGGAGAGCGATTCTATCAGTCTGGTTTTGTTGTTGTTGTTTTTGTTGCTGTTGTTGTTTCCTTGCATGCAACAAAATCCACAACAGACAACATACAGGGAAAGCTATTTATTACGGAACATAACAGAGGTCAGAAAAGCAGGAGTGATTTGAAAGAAGGAGCTCTAAACAGAGCCTTTAGGAACAGCTTTCCGTGACTACTCCGGAGAGCTGCATATTAAAGGGTCTGCTTACAGCATGGGCTTCTGTTGTGATTAGGAAGGCGGGAAGTGTCCTCCTCAGCACCCAGCCCCAGGTTCAAGGTGCCTCACTCCTGCTTGCCCAAAGGGGAGCTCATACCGCCATCGCCTCTTGCTCTTTTCCTCTTTCCAAGTCTCCTGTGGATGTGTCCACTTGGAGAATGAGGTCAGAGGCACCCCAAAGCACAAAGGATTCTGTCAGATAGTTCTCAGCCCGCATGACGGCGTGCTGTAAGGTACAGGTCTTAAACGATCTGCCCACACGATCCGCCACACTGATCTTCATTACTCTGCTGCTGGCCCCTAAACCCAGGCAAGGCTGCTAGAGAACTTGCCCATCATAAGGTAATGTGTTTGTTCTTGGGAAATTACAAGCCAGATTTTATCTTAAACACATACATCGGCTTCCCATCGGAACTCTCTTTGTCTTCAGGCAAAGGCCATCAGGAAAATTGCTTCTGAAGAAAACAGGAAAGCTCGCCAGGGAACTGCCCTTCCAAAATTTTCTGAAGGTAGACTGTCACGGAGAGAAGAATAGAAAAAAAACTCTTAACTTTGTAAAACAAAAGCTATGTAAAATACTGAAAGCACAGCCAAAGCCTTGATCTCAGGGGCAGGACTTTTAAGTGAGGCTTCTGAGAATTTAGTAACAAAGGCATCTTATTGGTAAGATTCCTTTTAAGTCCCTTAAAATGTGTGCAGAATACCTCAGGACTGCAAATGAGAAGACGTCAGGGGAGCAACAACATTGCAAAGGAAGGAAGCTGAACTCATGCATTTTGCGACCAATCTAGACTTGGGTGCTTGGCTTCTCCCTGACGGAAAGTCCTCCTTAAGGACTAAACCATCCCAGCACCATAGATGCTCCAGCTACCTGGTGCTCTGGCTTTTGTTTCTGTCTCCCCGTCTGCTCCTTTTCCTGTGATTAATAGACACAAGGAGTAAGTTAAGGGCTTTTCCCACAAGACGAGCTGTTTGTCTGCTTGCTGAGTTTACTTCCATCAGCTAACGTACAAAGCCCAGTACTAATTCTCATGAAAATCCGTAACAACTCTGGATTTTGTTATCTCTAAAGAAAAAGGTGCCCATGACCCTGAGGACTAACTTGCCCTTTCAAATACAGTTGAACCTCTGCTAATCATGCTTCTTAGTCATTAAGCCAGAGTTTCCGCAAAATAATGTGTTAGTTAATCTGAAAATAGAATCCTAAACCAAAGTTGGTTTCATCTTTAAAATCATAAGGACCCAGATGTAAATTGAGCTTCTACTGAAAGCTGCCACAAGTAACCACGACATTCAAAATCATGTCGCATCCTAGAAAACTCTTTGGCCCACTTTTTACTGGAAATGATCAGAAAAAACTCATTTCCTATTTGCAAGGGTGAATATTTCCACTCACATCAAGCTTCCAGGAACACGACAGCCATTCAGAGATGAGGGAAAAGTTACTGCACATTGCAGGAATCTCTTCCTGGAGCACGATCCATCTAAGACTTCAGGAAGCAGAAACGAAAGAGTTGGCATGTTGGCTGTTCAAGCCTACTGGTATTATTTATCTACGTTTCACCTCAGTGTGACTGATTTTTAGCAAAAGCACCAGAACTTGGCCATGGGCTGAGACTAAAGCACACCAGGGCCCAAAAGCTACATGTTGCAGCTACTGTCTTTTGAGGCAGGACCCACCATTTCCCCATTACAAGATTTCAAATTGATGTTGAATGAGGCATCACAAGAGCGATGGACGATTCACCTCCTCGGCCCCAGGCACTCTCTGAATGCCACTTGTGCCATTTTGGGACTTCTTCTGCATAAGAGGACCAAGGGAGCAAGACACAGCAGGCGGCTCCCTCTGCAGCAGGGCTGGCTCGCCCCTCACGCCCCTCACGGAGGCTAAGGAGGCTCTGGCTGCACCAGCTGAGCCTCCCTCCCCCAGTGTGTGGTTTTCCCCAGCATCGTTTTCCTGCTCTGCATTGCTTCTTCAGTTTCCTGGGAGCCCCAGTTGCTGACCACCTGCTCAGACTTTGTAGCCACCTGTAGTTCTTACCCTTTGACATCTTCCTCCTAATTCCAACTGCGAGGCTCTCTTCAGAACCTCTGTTCAGAGCCCGGCTGTCTATAATCTGCTCACCTGTTTCCAAGCCCCACTTGGTCTCATTTGACTTTAAGCCTTCGCCTCCCTCTTTCCAGCTCGCACCTGAGTGCTCTTGTGCCCTGCCAAACCTCCTACTCCTGCCAGCCCAGCACAACCCTGCCGGAGTGCGATGTGAATTAGAATCCCCGGTGCCTTCAATATTTTTCTAAATGGCTTTTCTTTCAGCTTAACACCTACATTTTTCACAGATTTAAGGGTATAATCATACCTTTAAAAAGAGCTTATATTTTCTGCCCTGAACACCTGGTGATGAATACAAGTAAAATCAACCTTAGCTGTGAGCCGGATGTTCCCCCCCCCCACATGCTTCTAGCTTTTGGTAGGTAGGATGCATCTCTAAGAATACGAGGCCTTAAGGATTTAATGATTCGAGAAAATGGTATGGCTTCAGATGCCTGTCCTTGTTTATACAGTGACAAAGCAAAAGCATTCTCCAGCTGCACAAGATACTGGAAACTTCTGTGTCCTCCTTGGATGTGACCTGAAAGCCTGGGCAGTCGCTCCACACTTCTGGGACTGGAAAGCAAGAGAAAGGCAACTGGAGTGGACAGCTAGCAATTGCTTCCCCGACTTGCTTGCTAGTTGGTACCAAACGCATCAGTAATTTTGACTTTCCTACTTGCCTTTCGCTGAGTACAAATCAGAAAACATGACGTCCAATTATTCCTCATGTAATTTTAAATTTTTTATACTCTTCTTTTTGTCTCCCTCTCATTGCGTTTGCTGAAGGAATTTGGAAATTATACAGGATGCAGCCCTTTGTTTTCTACTTCACTGAAAGCTGGTTTTTGAAATCAGTGTAATTTAAGGCCGGTGGGGAAGAAGACAACCTCCAAAATGGCAACCAGAACTTACCCCAGCCCTATGGTTTCCTTCAGTATCTAAACCTGAGTCTCACCAACAGCCTGCACTTCAAAGTTCATCATCTACTTATGGACTTTAGCTTGTTTTATTCTTCTTTCTAAAACTAAAGCCCTCTGAAAGGAAATACGGAAACTTGGGAGAGGCTCTTTATCTCTGTCCCAGCCCAGTCTCCATGTTTTATCGCACCCTGTGTGCCGACTCAGCCGTAGCAGTGTTGGAAGAAGCTAAGGATTAAGAAATCACCAGGTTGGCAGCAATCTGAGGCATCACACAGTATTTACTGCCAGGCAGCTTATAGCCAAAGTGCCAGTGGAAAAGCGCCAGCACATCCATTACAACAAACAGCTCCTGGCACAGAGATGGCGAAGGGGCGGGGCAGACCCTGAGACATTGCCAACATTTTAAGTCGCCCCTCTTGGTGCCCAGTGCCTTTGTACCAACAGAAAAAGAAGAGTAGTGATAGGTAAAAGTGGCGCTGTTCACAACTAGAAAGGACAGAAATGCTGAGGCCAAATGGTCTCATGGTCCTTTGAAGACCCCAAGCATCTGTCTGCTATGGAGGGTCCCGGTGTTAGGCAGAAAAGGCCAGCAGCCTTCCCCAGGGAACATTAATTAGTGAGGTCTATTCATAAATTTTCCTGGAAGCCCATCTCTAAATGAGTCAGTGTGGGAAATGTGTAGCATTCTTGTCTACAGGAAATTTCAAAAGTAACACTACAGATTAGAGAACATTTTATTTTAACCTGCAGATCCTACGACTTGAGCAAATGGCCTGTGACCGGAACTGTACTGGGTGAGGTCCCTGAAACTCTCTTCTGGCCCCAGGACCAGGGTTAGACCAGAGGGTTAGACCAAGGGATGGATGGTTCTGAATTCTCTGCTGGTCCAGTGGGTAGCAGTTCATAACCATATCTCATTTGATTTAGAAAAGCAAGGAAGCATGATATTTCTTACACATTTATGTTTAGAAATGAGATCTCATACCTACAATGAATAATGGAATATTAACAAATGCCTTTGTGAACTCCCTTTAAGTTGTACTTATGTAACGCTTTTACATTTTCAAAAAGATGAATGTCATTTTTCCACATGAGTACAGGCAAGAGAAATGCTCTTAACCACACAGGGAAAGGTAAGGAAAACTAGTTTCCAAAACACACCTCAAGCTTACTGCGGTGACACACCCCTGTGATCCCAGCACCCAGGAATCTAGGTCAGAAGTGCTACTGTGAGCAGCCTGATGCCTTTCTGGGCTACATAGTGAGTTCAAGGCCAGCCTGAACTGCAGAGTAAGACTCTGCCTCAAAAACCAAAAATAATAAATTAATAAAAAAAAAAATACTCACACAGTAGTGTTACCAAGAAAACTGGTAATTCCTACCTAAAACGTCTGTCTTCCAGGGTATGAGGAGGGGTTTCTCTCTTTCCTCAGTGGCTCCTCAGGTGTCCCCTGAGCAGCATCCTACTGGCTGCCCTTCCTGGTGCTTGGGACTCGACTTCCTTCACCATCAAGCTCTCAGAGTTGCAGATTCGTTCCTTTAACCTGGGTTCTGAATATGCCATGTGATTCGTGTGGTTTCCCTTGAAACTATGCCACCAAAACAGCAGTGTAAACTGCTTTGGGAGACTTTTGTCCTCCCCATTCCTAAAATAATCTTTTTTAGCTTGTTGCACTCATTTCTGGTGGCCCATGGATGCTAAATCACGACACTAGATAATCATTTCTGAGCCTGCCAAGCAAGTGTGCTCACAACAAATGGTGTCAACACATTCAACAGCGTGTTTCATTTCTACTTGCCTGTACATTCAGATTTCCATTCTAGTTCCATACCCAAATGTCAAACAGTAATAAGGATTTCATCTAAGGAGAAATATTGTTTATTTGAAATTCCGTAAGATGCTTTGACAGCAGGAAAGTGGATCTTTAACCAGTTTAGTGAGAATCTAATGTGTTATATACATTCATTCCACTGTGTGTATATGAGTTCTGAAAAGAGGAGAATCTCATCTGCTCATTGAACAGAGATTGGGGAGATACATTTAAATGCTGGTTTTCATCTCTCTTATTTAATAAGCAAGAATAAGCAATTGGAAAGATCTAAGATGCTTTGTACATTAAATAAATGGTAAATATTCTATCTCTCCTAGCCACACTGCACTTGGCTTTCAACATGTCATCAAACAAATTTGCTAAAATACAGTTGCTTGTAAGTCTGGTGTCTGTTTCTTTTGGCCGATAGTGTCAAGCTGTTCTGCAAGGTCCCACACGTGCGTGAAGTAGAGAAGGGCGTTCCTAAACGTCCAGTTTACAGAAGACAGAACTTAATGGTTTTCTCAAAAAAAAAAAAAATGAAGAGAGAGTTGGCACCCATTTAAACTCTAGGGAAAATGGCGGCTCCTTCCCAGACACTGGTCCAGGTACCGAGGGGAGATGCCGTCCCCAGAACGCAGGCTTTCGCGGAGCCCTCCAGGAGCCGTCTGGCCCTCAGGCAGCTTCCGCATTTACCCTCTGACCTAAGAAATGGTCCCACGAGGACCCTGGTTGCTCGGGCTGCAAGCTCAGCGTGCCTTGCACCCCTGCCACCGTCTCCCTCACCTTCAGGCCGCATTTGCCAGCTTCCTGTCTGAACGCCCTCCAGTGGCTTTACCGCCTTCCCCTTCCTCCCCGAGGCCACTGCCCTTCTGGAAGTGGGCATGCGTCACGTGGGCCATTGGGTCTGTTTCTAAGCAGCCTTCTCCTCCCGTGTCCCTTCCCGAGATGCAATGTCCACACTTACTTTCATGGGACGTCTCTAAGTTACAGACCCCATCCAGCCTCTCTAAGTTACAGACCCCATCCGGCCTCCGCTCATTATCTTTTCTGGCTTCCTCTCGCCTTCATGATATAGGAAAAAGTCCTTAACACCGCACCCAGAGCTGTCCGACCCCTTCCCACGTCTCTTAACTCTCAGAGGCGCGTTCCTGGGCCGGCCTGCTCCACTTGTGCTGCTGTTCCGCTCACACCTTTGGCACGCTCGCTCCTCCCCCACGGGAAAGCCCTCTGCCTGCACCCGTGGCAGACCTCCACCTCTCCTCCAAGACCCAATTCAGGGGTGCCTTTCCCTGTGAAAGCTCCCCACGTCTCCCATATATCACCTTTTCAACTCTTGCCCCAACACTCTGGCGATGTTTGTTGCTATGTCTGCCCCAGCCCTGCATCATGATTCCCTCCAGGACAAGGATCGTACTGTGCTCAGTATGTGTGAACAGTGTCTGCCTTAGAACGACATCCAGGGAATGTCAGCACTCTAGTGGGTTCGCGATCTGCTCACACTTTCGCGAGACTGGGAGACAAGAGTCCAGGCTCGTTCACCTCGCCGCACCCTCACCTCATCCTCCCAAAGGCCCAGGACCCTAAGGGATAGAACGGAGGGGATAAGTGTCTAGCTGGGATCTGCGCTTCTTTCCAGCTCCATAAAAAAAATTCCAGAGTCCTCTGACTTCCGGGATAGAGGTGGTGGCCACCTCTCTCCTCCAGGAAGAGGTTTAAATTGTAACACTGGTGCACAATACTGCTAGTCCCCTGTGTCCTCTTTGTTCGTCACACATCCTGCTCCCCGGCTCATCTCACACAGCTGAAGATGGTGCCCCTCAGTGGAGAGCTCAATGGATAAATGAATGAATAAAGATGCTTTAGTTTTTCCTCTTTGGTTGATTAATGTCAACCTTGGCATTGTGTCTCTGTTTCTAAAGGCTGTTTTGATTTTTTTTTAATCAAAGGCAAATCCGATGTGAAAAAGTTGTTGCTAATTGCACATATGTATGCCTATTAATAAGAAATATTAGAATTCTTTCACAAAATTCTTATTTTGACAATAAGAAATACTTAGTTTCAAAAAAAAACTAAAAAGTTCACCTGGGGATTTATTTAGCTCAGTGGTTCTGCCCCCTGCCTCACAAGCACAAGGGCCTGAGTTCAATCCCTAGTACAAAAAGAAAAAAATCTAAAAGTCAAGGACCCTTTAATTTTACAGTTTCTGATTTACTATCATGAGGCATCATGATCATTGGCATCATAATTTTACTGCCAATACATAACAGGTGGCGCATGGCCACAGGAAATCCTAGATTGTCTGGGTCAGGGATGGTGAACCTATGACATGTGCGTTATTGTGTTTTCCTTTTAAGACAAAAATGTTACTGTAGAGTTGTGTTTTTTATATATAAAGTAGAACTTCAGTATTCAGATTTAACTGGTGTGTTGGCACTTGGCGATAAAAAAGTGGATTTAGGGGCTGCAGTTTGCCGCTGTCTCTAAAAGGATCACCATTGCTGGCTTAGGTCGTCAAGTCTAGAGGGAAGGCAGCGTCATAGCAGAGAGAAAATCAACAATTAGCCAGTTGTTGAAGTACATACGTGCACCATGCATTTCTGTGATGCTTTAAATATGCACCCACGCACTTCCAACTGGTTGTTTTTGCCATAGAGAAAACAGAAGAGCGTGAAGGTAACGAAATAACAGGAGCACTGGATACACTTTTACCCAGGCAGGCCAATTCGTAACTGGAGCCTTGGATTGTTTTTTAACTTTCCATCAAGAGAAATAATGCCAAACTTGGCAGGAAAAATAAAAGATAGTGTCTGATTTGCCTCTGCTGTGGCTCTACTTGTCTTATTTGTCTCTGAAAAAGATGTGGGTCTCTCTCACACTATGGCCATGAAAGCTCAGGTTGATGTTGCTCTTTTCAATGCATAATCCTGAGTGTGCTGAGGTTCAGCACGGTTGCCACTGAAGAAATCCACTCCAGGCACCAGCAGCTCCCACAGTGTAATATATCACTAGTGTGTTAATCAGCACCCTTTTAAACTGTAAAGAAATAAATGCCATCTCACATTGGCTTAAAGCAAAAGAGCCAATAGGCTCAAAGCTGTCAGGAACCTGCCTGCTCATCTCTCCCCTCCACTTGCTTGTGCCTCAGCCCGGGTCTCCTGTGCCACGGCACGGGCGCCCACAGTTCCAGGGGAGCAACCTCCTGTAACATGGACCTGCTCTAGCTTTTCAGTGAACACGATGGTCCCAGGCGGGGCTCTCACTGTCCTCTCCCAGGTCACCTGACTGTCACCAAAATAGTCACAGTAGCCAGAGAGAAACAAAGGCCGGAAGCTAGTTATTGCTCTTGACTAATACACACTCCTGGGCCAATTCCGCCATCCACGTGATTTTACCTTAAATTCTCTCCTCTCTTCTGATGGCCTCACAGACCCTCTTGCAAGATTAAAGTACCTGAGTAAACACATACAGCTTGCTGCTTACCCCCATGTGCACAGCTCACAAGTCCAAGTGCCTCAAGCTCACCTTGCCCACATCAAACAGGGGAGGCAGCCAACTGGAGAAGCTAAAACAAAGGGAGGATGAGGCCTAAGACATAGGAATCATGGGCTCAAGTCTTACAAGTGTGTCTGGTCTTGTAGCCATTGTCGCATGTGCTGAATAGTGCGTGTTTCCACATCTACCTACTATTTCTCCTGGATTCTCCGTTTCACTGCCATTGCTAACCTTCTAATGACTGAAAAATAACTAATTCCTGGTCTCTCTCTCTCTCTTCTTCCTCCTCTTTTTCTTCTTCATCATCATCATCATCATCTTCTTCTTCCACCTTCAGTGTCACCCAGCCCATAATAGCCACCGAAGATTGCCAGTTCTTCCCCGTGAATGTACTACTTTTCAGAGATCTCCTTTCTGCTCTGTCCCATGTTCAGGGACCTCCTCTATGTCCCAGTGGAGTCCCAGTGACTGTCCGAGGATTGTCTGTCCTTCCCAAAAGCTGCCAGAGAGATCCCCCTCGAAACCAATCACACTACTCCCCACGCTACACCGTGCCACGCTTCTCCCTCGCCGACTGCTAGGGTTTTCCAGTGGGAGCTTACATGGACACCAAGGACTGCGTAAGATACCAGCAACTTGGTAGCTGAGACCAAGAGGAACTTAGTCTCTTGTAGTTTGGAGATCAGAAATCCAAAGTCAAGGGATTAGAATAGCTGGCTGCGTCCGGAGGCCTTGGACAAGGGTCTGTTCCCTGCCTCTTTCCTGGCTTCCGTGGCTCCGGCAATCCGTAGTGGTCCTCAGCTTCCAGATGCAGCACCGCCTCTTGCTTCACATTCTTATGCCCTCTGTTTCTCCTCAGATCTGTTTGTCTGAAATCTCTCTCCCCTTTCTCTTATAAAGACATGAAGATCCACTTCACCCCCGGTTCATCCCAGATGATCCCCTCAATGCCTTTACTCATATGTGCAGAGATTCTGGATTTGGTTATGTAGTTTAGGGGACAAAATTCAACTAACAACAGGCAATATGTGCAACAATGGCTGTAGGACCAAACCCTAACTCCTGTAAGTCTTGGTCTCACGATTCTTATGCTCTGGACGCCATCGTCCCTTGGCTCTGACTTCTCCCTTTGGCTGCTGCCCCTGCTACTGGCTCCCTTCCAGCACTGCACCCAGGGCCGTTTACTGCTCCATGTCCTGGGCACTGCTGGCACTCACACCTGGGATACGTTTCCTCCCCTGCATCCTTATCACCTGAGGGCGACCACCCAGGGCTAAGATACCAAGGCAGAGGACCCTCAGCGACAACCACAAGCAAAATTTAACACTGAAGTTTTATTTGGTTTTTGAATGTTAAAAAAAACTGTAATACATGAAATAGGAAGACAAAGGCTAAAGGTGTAGGGGAAATGGGAAGGGTAGGGGAAAGGGAATAAGGGAAAAGAGAAAGAAAACATGAGAAAATGAAATAATAGAGGCCAGGGATTTATCTCAGTTGTTCTGCCGTCTGCCTCGCAAGCACAAGGACCTGAGTTCGATCTAGTACAAA
>NW_022900915.1:2262924-2271911 GCF_012274545.1 Fukomys damarensis
GGGTAGGAGGGGGTGAAAGGAGAGCAGGGACAAGGGGAAAAAATGAGAACCAAGACCTGTCATATAAAGGTACGAGATCCCAATGATGAATGTAACTGTACTGTATCCCTAAAATGTACCAATAAAACTCAATTTAATAAAAAAAAAAATGAATTGCCAACTTTTTAAAATCAGGAGATTCATGTAAAAATCTATACTCCTAGAGGCAGCAAAGGCTGTGTTCTGGTGTTGCAGCATGAAGTTTGAGCTGAGCAGTAGAGGACCCCCTGGGTGTCCCACGCACTCCATACTTCACCTCCAAGCACCCCAGCCTGTGACACTCACTGCCTTCATCCCTGGGTGGTGCGGGCCCTTGGTTCACGCCCTCCCCTGAGACTTACCTCCTAAGCAGAGCTGTGTGCTCACCTCCCAGCACCTCGACTCCCTTGTGTCAATCACACCCCACCCCTCGCTCTGCCCACACACAGCTAGCCGGCATTCTCTCTTGTTCGTGTGCTCTCTCTCCCTCCCTCTCTCTCTCTCTCTCTCTCTCTCTCTCTCTCTCTCTCTCTCTCTCTCTCTCTCCCATTCTCACACTTTGTTTGTAGCTGGAAACAAACCTAGGGTCTTACACAATTTGGGGCAAGTGCTCTACCACTGAGCTAGATCCCAGCTCCGTTCCTTCTGTTTTCCACACTATGCTACAATACGCTGTCCTATAGCACAGTATACTGTAATATCCCGTAACACTCTAATGTCCTATGAACACACAGTTAGCGCTGAAACCACAGCATCAAATCCAAAGCAGAGCACTACCTAGAACAAAATGCCTACTTAACACACAATCCATAAACTGCTCCCCTCTTTATGTTTAATTTTTCCAGTTTAAGGCTATTGAAGTTATTCATTCTGACCCAGTACTACTAATATTAAAATAGTTTGGAAGCTGGAAGACATGAGGTCTGGCCTACACTGGCTGTCACAAGAAAGGATTTTTTGGGGTTTTTTTTGTAGACACAGTTGACTTTGGGCATCACTGACCTAGGCTTGGCACACATGAGCTGGCTGCCTCATTTTATGACTAAAGGACATAGACTATCGAGTAATTGAAGAAATAGAGGTTCAAGTAAGGAACTACGAACTACGGATTGTAGAAGGAAAATTGATAACAGAACTTAGTGAAGCTCGACCTCCCTGCTAGGGTGACTCGAGGTCACCCGAGGTCACCGAAAGGCCAGTCTCTGGATGTGTGGACGTGGGAACACGGTCTCACTCCCCTTGCTTCTGTGACCGTGGCAGTGCATGCCTTGTGGTACTGCTCTGAGGGCCAAATGGTTCATGTGTTGCTGAAATTAAAACAAAGTCTGACATCGTCAAGCATTAGGGGCCCCATCACTGAGGGGTAGAGTCCTCAGAATCAGGCTTCAAAGTCCGCCATTACCGGGCCAGGCAAAGACCCGGAGAAGACACGCGCCTCCTTGTTGGTGGAAGCTCTGCTAGGTTCCAGCTACAATGTGAAGGAGCCCCACGAGGACGTCTCTTTCAGTCAGGAGATGCAGATGTTTAAGTGCAACGTCCAACTTTTAATGTTGCCGATTAGTTTGACTTACATTTGATCGCAAGGCCTAGTCAAAGTCAGCTACAGCCCATCAGCGTGTGTCTCTCTCGTCAGAACTAGGAAAGGCCACAGTCTTCCACTATCGTTTTCCCAGTTAGTTTTACCCCTCAGCATACCCCATGACCCTGCCCGGACTGCCCATTTACTGCCTTTGTGCTGACTCAACCCATCTAACAATTCACCCATTCTTCATTTTCCTCTTAAATTACTGAAAAGATTGAAACTAGCAGCAGCAGCCCAGGCAAAACTTAATTGAAAGGGTAAATTGCTGCAATTACTCCTTTGCCTTCCGTGCAAACTTGCTTTCTGAAAACACGAGAAATAGTGAAACACTTCAGAATTTTCGGCCCAGCACGCTGCTGAATGCCCATGCTGAAAGAATCCCACTCCTACCCACAGCACTCCCACATCTGTCCTTTGCTTAAAAACGGCCAAGTCAGATCCCCCGTGGCAACATTAAAATCCCACCGTGGAAGCACTGTTTTTCCCAGCTGCTAAGCTTGCCCTTGTGTGCAATATATCAGATCCCCCGCAGTGTCCGTCTTTCCAGAAACGAGCCCCACATTCACAGAACCATCCCAAAGGGATCTCAGTAGCCAAGCAGACAAGAGGGGAATGTCAGGAACCAGCTCATGCTTGAATTCCACGTCAACAAAGCACTTTGTGGTCAGGAGGATAGTGCTGTCTACCCACGAGATAGATCCTCTTTAAAACAATGATGTGTCAAAAATAACTGTAATCACATTACTTTATGACTCTACCATTGTCCTCTTGCACTGTGCTTTTGGCCTTGAGGGTACACTTTAATATACCCTGAAAGTCTCACTTTGGCGAAACTTTATTTTCATTTTAGGCCATATTGTTTGCAGTTTTGCAACAACAGAAACAAGCTGGAGTGTAAGAGGATAGCTTTTGAAGGCTGTATTTTTTAAGGAATTTGAAATAGGAAAAAAAAAAAAGACCTTTGCTTTACTTACTGTGGTTAAAAGGACCATTACATTTGCCTGTAAATCAGTCATAATTTGAAAAAGGATAGTTTCTTTAGAGCCTCAGAAAATGACCCACTTGCTACCAACATATTTTTTATTTGAGCTCAGGAATAAAACAGCATTCGGGAAATGAAAGACAGTGGAATTTGTTTGGATTTCTGGGTTGTTTTCGTTTTTTAACTTTTTATATAAAGCACTCTGTTCCATTAGTATAATCCTATTTGACTTGCTTCTCTTCGTCAAAGAAAAGGAAAAAACTATTATGAGAGCGCTGGGAACAAAGGATTTCCCACCCCTCGCCGGGCTTTTGATCCTCCCATGGTCATAACAGGCCTCCAGGCCGTAGCCAATAACTTCCGGCTTCAAAGGAAAGGAAACAGGCTTAAAATGAACGCGCTTCCCGGTGACGCCATGAGGTTTGTGGCTGGCGGATTGCTCTGCTGACCCCTGTGTACAATTACATTCTGCTCTCTGTGATGGATACAATTACCGTTTTACCCACAGAGAAACCCCCACTACTGTTTCATGGCCAGCGAAGTTGCCTAACACAGACGAGGTATTGGGTTCCACCATCACACACTTTTCTTGTGCTGAGAGAATTAAAGGATGTCAAGCACTGAGAACCTTTTCTTCGTAAAACACCAAAGTAGGAACCCAAAGATTTTCAAAGGATTCACCATAGCAAAAGGGTTGTCAATGAGTTTCAGCTGAGGCAGCAATTGTTTTACATGGGAGGGCAGAGGGTGGGATTTAATATCACCCTAGATCTTCACCAACAAGAAAAAAGTATTCATAATTTTTGGAATTTTCTAGTTCAGCAACTCCACCTACTTTCAATTACCCTCAGAAGCCAGGCCATTCCTGCTCCTAGGTTAGCTTGAGAATTTACCAGGGTCCTTTCATTCTTTATGTCCAGCTTCATTCATGTTTATTTATCTATTTTTTTCACCTCTCCCTTCCACACTCTTGCTCTCCTTTTCTCCTCCCCTACTTTCTAGGGCTCTCTTTTCCATCTACCACCAGTCAGTCATTACAGTGCACAAACTTCACGGCTGCCCTGTGGGACTGTCAGGAACCAAGCTTTCTTGGGGAGTCAGACAAAGAGACACAATCCTCACCAAACACGAAAGGCATTGATCACGGCTACCTAATGCTCCATTCTTCCCCCACAGCATCCCACTCTGTCCTTTCATGATTCTTTGAGGCTCCCTTTCCCCCTGGCCTTGCCTCTTCCCTTCCACCTAGCTTTTGCTCACACCACTTTCTTTAAAGAATGTCTTCCCTGAGTCTACTTACACAGATCTGTCTTCATGTCAAAATTCAGCTTAATTCTTTCTCTTTTTCTAGGCATTCTATGACCAAAACAACCGACCGTGAACTTTCCCGTATTGAATTTGTGTAGCACTCACTGTGCACACGGGAAATTCATTGACACACAGAGCCCATTTGATCACCTGTACCCTTACCATTGTGCTAAGCCCTACACGGTAGGATATTTTTAAATGAATAAAATTTAGTCTAGCAAGGAAAAGAAGATGACTTAGGGCACGCGTGTCTGGATGACAATGTGGAATGTGATGAGCACCATGAAAGCTATATAAATAAACATAAACTGGTGTGTAACCTAAAAGAGACAGACGACTTCTTTAGGGGGAAATTGCTTCAAGGGTTTGCTTGTCGTGCAGCGGAGAAGGGACACCGGCCTCTGCCTCTGGGTCTCTGTGCCTCTGGATGCTCGGTCTTGCCTCCCACCACTCCCTTCCTCCCACTGTGCCCTTGCATTCTCCAGCACTGCTGTCTTACCGCTCTCACTAGATGGAAAGCTCAAAATGGACTGAAGTCTTGCCTTATATTTTACGCAGTTCCGTCAGTGCCTCTTACGTAAATTGCGATGCTGTAAATATGTTTTTCAAACAGGAAATTCTGATTTTATCCATACCAGCTTCCAGGTTTTATTCATACAGGGCAGTGATAAAACTGAACGTGACCCTAAAACCCAGTGCCTGCCTAAGTGGAGTGCATGGTCTCATGCTGGGAACATCTGCACAACTCAAGGTAGAGCATACCAACAACTATGGAGATACCTCAAGGGCAAAAGGACCGCAGCCATCCTTTGCAGAGAGGGGAACAATTCTGCCCTGGGCAGCAGGTGAGCTGAGCTTCATAAGAATGCTGTGGTGTACCAGGTAGACAAACAGAGAAGAGGAATTCCTGAAGTAAAAAGTAACTCTGCAAAGGTCTGACCCAGCACAAAAAGAGGAAACAGCATTTGTGGAAAGAAATGTTTTCATTTGCCACCCCAGTGCCTAACCTTAGTGCTTCTCATATGAGCGAAACAATTAATTCAACAGTGTTTATTCCTGTGTTATATTTTAACATACCACTGTGAATTGCAGACCAAAATAAAAATAAAATGTGTTTTCAGATTATGGTTTTCACTTACTCTCAGTCTCATAGGATCTCCTGAGTCTGAATCCTCTTTCACAAACAGCTTAGACCGTGCCGGCATCACCATTTCTCCAGATTGTTAAGGAAGAGTTAATTTTAACATACAGGAAATTCCTCATCAGGTACAACATGATCTCCTTTCCAAGGAGCATTCCAAGCAACGTTCCTTCAGAGCAGTGGTGTAAAATGGCATGGGAGCCCGAGACTGCGTGAATCCGAGCCCTCTTGGTAAGAGTTCTACTCGATGACCACTTCCATGTGGCCCCCGATTTACCAGGATTCCAGGTAAGAAGTAAAGAAGCCCCAAGACTCTGAGCACTCGGAATGCACTGACCGTGCATTCTTCACGTCTGTGTCACTCTGAAAACCAAAACAGAGTTCTTAGACTAGGGTGGGAGCACACGTCGGGGAGACCGAATCTGCCGGTGTCCAGTCTGAGCCTGGGAGGGATTTGGACCGGTGGAGCTGGGAAGGAAATTCCACCTCCTCCTGGGCAAGGGTCGCCCATCTGGACGCAGCAGCGGTTGGAGGCTGTGCGGTACTGGGCTGACGGGGAGCTTCTGGGGTGGAGGACAGAAGTATCCTAATGGCTTCTGGTTCAGGTGATGTGAATTGTGGGCCCTGGATAAGACTGAGACACTATTGTTAGCAAGTGCTATGAGTGAGAGCACGATGTCCTTGTGTGTCCAGCCGAGTCCCAGCACAGGAGCACAAGCTGGTGGTGGTGACGGAGAGGTCTGCGTCAGGCTTTGAGACCTCGCACCGTAGGTGGATTCACACAGAGCGCATGCAGGGCAGGTCACTTGTGCTGCTGCCTCTCCCCTCTCCCGTGTCTTTCACGGAGTGGGGATAGTGGGGTTTTATTCTCAGACACCTGCTGTGCCAAGCCTGCATCACAGGGGGTGCCTCCAGGCACCTTCCTGCCTCCCCGGCCTGGCATCCTCAGCAAAGCCAAGTCTTTGTCCTTGGTGATGAGAATGGGACCGTGTCCCTCGTGGACATGAAGAGTGCAAGCCACACACTCAGTGCGTCACCAGAGGGGTGCTCTCCCCACAGCCTTCCCTGCCGGGCCTCCCCCAGGGAAGGCTGCTCCTCACTGTGCTGGACTCGAGCTTTCATGAGTTCAGAAGCCAAGCCCACAGAGACTGTGAGACATGTGGCTTGGTCCCTGCTCCGTCATCCCCTCCTTCGCACCGTGGGCTGGGACCACCAGGCCACCCACCCGCTGTGCCCACAGAACCTCTCCCATAGCTTGGAGCTGGCAGTGTTGCTGAGCTCGCTGAATTTAAGAAAAATGCAAAGCAGCAGGGACTGCTTTGTCCCTTCCCCCTCGGTTTGTGAGACAGCACAGGAGCCTCATGTAGCATGAGGGTCCCTTATGCATGCAGTTAGTAGCATTGTGTCTCAGCCTTAAGGAAGCTGGATTCTGGGACCCTAGAGTTGCAGGAAGGACAAACTTCCTTTAAAATGGGTGTGTATATGTGTCTGAGTGTTTGTAGATCTGTAGTTTTTAGTGTGGATGTGCATAAAAAATCGTCCTCAGTTTTCCTGCGTAACAACTTCTTCCAGAAAGGCAGCTGACCAAAGAGTATTAGCCTTCTTATGTAGCTGTCCGTGGGGAGCTGGCCTTGCCTGGGCACACGGCCGTCCTGGAGTCCTAGAGGTAGTTCTTACGGTAGTAATAGAGACAGGAACGTTCACAAAAATTCACAAAAATCCAGCCTGGTACTTGGAGGAAGAGGCAGGACACATTCTCCAAGGTTTTGCACAACTCTGCCCTAGAATCAAAGACCCATGTTCTGGCTGAGCGAAATTTGGCGGTGCTGATGTGACATCTCCACACCACCCGCCGCGGCACAGTGTTTGGGAGAGACGAGGGCTTCTCTGTCACAGACGCCACAGAAGGAAGTGAGGTGTGACAGAACCCACAGGCATTCCAGTGAAGTCAGGAAACTGACATGGGCTCTTTCGGAAAATCTTTCTCATTTATCCCACCTGCAAACACCCTGGGGCCTGATCTGGCTGTGGACCCCTTCCCCTCGCTGTGGGAAGCTGAATGCAGTATTTGTGGAGGCCTCTAAGATTGCAAAGTCCAGCATGAGGGAGAAAATCAAATACTGGTCGGTGAGATAAAGAGTTTAGGCACCGGTTTCTAAAGAGGAGTAACTTTCTCAGGCCAAGCATTTGGGGGATTCTGGTCCTATGTGTTATTGTTTAGATGGACGAGGACACATGTTGTTTATAATTCCCATCTCTGCCATAGGACAGCTCCAAACGCAGCTCCTCGGTGACCATTTTCAGATTTGAAATGAGTACAAGTTGACATGGAAAACTATTTAATTGACAAATTGGGGGACAAAAGAATCAATGTGAATTTCACACTCAGCTTACAAAAAAGTTCATAAAAGTTCAGTCAAAAAGAATGAGAATGAATTTCATTAAACTCTTCACGGGACTCAGGGTATCAGTGAAAATACTGAAGACTGGAAAGCGAATGTGAGGCAGGGTGGGGTCAGATGCTCACAGCATGGATCTTTATTCATCATTTTCCCAGAAACGACACTCTCCAAGTCCCTACAGAGAAGGCGTTTTGTCTGGAGTGGTAATGACCGTGCTTTCATAAACTCTAAATAATCCAAGTTAATTCTACCCTTCGTGCTGGGCATCGCATGTTCCATAATTACAAGAGTTCTTCCCTCTTCCTTTCCCAGATGTGGTGTCTGGTTTGGAGTCACAGGACGCACTCAGTAACCTAGCCCAGGATGTAATTCCTAGCAAAGTCTGGCTCGTTCCTGTACTATCGTGTGTTTCCAAAGCCCATAAATGTCTCACTGAGACCTAGAAACGTACCCATTACTTGCACCTGTGCTCCCCTGAGCAGTCCCTCCAGTCCTCTCACCTCACCTACGGCTGAGGGAGAAGCTTTCTTATGCATTGCACCAACTCAACACTGGGCCTAGGAAGCGTAGCGCACAGCTCCCCAGACATGCAACTCCCTCGTTCCACTATCTTTCCCCCACTACACCTCTCCAAGGCATTCCCTCACACCAACAGGCACCAAGCAGATCTGCCTCTAGCCACACCAGGAAAAGGCTCAGTAAAAATCAATAGGTCCCAAGACGGTACAGAAACTAAGGACATTCGAAAAGGGACATAAAAGAGCTGAGGTAAAGGGCTTGGGTCAGTCCAGGGCTCATTAGGATACCCGGTTAGAAATTGCAGTCCCAAAGTCACTGTTCTTTCAAAGTCAAAGAGCAAATCAAAATGAGCCAATCTTTGTTGATTCCCGCAGTAGAAAGGAGAAGAGTGGGACCACTTTTACTAGCATGCCAAGTTAGGCTGGTAGAATGGATTCTCCATGGCTCCGATCTCAGAGAAACTACACAAACACGGTGCTGGCAGCCTGGTCACACATAGAGTCAGAAGCCAAACACTGTAGCTGTCTTCAGCAAAGTGATCGGCACTTCTGTTCTGAACACAGCAGGATGCTGCATTAATTATGAAGTTTTCTGTTGAGAATCGAATTATCAAAGTATAAAAGAACTTTTTGGGGGCTGGGGGTTTAGCTCAGTGGTTCTCCCACCTGCCTCACAACACAAGGACCATAGTTCGATCCCCAGTATCAAAAACAAAGAACTTTTCTTGGTTCCCATGATCCATCATATTAGATGGAAAAGAAATACCTAAGGATCTCTCTTGGGAGTTATTTGGCCCCCAACTTTTCCCAATCTAGGGGAGAAGCTGCATTCAGGAGAAGGGTTGTATGTAACTGATCATTCATTACACTTGATTAACGCCACCAGCAACATCTCTGTTAAGATCTGAAGTGTTGTCTCCCACATTTGCAAGGTGGGGTTACAGGGCCTCTCTACACATCAGCTGATTCATCCATTGATAAGTTCAGTAGCTGAATAGGCTCTATTTTTTTTTTTTTTTTTTTTTTTTTTTTTTTT
>NW_022900915.1:2272054-2280477 GCF_012274545.1 Fukomys damarensis
TTTATGTGGTTTTTTTTTTTTTTTTTTTTTTTTTTTTTTTTTTTGGTACCGGGGATTGAACTCTGGTCTTTGTGCTTGCAAGGCAGGCCACTGAACCACTGAGCTAAATCCCCAGCCCCCGAAAAGGCTCTTAAGAGGTGGAGTCTGGCTAGGGTCACCTGGTGCAACCAGAAGGTGTATTCTTGTCCCTGGGTCCTTTCTGGGATAAGCACCGTTCTCTTCCATGCACCTCACCCATGTCATTTCTGTGTTGGAGCCAGCCAAGTTTGCCCCTGCCCATTTATGTCCTTGCCTGCATCTCAGCCTCTGCCTAGGTCACTGTTATCTCCGGTCCATCCTTCAAGTTCCAAGATAGGTTGTGAAAATATACAGAAAGTCTTGTTACCTGCTCCCAAATTAGACCTCAGTCCTTTCTCATGGATTGCCATCAGGATAAAGTCTAAACTCCTAATTCGGTCAACAAGGCTTTTCACAGCACAGCTTCTGCCAGGCTTTGCAGCCTCAGTGCCATATCTTTGTATTTCGACCCTCCACACCTCCATTTATACTCTCTTTCACACACACACACACACACACACACACACACACACACACCTGTGCACACACATGCACATGTGAGTGCAGAGTGAGAGAGAGAGAGGAGAGATGTAGACACTGTGTTTCAGTCACACTGAGCGCACAGCCCTTTCCTGGGTGACCTTTGCCACGCCTGGCCTTGGAGTACTCTTACTCCACCTCCTTGTCCGTATTCACCTCACAAGTCAGCTCCTCTGGGACCCTTTGTCAGAGCCGTCAGGTCTCAGAGTCATTCTTGCTCATTTCTGAGAGGTGTGGGGCCAGGAGAGATTACAAACGGAAGCCTCTGCACTGGGACTTGCTTCCCCTCGCTTGCCATGGTGGCCCTCTCAAGCCCTGAGAAGAGCGGCACCGGAATATGTACCCTGCAGCCCCGCGGCCACGCCCTGCCCACAGCCTTTTCTTAACCCCCGCCCAGCCATCCCCTGAGCTGGCAGAGATGTTGTGGCCACCATGGTCTGGTCTAGAAGGCCGCGTCTAGGGAAATGACACCCCATGCCCATGAAGCTGTTGCATGTGTTAGGGCAGGAATTTCTATCTGAACATCGAGAGAAATTGAGGAAGTGGTATGTGTTTGGTATAAATTCTCCCATCGGCCTCAAGATGCTTTTGCCCATGGCTATGGGGCCTCCTATCAAACAATGCCTACATGGAGGCTGGAGTGGGCACAGCTTGCTGAAATCCAGGCAGGTGCTGCCTGCCTGGCCTTCTGTCCCTGGATTGAGCTCCAGACAAGACACACCATGCCTACCTATCTCGATGGCCACATGGGATACAATCCTTGGCACACATGCAGTAGCGGTTCAATAAATGTTGGGTGCACAAAATGAATACATTACAGAACTTTGGGGAAACAAAACAGGGATTCTCTGAGGACTGATATGAATTTGTTGAGTTCAGAAAACATGTCCTGATCACCTACGGCCGCGGCACCATAGGGAATTCAGCAATGAACAAGTGTGGCTCTGCACTTACCTGGTTACAATTTAGTTAAGTACAATATCCTAAATCACCTAAAACTAAGGTGGCAGACAAGGGGCTGCATGAGCTTGTGGTGAGAGGTGACAAACAGACACTCATTTCTTAGAAGAAATCTTTAAAATACGTTTCCCTATCAATGGAAATCACTCATGGTTTAATTATGACAGCTGACTGAGGCGTAAATGAGACTCTGTCTGTACCCCGGATACATTTCATTTTTGTGGCACCTTCTACCTCTTTGCGTGTTTGCCTGCTAACTACGGATTGTAAAACACTTCTTTTCCTTATCCATTTTGTCCTTGGCATAAACTCTTCTGAAATAATCCTAGCTCCTTTCCCTCTACACTGTCTCTATGCAAATTGAGGCCCCTGCCAAGGAAAGGGCGGGCACTGATTGCACATTGTGTTCTGACATGATGCCTATTACTCTGCTTTGTACAAAACATTTAATTGACTCGAACTGCAGAATAGAGAGGTAGGTGTTTGCTGGCCACTATTTACAAAAAGAGTAATGTGTTTCCTACTAGATGGTTATAATTCCACTTCTCAAAAACTAGAAAATTTTCCCATTACTTATTTATGTTATTTTTGAAAGCCTTTCCAGTAAACATAGCCCCTGGCCTTGAGGTCCTCCCTAGCCAGCTCTGTCTGATTATAATTGTTCATTTTCATTAGGAACTTCACCTATAATTAGGTGTATTCAAGAGCAAGTGGGGTGGGTGTTTTAACACAATATGTACTTGCTTTCATGCTTCAAATCAGAGATTCTGGTCTGTTGGTTTCAATAATTTCAAAATCGTTTCTTTGATTTGACTACTCGAAAAATTGTTACACAGAGATCTCTCCTAAATGGAAACCTGCTATGCAATGTATTATTTGCTTAGTGTCTTAAGAACTGAAGGGCTTCCTTTTATCCTTTTTCATTTTGCTTTGAGTTCATATCTTAACAAACTTCAGAGAGCTCTCAAGGAATTGGATGCACTACACAACTTACCATGTTACGGAGAGAGATGGGCCACTCGCTCAGGTTTGGACATCTTTTGCTCTCTAGAGACTCAACACATGTTAGGTTCTTTCAGGATGCACGAGAGAGATGTGTTCAAGTTACTTCCATAAGGTCATGGAACTTGTTGTTCATGTCTCTCTGAATTCTTCCTTATCTTTTCTTCATACAACATAGGCTCCTGTACCAACCTCACTCTCCTCACACTCTCTCTCTTTCTGAACTCATTCAAGTAGGTAGGCACATGGCACTCACTGCCTCAAGGAAGATTTGCTGCTACAGAATGCCCCAAAAGGCAGTCTCTGACTAGACAGGTTGTCAGCACCTCAGTGTGTTGAGAGTCGTAAGTCAGACTCAGAGATACACAGAAAGCAAGGGGAAGAAGAGTCACTATCCTGTCACCTGTTACATCGAGATAATATTGGGCTTCCTAAGGTTGGAGAACGACATGTATTAAAGAAGGGAAACAAGGAGGAGAACATAGCCTACAGTGGGGTGGGAGGACATTGATGTATTAGTCATATTAGGGTCCCCGGGCTCTCTGATCTCTCCTCCTTCAATTCTCCCTGTATTCGTTAGCTTCACATTGCTATAACAAAATAGCTGGCACAGGCTATTTATACAGTAAAGATAGGATTATTTTAAATCACAGTTCTGGAGGTTTAAGTCCCAATCCAGTTGCCTCTTTGGTTTGATTCTCTGGTAAGAACAGCCCGTCATAGAGAGGATGCATTTCCGTGTGAGTGGCCAAATCTTAAGACAAGAAACAAAGGCAGCACAACTTTTGGGGGCCTCTGGGAAAGCACATCCTTCGGAGCATAATGCCAGTCTGGCACCAGATTTTGTCAATCCAATAATCAACCAGCAGTTTCAATAATCTTGAGCACTCATGAACCTTCAAAGAAGGATGAAGGCTTGGATGCCCCTAGGGAGCTGGTGGTATGGAAAAAGAGGGCTCTGCACCTGTACATGGACGCAGCTGGCCTCAAGCTGCCTGGAGCCCAACGCTCTTCCTGCACCGTCCCTGCAGCTGGACAGCAGCAGATCGTGCTATCAGATATGAATTCACAGGAAGTATAGAAAATGACCCCAAGTCAGTCAAACCAAGCATCAAACCAGAATATCATTCAAGATGCATTGCCACCAAGAGCGGCCAACAGGCCATTTAGGGCCCTGGAAGTTGACTTCTGCTGGAGGGGCACAAGTTACTGGCCCGGTCCTCTGCTGTCAGACACAGAAGAGGGGCTGTGGGTACTGGGGTATTCTGAGATTTCGCAGAAGGGAGAAGACAGCAGCCGAGGTAGGTTGGTAGGGAAGGATTTGGGGAAGGAAATGCTGCTTCAGTGTTAGTGTCTGAGTAATCCCCAAAGTGAAGCAAGATAGCAAGTGTCACACAACCTATTAGTGTCTAGTTAGAAATAGATCCTTTTCATTATTATAGAATTCAAAATTATATATATACATATTGCATATTCGGGGACATGGGCATCACTTTTCATGTTCTTATTCAAGTTTTTCACATTCCAACGCTAGACTTTCCAAGGCTCCCAGATGGAAACATAGCAACATTGACCGTGCGGCAGATACAACACTTAAAGAGAGATTTGCTGGCTCTCAAATGCAGCAGGGAGCATGTCTTAGTTACTTTCCTCATGGCTGAGACAAAATACCTGACACCCAAAGTTAAAGGGGGGAAAGATTTACTTAACTCACATTTTGTAGCGATTTCAGTCCATAGTCAGCTGGCTCCAAGGCAGGGTGGCTTGTGGCAGGCAGAAGACAGCAAGAGCAACAAGGGACCTTAACAGCATCTTCTTCCCCTTTTATCTTATCCAGGCTCCTTAGGGCGGGCAGCACTCACACCCTTAATTCTAGTGCCCTGGAGCCTAGCACTGCACCAGGAATCCATCCCAGTGTCACCCACTCTAGGTCCAGCCACCGCTGAAAAAGCCCCCCCCCCTTCATGACCTCACGAGGCTTTGGGGGACATCCACACACCAGCTGTAAGAGACCGCATTGAGAAACAAAGGCCAGCTCTGCGGACTGGAGGTTTTGTAAGCCATCTTAAATCCAGACAATAGCATCTCTCTCCCAGGGAACAGGCCATGAGTCAAAACTCATGAGGGTAAGTACCCATGTGTACGTACACTATGTGCTGGGTTCCAGAGCCAGAGATGTCTGGGCTCATGTCGTGTGTCCAGTGCTATCTGGAGTCACCTTTCCCGTATTGTGAAAGATTAATAATATCCGTGGTGGGCCGGGGATTTAGCTCAGTGGTTCCACCGCCTGCCTCACAAGCACAAGGACCTGAGTTCGATCCCCAGTACCAAAAAAAAAAAAAATAATAAATAATAATAATAATAATAATGTCCATGCCTAAGAATATGAACTTAAACTATTCAGGTGTTGGCTAAGGATCTCTTCTATACACACATACCCAAAAGCCTTGAATTCTATAAAACTGCATGCTAAAAATAATGTCTATGGGGAAAATAGTGTTGGGGAACTGAGACAAAACCTATGTATCTTCTGCACTAAAACCCAAACAAACAATAAATAAAAACACTCACAAATATAGAGGCAAATTTAACTATCCACTGATAGCTAGTAACACAACTAGCTGATCATCGCAGTTGTAAACTTGAAGCCCCTACTTCCTCCTTCTTGATGATATCAGGCCTTAAAGCCATGTGCTTCTAATACAGACCACTCTCACTGAAGTTCGAAACTGCATTCTTTGTTTTTAGACAAGAGAAGATGTCATTTTAGCTTCTTTGTTGACACAGCCCTCAGATAGCTTAACACGTTGAAAACTGTAGTAGCTCTAGGAGCTGCTAAGCCAGCCATTACTAGCACTAAAGGAAGTCACTTCTACAGGATTTTCAGCTTTTTTTTCCTGTGGTCTTGATATATGACCAAATGTTTCTTTTTAAATGCAGAAAAACTTGTTTCTAGTTACTTTAAAATATTAATATCCCAGGGATATGCTGTACAAATCAACAAGACTTCTGCATTATATCAACACTATTTCCTGTCTACCACTTATGTTTTGGCTCATTCACATGAAATGAACGCTTAACACAAGCACAAGAAGCTGTTGTGCTTTAACTGTTCTATTCTGGGATATAGGGAGCTATTAGAACATCACAACTTTCGTGTGCTTCTTGGATTGCTGTTATCAGTGGAAGTGGAACCACACACTGTAACTATAATAAGCAAAAGCTAAAAGTTCATTTAAGAAAAATCAGGCAGAGCATGGTTGCACATACCTGTAATCCCAGCACTCTAGGACCTCGAGGTTGGGGAACTGTAAGTTTAAACACAGCCTGGGCAACTTAGTGACTTAGTGAGAGCCTGCGTTATGGCTTATAAGCACATCCCCTAAAGCCTCATGTGCTTGTAAAGGTGGGACTCTGGGGAGGTGACTGGGTCAGGGGCACGATACTTACTGTATAAGTCCAAGGACGAGTTTGCAGCTAAATGTGACATTGGCAAGTGAAGCCTGCTTGGAGGAGGCGGGGACTGAGGACCCAGCCTAGAAGGGCGGATCTTCCTCCCTCTGTCCCTGATCCTCTTGTGCTCCCCACTGTCCTGCTACAGACTGCTCTCCTCTTTGTGCTTCTCTCCTATTCCACCCTGCCTTGGACCCAGCTGACTATGGACAGAGACCTCTACAAATTGTGATGAGAAAGTAACTAAGACACTGTCTCAAAAAAAAAAAAAAAAAACATTAAGAGGCTAGGGATGTAGCTCAGGGCTGGAGCTTCGATTCAATCTCAATACTGGGGGGGGGGAAGTTAAACTCGACTTTGAACTGAGTTCTGCATTACTAAGCTGACTGAAGCAACTGAAGCGAATATCTAAGAGAGCAAGACATTGGGATGGGTTCACCTGTCCGGATAGGTGTGCATTGTGTCTCTCAGTTGAAAACTAGAGGTAAAAGTCTCCAAAGCAATCAAAGATGCAGTGAAAAACCAGAAAAAGAAACACATATAATTGGAGATTGTATTTTATTAAAATAAAGACAGAAAGAGAGCGAAGTCGAGGGAAGTGGAAAGGAGGGACCAGCTGGGTTCTAATGTCACATAGACACTGATAGTACGGAGTGCAGATGAAGACTGTGGTCAAGGAATAATGCTCTCACCACAGACAGATTTATTTCATGATTTCCTCGTCCTTGCGAACTCCTTTCCCACACCTCCACGATATACAACACACTTTGGGAATTACTGCTCTATTCCAGCCCACGAGGTGCTCCAGTCAGCCCACGTGAAAAGCCTTTCCTTAGGTGCTGTCTCAGCACCAAGGAGAGCGCCAAGCCCGTTACAAGGTTCAGCCATACTGGGCTTTTCCTTTTTTTCCACTAGCTGACTCCATCCAGCTTTTGGCGTGCGTGTATTTCAGGTGGATTTCGATTTCACTCTTCAATAAGCTACAAGGTTCAGCTTCCAAATCAGATAGGCCCTTTTTCCTTTCATTAGAACTCTGCTCCCGAATTTGTCCCAGACTCAGGCTAGAAGATAAGTGGATAAGAATTAAATTCATAGGAACAACAGAAGTGTGATTGCCTAAGTAAATGCAGGAGCCCTGATGACCCACATGTTCCCTGTGTGTGACTGTGTAAATGTGTGTGTGCATGCATATAAGGATATGTGTGTGCGAAATCAATCCCCCGCCCTCAAAAGCCATTCTACAGGAATCAGATTATTTCTCCTTTGTCCGACAATTTCAAAATTGAGACATTAGCACATACATACCAGGTGGGGTTTTTCCTCAGCTGAAAACATGAGCAATTGAAACTGTAATCCAAAAACACCTACATTAGCTTTCCCCCTTGCTTCTAGCCACTCCTACCCATCTCTCTGTAAGACTGGGTTGTTCCTCCGTACCCCTTCCCAAATAAAAGAGAACTACAAATAGCAATAAGGGCATAAGAGGAAACAAGCTGTGATTTCAGCTACCTTTTTCTCCTCCTGTATTCTAAAGGTGTAATCTGGACCAAGGAATAGTTCTGCGAGGTAAAAACAGATGATCCTGTAAGAAGGCTGTGCAGTGTGTGAGTATTATTGATTTTTCTCCCCAAGTCATTTCAGTGATACAATCTTGAGCCGAGTGACCATCGATAGTAAATGATTTCCAGCCAGACACTCAATCGTCAGACCTGTTTCTCTCAAAGGTTTAGCACTTCAGATGAAAATACATACAAGGATTTTGAAATAACAATAGTGAGTGATAGAAGATGTAAACGCCAGAGGATTTTTCCTTATTATAATAAGCCCTATGACTGGAATGACAAAGGAGAATGTAAAAAAGAAAGAAAGAAAGGAGCTTCAATTCCTGCTACTTCCCTTATTAAATGTTTCATTCAAGGCTTGATAAATTGCATTAAGTAACTAGATCTATTGCTTCCTAAGTCTTAAAGCCTAAACGGAACAATGTCAAAGCACCGAGGATCCACCTTTCTCATATCAAAGAATACATAATGAGAAAATGTTCATATCTTGAGTTGCAGCACCACCACTTTCAAAGATCCGTAATGCCAGGCCTCATGGACAAAAGGGACGAAGGAGCGTTTTCTCCAATCCTGATGAGCGCCTGGAAACTCCTACCTAAACCATTGTAAAGCCAAAGTCTTTGGATAGTTCAACACTAAAAGTTCCTTTGGATTCTATAAAACACTCCAAAACTTTAGATTTCAACTCAGCTCTTGAGAATACAGTAAAAATGATCCAAACTCTCATTCAGGTTGGATTCATAATTTCTCAATACACATATTTTCTTATTCTCTTCTGGGGATATATTTATTCTCTCTCTTTTCCTCTCCCTCTCCCCTCCCCCCTCCTCTTCCTTTTCACCCTTCCTT
>NW_022900915.1:2280657-2319348 GCF_012274545.1 Fukomys damarensis
CATTCCCCACCCCCTCCTTTCTTGCCATTACCTCTGTCTTGAGGGACAAAATGATTCTGGTCAGGGTTATGCAAGTTCTGAGAAAATCAGAGTGCCAGCAAACTACCCCTTGCTCTATGTAATGAAAGACAACACTCAACTGAGGTAAAAATGAAGGAATATAGGAAAATACAGCTGAAGGTTCCAGTAGATTTTCCCAAGGTCTTCTTAAATGTTTTATCCATGCAACGGAAATTGAGCAGGCCTGAGGAAAAATTCAAGAGAATTCACCTCCACTGTCATTTCCCCTAAAAAATCCACAGTGCTAAGCTTTGTCACCTGTACAAATGGGGTTTCCAGAGGTTCATAGGCTCATAAATTTTGACCAACCAGGTGAATAGATTTTATCTTTATTTACTGAAAGGCAAGTTTTCTCACTAAGTGGATATCATTAGATTTGCCAGTTCCAACCAACACATCATCTGACATCCGACTGATAAATTTAAATTGCCACTAACTTCACTACAATTGTGTCTAATTATAATGATGCTGAAATACTGAAATTTGTCTTGGCTTTTTCACTACTTACTGTGCTTTTAACCTCCCACCCCACCCAACAAAAAGCCTAGGAAAATAAACAGAAAAGCTAGAGACAATTAATTGAGTATTGTCTTTAGAAACCAGCATTGGTTTTGTCCGGAAAGTCTGATAAAACGCAGGGTGCTCAGGGCAATCAGTGGGTTACTTCCTGTCCCCCTTTGTGGTAATTGTCATATAATAGGTTGTTCAAGTCTTCTCGACAACCTTAATTGCAGACTGGGTCCTCACCTTTGAACTTTACTCCCCCAGTTTTAATTGTAAACAATAAATTGTCTCTCAAATGCTTTCTCTTTTCTTTGCCTCCAAGCTCTCAAAATTGGCTGTGCCTCAGCTTGACACGGAGCAGGAAGTGTAGTATGAGGACAGCAGCCAGTGCAGACCTTGGGAGTCACCTCTGAGCTGGCTTTCAACGAATGAGAAATACGGGGTGGGAGGAAAACATCAGCGCACAGGAGCCGGCTCCCTGCCTCTGGGGGCTGGTTCGCTCTGCCCTCACCTCATCTCTGCCCTGTCTCTTTCTACAGAAAGACCTCTGGAGAGAGGCAGTAATAGCCATTTAGCCAGCAAGTTTCCCAGACTTTGTGCCAGGCATTTCTGTTTAATTGCCTAAGGGCTTCAAGAAATAAATGCTACACCACTGAGGTCCTCCAACGTGTTCTAATATGAATCAAGAGCAGATCTCTCAACCCACCGGGTAACATTCCTATTTATTCCTTTGTACATCACTCAAAGCCATTAATCACTCCCGCAGCCGCTCCTGCTCATAGGAGACGTGAGGAAATGATAATGCTTTATGTGAGTAATTAATCCTGCGCAGATGCAGAGTTTCCAAGACTACTGCCATTAGCGCATTGACAGGCTTCCGAACACATATCCTTGCCCTGGTTAGTAATGATTTTAATATGCTAATACTATGTTACTCATAAACAAGAAACATTCAGGCCTTACGTTTTATATAAGTGCTATTATTTGCAAGGGCTTTTCGGGCGAAGACTAGTGATGAGGTTTTTATATTCTTAATGTTGCTGTTGAATCAACAGTGTCCAATTAACATACCAGCTGGAAGTACACCATTCTTCAGTTCTATTTCTTCCTGTAACGCTCAACATTTGTAAAGTGAATAAAATAATCCAGAGTGAAACTAATGGCCATTTGGGGAAGAGAAAAGCAAGAGTTATGCGGTGGATTATTTTTCCAGCAATGTGGCTTTTGGTCCCAGAAATCACAAAAGCGACAGAAGAAAAAGCAGGGAAAATGCTAAGGGTATTTAATAATTTTAAAAGATCTCCCGCAGATGTATATAGCTGGTATATGTGCCAGACCAGCCCTGTCTGCCTGCTGCTCGGGGTTTGGTCAGAGTGCAGATCCGTGTGCCTAGATGGGCTGTTTATCCAGACCTAGCAGTCTATAGTCTGATACTTGCTTTTTTATTTCTCCCTAGTTCAGGTAAGGTAATCATCCCCAGACAGTCACAGTACCTTCTGTCTACCTTTCTCCTTGTCACATCTTCTCCTTAAATATGTGTTGGTATCATAATAAATTGTGCTTTAGCATCATTTTGCTCCATGTTAAACGTGTAAAACGGCCATGGCCACAGACAGGCAGTGTGTAAAACCAACAGCAGAAGCAGCGTTGCCACGGGAACTCACTCAAGGTCAAACTCTTAGAGTTGGAAAGGATAAAATGCTGCCTCGCAGAAAATACTGTGTCTTATTGCTCAGTGTTTAACTTGATAAGAGAAAAGGACTCCAGCTATAAAAAAGACTTTTATAGCAATGAGTTATTTTTAAAAAGAAAAATAATTTAATAAAACGAATTGGGCAACCTTTTGCCTGTGACGTAAGACCAAACATAAAAAATAGAAGCGTGTACTGGGGCCAGGAGGGAGAAGAGTGAGGCCCTGCAAGAATGGACTTCAGCCGGGCCAGCAGTCATCCTGCCATGCCAGCACCTGCAGTGGGAGCTTCAGGAAGACTTTCTCTGCAGCCCCTGGCCTCCACCCATGAGAGGGCTTGATCTGCTTTCCTTAAGCAGCCAAGTTAAGTTCCGTGATCTTTCTGAGATAATATACAGCCCACCACTTAATGCACAACGCTGCTTCAGGCACAATACAAATTCTACGGTCCTAATATCCCCAGGGACACAGCAAGGAGAGTCATTCAGGAGCAGATTTGTTTTCCTGCAGTTACCCAAAAGGCTCTCCTGCCCTTACCTGTGCTTCCTTTGTCCTTTGGGCCAGAGAAAGGGTGCTCCAGTTTGATAAGCATCGTTGAGTTTTTACCAGGTCCCAACCAGTTTCCATTCTTCTATAATCCTCACAACAACTGTATGAGATTGAAGTCATTTTCTCCGTTACAGATGAACCACAGCACAGATAAGTTGCTCAGTTATTCCAGGCCCAGAGATTTAAATCCGGTTTCATCTGGCTCCAAACTCTGCTCTCTTTATTTCCTCTTCTCATCCTCCCACTGCCAACCATATTCCCTGGAAATTACTACTGCAACTACAGAGCGATAAAACTCTCCCTACCTCAGAGAAAGACAAAATTAGCTAACAATTTAGAAATTTATACTCTGTGTTATCATGAGACATTTTCTCCCTTCAGAATATTTGCAAGAGAACCCATTTTAATTGAAACTTTCATTAGAATAATGAAAATTTCAAAACTCTGGCTAACTTAAAATTTGGATTTCTTTAGGCTTATTTTTAATAATTTTTCTCTTTAACAAAGTGAGATGTCAGTTTAATGAGACAATAGCTTGCCTTCCCCACACTTAGGTGTAAATCTCATTAAAGCCATCATTTCCATTACTTAACTGTAAGAGTGAACTATTGCTACACGTTATACATCTAAAAAGAAATAAGATATCCAACTAACAATAAATCAGAGTGGCATGAGACACTGTACACAGTTCGTGTCTTATAAACTTTTCACTGCATCCATCTCGTGTGAATTCTGTAGTCTGATGGGAAGCTCACAATCCCCTGCGTTGAGCAGTCCATACAGGTAAGCATCTCCAGGCCTTAAAGCTGCAGCCTTGGAATGTAATTATGACCTCAAGATAATGTTTGCAGATCGCCTCAATCCTTCTCTCATTAGCAAACTCACATTGCTGTATTATGTTACTTCAATAATTCCGGATATCCTTGTTTTGCTCCCACAGTGTGCAAGGCTATGTGCCAGGAGACAGCAATAAGCTGACGAGGTACTTGTCTTGGTGGAGGTCGAAGTCTATATCAGCAACTTTTTATTCTGCAAGGGGTAAGATAGTAAATATGGCAGGCGTGTGGATTTCTTTCTGCAGTCTCCAGTGTGAGTCCATACTAAATTTACCCTTGTAGGCCAAAGGCCACTATAGAAAATATCAATTGATAAGTCCAAAATAAGGTTAATTACCAAAAAATGTAAATGTGGGCTAGACTTCCCCTGTGGACCTTAGTTTACAGATCTCAGTTCTATTAGACATTGTGTTATCAGTGCTGCTCTATATGTTATATGTTCTATGATATCTTAATATTATATATTATAATATTTTATATGATATTTTATAATATCTTCATATCGTTTAACTGCTTATTTTGATATAATTATACATTTACATGAAGTTTCAAGAAGTAATATAGAGAAATCCTGTGCACGTTTCTTTTTGCTGAACAAACTTTTCTGGCAACTCTATTTCTATTCACACAGCTTAGACAGTCACATCTTGCTCCACCGTTAGATTCCAAAGCTGGTTAACAGAGTAAAAATTAACTACACAGAATCCAATTTACTCAACAGGTCTTATGTGATTACCTATTTTGGAAAACCCTTTTCTGTCCCTCAGTGTGTCCTTTTCTGTTCTTTACTACTAAGTGTAAGGGCCGGGGATTTAGCTCAGCAGTTCGGTGGCCTGCCTTGCAAGTGCAAGGACCTGAGTTCAATCCCTGGTACCAAAAAAAACTATAAGTGTAATGGTAGTATTTGTTCTTCATATCGTTTAACTGCTTATTTTGATATAATTATACATTTACATGAAGTTTCAAGAAGTAATATAGAGAAATCCTGTGCACGTTTCTTTTTGCTGAACAAACTTTTCTGGCAACTCTATTTCTATTCACACAGCTTAGACAGTCACATCTTGCTCCACCGTTAGATTCCAAAGCTGGTTAACAGAGTAAAAATTAACTACACAGAATCCAATTTACTCAACAGGTCTTATGTGATTACCTATTTTGGAAAACCCTTTTCTGTCCCTCAGTGTGTCCTTTTCTGTTCTTTACTACTAAGTGTAAGGGCCGGGGATTTAGCTCAGCAGTTCGGTGGCCTGCCTTGCAAGTGCAAGGACCTGAGTTCAATCCCTGGTACCAAAAAAAAAACTAAGTGTAATGGCTTAGTATTTGTGTTAGTCAGCTTTCTGTCACTGTGACAAAATACATATGCAGCAATTTAAAGGAAGAAAACTTTATTTGCCTCACTGATTTAGAGGATTCAGTGCATGGCTGTCTGGCTCTGTTGTTGCTGGACCTGGGGCGAGACCATACATCATGTGGGAGTGTGTGGTAGAGCAGAGCTGCTTACCTCATGGCTGGGAAGCAAAGAGAGAAAGAAAGAGCTGGAGTCCCAATATTCCCTTCAAGGCCCACCCGTGTCTCCATCAGACACAACACCCAACACCCTTAACTGTAAGAAGGAAAGGTGTACTGTGGCTCACATTCTTAGAGCTTTCAGTCGGCTGGCTCCAAAGCAGGGCAGCAGGGCAGAGGGGCACAATAAAGGGGAAACAGCTCGTGGCGTGACAATGACAGGTAGGAAGCAGAAAGAGACCAAGGGAAGAGGGCGGGGTAGACCTTCCAGGCCGTGGCCCAGTGACCACCTCCTCTGCCCAGGCTTCACCTCCATTCAGCTGGAAATTCATCAACAGACTGATCCGCTGATGACTATCACATCCCCCAATTCAATCACCCCCCCCAAACCCCACTCCTGAGCCCATGAGACTCGAGGGACACCTAGACATCAACTATGACATTCCCAACGACCTGACACATCTTCCACTGGGTCCCACTTCCCAAAGGTTCTACCTCCTCCCAACAACGCCGCAGGCTGAGGGTCAGGCTCTCAACACATGGCGCTGGGGACATTTAAGATCCAAAGCACAGCAACGTTACCAGTATTCATTGCCCTGCTTATCACTGGAGTTTCTGCAATATAATTCACTGTTTTGGTAGAGAACATCTAACTCAGGAGCAAAACTGCTGCCCAAGCCTTGCTGGTTACACTTTAGCCAGCTGGCATCTTACAACCGCATCTGCTACTTAAAAAATAAAGACACTGGGCTAGGGATTTAGCTCAGTGGTTCCACTGCCTGCCTTGCAAGCACAAGGACCCGAGTTTGATTACCGGTACCAAAATAAATAAATAAATAAATAATACAAAATAAAGACACTTTCTTTTAGCAGACATTATATAGCTTTGCTATTATATTTAGCAAACTGCAAAGACTCATTGAAAGTAATTTTTCTGTACATAAGTAAACAATCTTGATTCTTGACTTTTGTTGCACTTTTAGTCTTTCATGCAGTAAGGAATGCAAACTTCTTCAGAAAGAGTCAATTATTTCCATTACCAAGAGCTTTGTTATCTTCTGACTTTCAAAGTCCTTGGTTAATGTAAAACAAATCTGCAATAATAAAAGTGGGGCAGGGGACATTATTCAAAAGAGCATTCAGGTATGTGAAGTTTTCACCCAGAGGGAACTTTTACAGTCAAGTTACAGCCCTCTTAAACAGGGTTATTGTAGGAAACACCAGCAGACAAACAGTAGTGACTTTAGAAGTTTTCTTTAATAGCAGGATAAGCCACAAGTGTCTCCTCCTGGGCAATATTTGCAGTGCCACAATGTGTTCTACCTTTTCTGGGCCAAGCACCTTCTAAATCATTTCCACTACAAGTGTAGATCTTTGATGAAAGAAAACCCGGGCGCCTGGAGCATCTCCTCCGGTTTCTGCAGTGAGCTGTGCCCTCCACATCCGTCACCCTCAGTGTGAAAGAGACTGGACTTACCTTCTGTCCCCTGTCCACCCCTGCACTGTTAGGGAACGGAAGCTCCTATTCAAAACTGAATCCAGTCCTCAGAGTCTGCCTTTCCCTAGGGGAGAAAAGCCCTCCCCTTTCCATCTGTCCTTTGCCTGCACTGCGATTGTCTCTGCTTTAACACACATCTCAGGCTGCCTTCTGGGATGGTTTCTGCTGCACACATCCATCTCTCCCACCAGATTCTAAGTTATTGCAAACAAAAACATTATTCCCTGCAGGGCCTAGCCAGGGTATCACACGTGGGCAGTGCTTAAAGCTATGTGTGAGAATAAAGTCTGTAAGTGCGAGGCTCCACGATGCCAGCTTTTGGCAATGTAGACTCAAGCCGTGCTGAACCCGGATGACCTACAACTTTTGAATGCAGTGTGGGACACTGGAAAGTGAGAGAATCTTAAAACAGAGACAAAAATGGCAGGAAAGGAAGAGTGAGCGGAGACTGAAGCTAGAGGAGCAAACAATAAGGATGGGAAATCGGTAGCCAGCATAGGGGTATGGAGGCTGGAGGAGGCAGCTCAGTGATGAGCATGTTACTAGTTTGTGCAAGACCCAGGTTCCTATTCCCAACACCCCCAAACACCCCAGGGACAAATCCTGATGTCGGTGTAGAACTCTGGAGGCCAAATCTTGTGACTGAGGAGAGTTGGTGGAGCTAAGCCTGGGGAATATGACAGGCATGGATCCTCCAAAGAAATTGGAGCATTCTCAGATCAGTCACACCTCACTCCAAGTTCCAAAGAGAAGAAAAACCTTCTCTGAAAGAAAGAGTTGCCAGTTTAGAGTCACACGACTGCCGAGATTCACATTTATCAAATAAGTGATCACAAAAACAGCAACACAAAAGTCACCTAATACAAAGGGAAATAAGCAGCTATAAGTGCACTGAGCGGGAACAAAAGCCCACAGAGTTAGCGTCATGATGACTTCAATACTGGAAAAATTCTAAATAGAGAAGATAAAGTACATGAGGACTTCTTTATAATATGTGATACATAAAAATCGTGCCTATTAATGAAGTGACAAGTGATGTCTTGGTACTTGTAGACACCGCATAATGTTTAACGAAGATTAAGCATATCTATCTCATTTATCACTTCTCAATAGTAGAACCTTTCCAAAGTCCTTTTTCTAGCTTTCTGAAATGTACAACATTGTGACTATTGTCTCCCTACCTTGCAACACCACTCCTAAACTACAGAGCAACTATAACAGTCCCACTGACCAACCTTTCCCCATCACATCCTCTGTTTTCGTTTCTCTTCACTGAGACACAACACCCAACACCCACAATTTAAAGGAAGAAAGGTTTATTTTACCTCAATTTGTGGAGGTTTCAGTCCACGGTTGGTTGGCCCCAAGGTCAGCAGCATGACAGAGAGGCCTGGCAGAGGAGGGTTGTACAAGACATGGCAGACAGGAAGCAGAAAGAGAAGCAGGAACAGAAAAACCCTTCCAGGCCACACCCCCAGTGACACACCTCTTCCAATCAGACCCATCTTACAGCAAGTAAACTATAAACTCAACAGCAAAATAATCCACTGATGATTTTCATGCCTCCATTATCCAATCACCTTCCCCAAATCCCACCTAGGAGCGCATGAGGCTTTGGATGAAGGACATCTAGATATAAACCATAATAACCTCCCTTTACAATATATAATTTTTTTTAAATGATGAAGCAACAGAAGATTTTACAAAACTGTCAGGGGAGAACATCTTGAGAATCATTTGCTTACTCCTAAGAACTGATCTTACCATACCATTTTAACTCAAAAAGCCACCAGAAAACCATTGAGTTTCCCTTGATCTATCACCTAAATTTAGGTGATCTAACCCTTCTGGGCATTTCTTTCCCGAAAGTTTGCACACTGAAACAGCTGCCTTCACCTGTGCACATTTTTTGCCCGGTACACATGTGTCTGACTAAAAGGATGTTCAGGTGAAAGATTCAGTACAACAGCAGCTTTTCCTGTAATTGCCACCATTTTACCTTAAATATCTGGAAACAAACATAAACTTTGTAAATTGTGTCACGAAGACTTGGTTACTCTGTTCCTTTCACATCCACATCATTTCAAGTGCCAGGCCAAGTACTCATAATTTGATTCCTATTAGCAAATTCTATGTTGTTACTTGAGCAGAATCTCTAAGGACCAAAACTTCATCTCTTTTGACTTGTGAGGGGGACTGCTGAAATTCCCCTCAGAAAGATCCAGTCTTTCTGGAAGGCACTTCTGTCTTCCATAGTTTCCCATTAAATTGCAAATGCTCTTTACAAAGCAATCACCTTCAGACAGCAATTTAGCATGATGAGCTCCCAACTGGACTCAGGTCCATGGTTTGTAGGAATCTGACTCAAAATAGGGCCACCAGTGGAGAGAAGGAGATAGGATAAAGATGTCCTTGGACAGAGAAGAAGAGAGGTGCTCACAAGAGCAGAAGAACAGAACAGTGTTACAGCACGACACTCAGAAACACAAGTCACAGGTCACCGACTCAGCTAGCATCAGTACCGTGGCTGCTGAGCTCCCATAAAAAGTGCATTAAAGCAGAGCAAAGGTTTATTGTTCTGTATTATCATACACAACATTTCTAGGATAATAAATCAGACTCTTCTGTGAGCTTGGAGAGGGAGCCATATGGAGGAAAAAGATTCCCCACTGATCCCTGAGACAGCTCTAGACTCCCCGAAACAATTTAATGTACATCCTGAGACTCAAGCTGGGAGAAGTGTCAATGTTTATCTTTCCTAATTATAAAGGTGATGCATTTTTATTGTGAAAAATAGAAAAACTAAAAATGACAATAAACACCATTACTTAGTCATGAATTAGACAAAATTGAAAAGCCTAGAAATATAAATGTTGCTTGAGATGCAGAAAAATAGACAGTCTTATATACTTGCTAGAGGCTCTTCTAAAACTACCTCTTTTATAAGACCTCATACAGTTAAAGATGTGTACATGCTTCTACCCAGTAACTTTACGACTAACCATGCACCCTAAAAACTTACACACGGTGATACTACAAAAGGTGTACAAAGATGTTTGTGTATCATAAGAGCAGTCAAAATTAATGAACTGCATCTGCATATATCCACATGGGTAAGCATCGATAAGTCAGTATTTTCCAAAAAACAAGTCACAAAAGGGTACGTACTGTATAATACAGTATAATAATATTAATAGCTATAATGTTAGCATACAATATGCCTATGGTTTAAAGTACATAAGTAGGTGATAAAATACAAGACATACAAGACCATATGATATGTAGTATGCTAAATAAATTAAGCGAGGCCACTAGTGGCAAGGAATCTTCAATGATAGTGTCTTAAATACATTAGAATTTTATTTGTTTGTCACACAGGGTGGATATGGCGGCCCTGAACACCTGAAAAGCTAGGGTCCTAAGCCGTGTCTTCTGCCTGGTGGCCCACAGCAGCGTCTGCCACGAGAGCCCCATCAGAGCCAGCGTAGAAGAGAAAGGAAGGGGAAGCGATGTTTTCCTTCCTTGGAGGAGTCATCCCCAGTACTGTGCGCAACACTTCTTTCACTGCCCTGGCCAAAACTCAGTCACATGGTAATACAATGTTTAGTCCAAGCAAGCGTGCTGAACGAAATAGCAGAGATTACTTCTGCAAAGGAGCGAAGAGGAAGAGACAGGTTGGGGTTGCGGCACTGACTGTAAGGCTGTATTCTGGTGCCTTTCGAGAGACTGAGGCAAGCACGGCCTATTGTTAGCATCCTTTTAATCTCTGTGGCGGGGGTGTTTCACTTCCAGGCTTCCCCGAACTTCTGGGTTTCTTTGGAATGTTCATAATTCAATTTTTGTCTTAAAAACATGAATGGAGGAGAGGTGCAATTAACATGTGATTGACATACATATATGTCCACGTGTATGACAGTGTCGTGATGAATCCCATTACGAGGTACAATTAATACGTGTTCATTAAAAATGTTGAAAATGGGACCAGGCACTTAGCTCGGTGGCACCAAGCCTGCCTCGCAAGCACAAAGTCCTGAGCTGGGTCCCCGACACCAAAAACAAACAAACAAGACCATGGAAAATACAGGGAAGCAGTAAAGCATTAAACCCATACTTCCAGGGTTAGCGTTGTGATGGCCAGGCTTTTAGTCTTTCTTCTATATGTATTTTTGTACAATTTAATATTCATGTTTTTGTAACCCACGATTCAACTGGTTGTTTCATAAGCGTTTTCCATAGCTTTAAAATGTTTAAGACATGTCTAATGACTGCCAGGTAATCTATCATGAAGATGTATCGTAATTTATTTAGTCCTCTATTTGTTGAACATAATAATTTTAAGAAATTTTTAATGAACTTTATATTTACATTTTTTACACAGTCCTAGAGATTGAATCTAAGGTCAATACATGCTAGACAAGCACTGTATCACTGAGCTACAATCCCAGCCCTTCTTAAAATATTATTTTGAGGAAGAGTCTTACAAAGTTGCCCAGGTCAGCCTTAAAGGTACAGTTCTCCTGCCTCTGTCTCCTGAGCAGCTGCAGGGATTGTTACTGTATATGTTTCATCTTTCATTACTTTGTCTCAAAGTATTGCTCAATTCCAGCCAGAAATTATGATCAGTGTCCCCATTCAGGTAGCCATAATTTATTTATCGCAGAAGCAGTACTTGGTCTTCTGAGTGATGCTCGTTTCAGGCAGTGTTGGTTCCACGTGGTCTTTGGACCACATTCCTGAGAACCAGCTGAAACCCACCAGCAGCAGAAGTTCTTCTGGCACATCTTCCTGTGGCCCTTGCACTGATTCCGTGCCGTTCTTTCGTCAGTGTCAGGTGTGGCCTTTCCGTGAACCCACAGACGTCAGAGAGAGGCGCATCGGTGAGCTTTGTCCCTTGGGAGCAGTAAGACCCCCCCCCCTCAGGGATCACTTCCTGCTGCCACAGGGCCTGAGCTTCTGAACTGGAGCCCCCTACCTGCTGACACCAGTGCCACACCTGAGGGGGCTGTAAAAGCAAGATTTTGGCACATTTGATAATGGTGGCCAAGGTGCTCATTCTTTTTTTAAATTCAGTTCTATATATGAAAAGAAAAGATTCTCTTTCTCACACTCACTCTCATAATTGCATTTAGATAAGGCATAGAACACAAGCACACACAGTGCACCAGCCAATAGATTGATTTTTGTCATGTGTGCCTCCCGATGTAATGAAAACACCTGCCCAGATACAGTCACTAAGAACCAGAACTTAGTGACCTGTCCTCAACCTGATCAAAAGGGTTATTATCGTTACCTCAACTTCAGAAAGAACTAATCAAGAAAAACCTGTCCAGGTAATTCCAAATTAATTATTTCACTCATTCAACAAATATCTGTTGAGTATCCCATGGGATTAATCCCTGGTTCTTCAAAAACGTCCAACTTCTGTAGTGGCTGAGGATGTGCAAGTGAACTATTAAGACAGTGTAACCCGAGCAAGGCACCTCGGCAGGATGCGCTGGGACATGTGCACAAGCACATGTGGAGAGCCCAGGCCTGGCCCTTCCCTTGACGTGACACACAGTTAACCAGGTCCACTGAGAGACACCCTGCGCCGCTGGCTCTGCGCAGTCCCTCCGGGAGAGCCAAGAGCCCCTTTTAGAGCTTCCCTTCCTGCGCCTCTTTCCGGACGTTCGTTCCGCACCTCCGTCTTCATCCCCACCTGTGCTCTGGGTGGATTCTAGCCAGGGGTTTCAGTGTTCCGCACCTTGTTCTCGGAGGATTCATCTTCCCGGGGAGCTTCCGGGTGTCCCGTGGCAGGCTGGACCACCTCGGCCTGGTCACCCCCACAACCCAGGACGGAGGCAGGCTCCTGAAAGGACTGCACGAGGGGAAACACAGAGCAAACTGGACAACTTCTGCTCGTGCTTGAATTATCTTCAGCCAGGTTTGCAAAACGGACGTGCTAAATGAAGCTCACGGTACAGACTCAATAAATATTTGTTGAGTGAAGGGAAGAATAAATCAATTACGGCGCCTCTAGTTTCCCTTAGCAGAGTGCTGAGCACATAGCTTTCAATAAATTGATTTCTTTCCATGCCGCAAAATTATGAATGTATCAACAGAATTTTTTAAACTAGGTGTTCTTTTTCTAATGGTTTAACCTTGATGATTTTTTACAAACTATAGATATTCAAATCGGGCATTTTTCTTACAGATTTTCAGAATTGATAGGTTCATTTCCAAAATTGGAGATAAAGATGGAAAAATGTATTGAGAAGAATCTCTAGTTCAGCGTAAGAGTCCCAGAAGCCTCAGACAGAGCAGGACACCGCCACCGGCATCCATACCTGCAGAGTGCACCTGAGCCTCTCGCCTGACGGCGCTCCTTAGCGCCCGGTACAGCTCGTCACAAGGCACCCAGAGGGTAAGATGGTTTCCAAATGGCACAAAGATCTACGATGAGCTATTCTGTCCCTCGCTCTCCTTCCAAGTTGAACTGTATTCTCCAGATGTCTGTACGTTCGGGTCCTAAGCCCAGAACCTCAGAATGTAACCATTTGAAGGGAAGATCTCTGAGGAGAGGACTACATTGAAATGCAGTAAGTAGGGCAGTCGTACTGCTCACCAGCCCAGCATGACCAATGGCCCTAAAAAGAAATTTAGACACGAACATGCAGACACAGGGAAACTGAAGGCACAGGGAAGGAAAGCCAGCGACAAGCTAAGAAAAGAAGTCTCACCAGAAACCAACCTCGTTACCACCTTGGCATCAGACCTGCCAGCCTCCAGCACCACGAGCAAATAACTGTCTGTTGTTTAAGCCACCCAGACTGTGGCTTCTTACAGCAACTCTGGCAAATTCACGCATCTCCCACGGAAACTCTCCGGAGGAGCTTCACACCTGCTACCACGCTGTCAGTATTACGGGGTGCTACAGAGGAGCCATGAGGTTAAAAATACTAACACCAACTGGAAAATAATCTGCCTGGGTCTGCCGAGCTGCCCCGTGGAGAGCACCACTGGGGAGCAGCTTTGCTCACCTGCTGGCTCTCTTTCTCACACCGTGTGACCGTTTCTAAGGTTGGTAGCCTAAGCTGCGATCTATAATCATCTTGCTTATTTGTCTGTCTTCCGTAGCGAGATTACAAGCTCCATGCGGACAGGGAACCTACCTAACTTTTTCGCATCTGTTTCTCCACTGTCTGGCATCATTCTTGGTTCAGTAACAGATCTTTGTTGAATCAGTCTAACATGTCTTATTTTAAATCCCCTCAGTGATTGCAGACACAATAAATATGAAGACAGGCTATGTTATCTTGTCTGCCACTTGGTATGCTCTTGTGATACTCAGAAGAGGTGCCTGGATTTGGCTTCTTTAACGAAACGCACACTAGAAGCGGGTACCTCGGCTGAGTACCAGCCTGCCTGACAGCAGCAGCGGCCCTGGGTTGTAAATGCTGGAGGCTGGGCAAGACAGGTGAGCAGAATAGGATATCGTCAGAAGAATGATAGCACATTCCAAGAAAGGTTAAAAATGAAGCATGTGTCATAAATAATAAAACATACCCACTGTGAATAGAAAGTTGTAATTCGATCTCTGGCTTCTTCTGACATTGATAAACCACTCACAGCCTTCTTGCTTCTGATGCCACGCGTGGCTAACACCCCTCAATAGTATTTCTACTTTATTATTATGATACAGAATCATTTCTACATTTTTCTGCCTACGTAAAAAAAAAAAAAAAAAGGAAGGGACTTTATGATACAGAATCATTTCTACATTTTTCTGCCTACGTAAAAAAAAAAAAAAAATAGGCAGGGAGAGCTACACTTGATGATCTGGACAACCCCAGATTTTGCTTCAGACCAAGTTTAGCTTGCCGTCCCCATGACTCGAAATCGACCGTGTGCACCAGTCTTCGGACTGCCCCTTCCCTGTGCAGCAGTGGCTTTGTAAAAGAGGTCATCAGTGTAGCAGGTAAGATGTCTAGGTTCTAGGTTGTGCTCACCAAGTCAGTGAAGCATCAAAAGTAAGTGCAGAGGGATAGAAGTGCCCCTTGCCTGTCATTCCCTATGGGTGCCGTTTTCTGTTTACACTACTGATTGAGTTAAACTCTGATCCTGAAGGAGAAACTGCATTCTGCAGGTGGGCAGAGCGGGCTGCAGATGAGTTTAGGTGAAATAAACTTCACCAGGCATCTAGGCAAGCCCAGCAGGCTGCCCCGAATTCTGCTGGAAAGCTTTCAAATCCTCGGGGTGAAACTCCTGTAACCACAGAAAAAGGGTCAGAGTCCTCTCCACCTGATCGAGAGGATCCACCCCAATCCTCCTTTGAAAGTCAGTCTTGCTGCCACTTGTCCCACTGTCGCTCAGGATCTTCCGGCTGGAGTAAAGCCCACGGTGAGCCCCAGGCCTGGACCTGAGACTGGGCAGAGCCTGAAGCGAATCTCCAGAGACAGCGGAGAATAAACAGCTCATCCTTCCACCTGCTCCTTGGAGTCCAGGGTGACTCCTGGCCCCTCTCCTTTGCATGGATCTGATCTATTCCCTTTGGGGCAATAGGACATCTGTCCCACAGAACTTAAGAAGTCAGAGCAAGGAACACTGACTTTTTTCTCCCTGTTCTTCATGCCGCTCTCTCCCCCTCCCCACAAGCCACTTTCACTGTGGATTTCTTGCCACTGAAATCAGGATGAGGAGCAGCACAGGGCAAAGGAGGATCGGGACGACAGGAGGAAAGAGTGAGAAAAGAAAGAGACCAAAGGACATGCTCTGGGCCCAAAGTCCCAGATGGTTACATGCGTGCTCCCATCCCCTCGGCCGGCTGCACACCCAGTGGAGCTCCCGCTAACTCTGATGGTCTTACAGCCAGGCCCCTCGGCTGTGTGGGCCCGGGCGTTCCAAAATGAACAACCCCAATCGTCGGGTCCAGCTGCTGCTCCTGCCACCACAGCAAGGAAGTCAGGCTCACACTTGTCCCTTGGAGTTTTCTACTTTTCAAGAATTTTCATGAAGAAAAGAGCCCGCAAGAACAGGCCAAACAACTGTACCATCCTCTGAAGGACGGAAGAAGCCGCAGAGGGAGGGCCTTGGGCTTTTCACTGCACATAAGACAACAGCAGTTTTTATTTCTTTAGGTGATTTTCAACATTTCCATAAAATAATGTCATTTTAATTTTTCAACAAATATTCTTCTTAAAAAAATATTTTCACAGGCATAATCACATTTAATGTTCTGCACAGCCACTGAGGTGAGCTGGGTATGTGTAGCTCAGAATCCAGGGTCACCAGATGTAGGTATGAACCCTGTTTTTCATACCTACTGGATGTGTAATCTGAGAAAGTGACCTGACTTGTACCACAGATAGGGTATTAGGACACACTATGTTTGGTTCCTAGCATGACTGTTAGCTACGATATCTCATAAAAATGAGTGGCATCTGAGGGACTATTCGGTAATGAATAATTATCATCATTTTTACTATTATCACAGACCTTAAGAGGTAAGCCCAGCTAACCGTTGGCTAAATCAAAACCAGAACTGAGTCCATTTTACAACCACCACATGGATAGAAGCCATGGACTTGCAGAGTAGAGCAGGATAACAGCCCCCTCCAGAATCAGCCTCAGAGAAAAACCCTTGGAGGTCTGTGTGGAGTGGGGCTGAGGTCTCCCCAGATGCATTCCGGTCAAATTTGGAACAAAAGGTGTGCTGTACTTGCTTCCCTCATCACTGGGACACAATAGCCAACACCCACAATTTAAAGGAGGAAAAGTTTACTTTGGCTCACGGTTTGTAGAAGTTTTAGTCCATGATGAGCTGGCCCCAAGGCAGGATGGCATGGTGGGAGAGCCGATGCGGAGGAAAAGCTGCTCGCCTCATGGGGTCTGGGAAGCAAAGAGAGTCAAGGGAGGATCTGAAAAAAGATATTAAACCTCTTGGGTCAGGTCCATAGTGACGATCTCTTCCAACCAGACCCTCCCTCCTAACAGCAAGTCAGCTATACTGCCCCATAGTCCCATTGCCTTCCAAACACATTAGGCTTCGGGGAGACATCTAAACAGCAACCATAACAAAATGCCATCAAAATAGTGTTTGGAAGAAATACTATCACCTGGCTGGTGTGGCTAGACAGGAAGGTCTGAAGGAAAATGAATGTAGTTGTGAACAAACCTAAAAATAACTTCCCACTGAAGCCTTTAAAAAGAAAAAGTAGTAAGAATACTCTTCAAGTCTGGGCTCCAATTTTATCACTGTAATTCCAAAATTTAGGCATGGTCACTGAACTTTGGGGCCCCCTTCATGATTCTCACTTTAGACAGTGTGATTAATTGCTGATCTGTGATGCCACCACACCACTCAGACTGAGATCTCTGATCGAGACTCTTTAGCTACTCCTGTTTGGTCTTAGAGAAGTCCGCAGAGGGGGTCCACATTGATCCTGCAGGAGAGCAGGCAGAAGAACGCGGTGCTGCCCACGGGAGTGGGGGACAACGTCCACCCCGGGGAGGGTGCACCACCTGGAGCTCCTGGTCGGGGCAGCCAGTGGTGACTCCTGATCCTCACACAGTGCTGAACTGTTCACAGAGCACATCCTGCTGCAGTGTTCCACGCTATCCTTGGCACAATCCAATTAAAAAAAAAAAAAAAAAAACGAGCATTATTAGCCCTATTTTTCAGCTGAAGAAATCAGAGACTCAGCAAACTCATTATTTCCAGGCCTTAAGGACACAAGCTTAAGTTCAAGCACACAGCTTGAACTCCAAGGTTGGCAGCTTTTCCACTACACCTCAAATATCATTTATTCCCCAGATTCCAAGAAGAAAAGAACTTTCCACTTAAGGTTTCCCCTCTCAGGATCACCAGCAACACAGTCCCACCTTCCCCCGTAAGACTGTGCAAGTTCAGGTCACAGCACCTAACAGCAAAGTCACCAGATGCCACCTGGAGTCCTGACAGCGCTGACGAGGTCCTTGGCAGGCCCTTCTGTCTCCCTTAGCCATGGCACCGTGGCCGGGAGCAAGCAGTGCTGGCTCTGAGCTGACGTCTGCCGTGGGGATGCACACACAGTACATGCCTTCGTTTGTATTCTGAGCACAGAGGATGAAATAATTCTGCATCGTGTCCATTCTAGTGCTGTCGAGGCATACGGTTGCTTTGCAAGCAAAGCAGTAGATCTTTCCTGTGCCAGTGACATTCACGAAGTGCTTATAATTCAGCGTTAGCTTATCAGCCGTCCAATCTCCCACTCTGGGGAATGTGTCAACCATCAAAAGAAGCGGAGGAGGTGTGCTGCATCTTAATGGCTTCCATTTCATCAGACTCACTTTCTTAAGGGCATTTAATCAATGAGGACAAGTAGTAGGCAGATTTTTAAATAAATGTGTCACTTTAGGTTAATCCACAGCACCGCGGAACGTATTTGTTTATGCAACCCCCAAATATATCTCTCTGTTGCTCAGCAGAATTGATAATCTGTAAATCAAAACATGTTACAAGTAATTTTAAACTGTCCCCCAAGGAACAGTTTTATTTGACCTGCAGGAGTGCAGGAGTCCAGGAGTCTCAGGTACCAGGGGCAGGATGTCAAAACTGCTCAGAATGCTTGAATGAAACACCAGCTCCACTTACAGCAAAGCTTTCTATTCATTCTCCCTTGCATTCTTTCATTAGCCAGGGCTAACGTGTATTTTTTTTAAAAAAAAGAGTGTTCATCCTGACAAAGAGGCTAGCAAAAGATGGCAAGCTGCGCACGGAGGAGGGCTGCAGAGATCTTCATTTTTCTCTTTGAATCACCACAAAATGCAGAAGGAAAAAGACTAAAAGCAGGCTGGAAAGACACTGATAGGGCTTGGATCATTTTGCATTGATTATGTCAAGATACTGGCTTCTGTTTATTCTCTGCTTTTTGCATCCTTAATGTGGCCCAGACAAACAGAAGGGCTTTAATTGTGTAAACTCGGGTCTCACATCAAATAGAAACTTCTTTTGCCATCTGTTATCAGCTATCTGAACTGTCAAAATATGATTGTCACATCTGCTGGAAGTGTATTGGCCAGGTTGGGATGTGAATGTGCTGTTGTTATTTTAGATTGATTTTCTTAATGCTGGCCATAAGCGTGCCCATGTGCAGAGTGGCGGATCTTTTCAGTCCTTTTAACAAAGCTTGAACTGTGTTGACATTTGTCCCCAGGCAGCGGTTTCCATTCAGAATAGGACCTCTGCTGAGGCTTTTGTTGGAAGCACTTAAATAATCTCTTTCTTCTTTCTTTCTTTCTCTTTTTTTTTTACACAGAGAGTGTTTACCAAATAAGATTGAGACTGTATGATCCTTTTGACACTGCAGCTAACGAAAGTTATTAATATTCTGTGGGCTTCAGAGCAAGAATCTATTTAGTGGTTTGAAGAATCATTCAAATCCCAGGCACAGCCTTAACTGCAGCTTTTTATAGATAGAAAAGGATGCCCAGATCTGTGTGTGTGACATTGTAGAGGACACTGGGGGTTGATAAAGGCTCACTGTATTATGTCTGTTCCCTCATTTCTTTACAGGCAGCCAAAGGAGAAGCTGACTCTCGGGGACTTAGGAAGTCATTAAACTGTCAGTGCTATGAATGAACATCAAAAAGAAATATGGCTTTTTAAAAATTTTACCGAAAATAGTGACATTTAAATAATGATGTATAATCTCTTCTTAGGCTAGTAAAGACTCCTCAGGTTTTCAGAATGTTCCTCTGTCTCCTCAGGTTGCCAGAACCTCAGAGTTTCTAAGACATTTGGGGAGAAAAGCCCAGCCCTAAGTGCACCTATAAACATACATAATAACCAATTTACAAGCCAGATGAGCTAGAATGGATATTCATGTGCCAGCTTGTAGTACAATTCGGCTTTCAATTCTGAGACAAATTAAATTCATTCTTGTGCATCCTAGTGGTAATGTACAATTAGTTTTCAGAAACTGTAATATATTTTCCTATCATATAGGAGCTTTTGGAAATTGCAAGGATAACCTTTCCAGTCCCCTTAACAGTAATCTTAAGCGTGTATCTCCAAAGTTACATAAATCAGACCATTTGGTAAACCGTGTTATAACCTTTTTAAACATATCTCCTGGTTAGCCCTAACATCATTATATCCCATTGTGATGAAAATGGACTTTCTGTATCCAGCGATAATGAAAATAGCCACTCCGTGCAGTTTCTGCATGCAATTATCCAGGCTTTTCTCAGACTCTAGAGAAATCTAAGCTAATTGCTTTGGGACGTTTCCTACATTTCCATAAATTCTTTGTTAATTTTTCATGAGTAACTGTTATTGCAGTCGCCCTTAAAGCTCCCATTGTATTCAATAATGTAAAGAGGTCATTATAGAAACAGAAGCAATTTTGTAGTGCCCCTACCGGAGCCGGACTCCTTTTGATACCTGTGTGCTCTCAGGTGAAGTGGATCTTTTTCTCTCTTTCTCTTCCTTTCCCTGTCTTTTCCATACCAGCTTTTCTTCATCTGAGTTTAGTCAAAGCCAATCTGAAAACTGTTCTCTCTGGCGCCCAACCTCGTCATTACAGGACATGAACTGAGTTTGCTTTATCTGACAGTTTGCTCTGGAATTGCTTTTAAACCTACTCATCAACTCCAAAGACAAAGAGCTGTGTTTTAAGTGAGGAGGGGCTCCTGCACGAGCCAAGTTTCCCAGAGAATGCTCTGAGATTACCTCAGATGTTATATGTGATTTATTGATTGCTTCAAGTACACAGTCACAATTTCTGTAACTTCCAATAAGCATGACCTAAGAATGCCTCAAACACACGGCAGAAATCTGCAGAGACTTCAGCCTGATTGTCTCCTCTGAGACCCCTGGAGCCACTGAGGGAGAAGGGGTCTTCTGTCTGAAGCAGGTCTGCACTCAGCAGAAACAAACCTTGTGTTTAATACACTAGAAACAGGCACACAGAGAAAAGGAGAGAACGCTAAACTTCGATTAATTTATCCAGAATTATCAATCGGAGAAGCTAAAAAGAAGCTCCTTTAGTATCAAAACACAGTGCCAGGCACTGTGGCATGTATTTAGAATCCCAGCACTCAGGAAACCGAGGCAGGAGGATCACAACTTTGAGGCCAGTCTGGGGTACACAGCACATTAATGGTCAGCAAGATGCTATCTCAAAAGACAAAAAAATTAAAATTGAAAATACATACAAAGCTTGTGTTTTACATTTTTACATTCACAATTTATTTCAAATCTTATAAAGACATGTATTGATTTAGCAATGTATACTCAAGATTTGTGCAGATTGCTGTATGTGTGCTGTACCATAATAAAAATGCCACAGAGAAAGGGGAGAAGAAGTCACTTGAGTCTTGTCACCGCTTTGGCTTGGGTCTTTCTGGGAAGACAGAAAGTGCCAGAGAAGTGACACTGACATGTTTAGTCCACCTCGAAATCTAGGCTGACCACTTTGGATGGCTGACTTCCAAGAAAAACACTTGCACCCCTTCAGTTTGTAATCTCTCTGTGAACCTTAGGAGCAGGAATTTGACTATATTTAATGCAAACCACAGGATGGCTGGTCTGCAGCCTCTATTTGGGCACCGAGTGGTCAGCGTAACAGGGCCTTCCCAAATGTCACCTGCCATGGTGGGAAATGGATGAGATCTCCTCGACGCAAGCTTTTGTTAGCCACAGGTAACTCTGGCAACTCTCCTGGAAACACTGCCCATTAGCACACAAGCTCATGTAGGAGCAAATGGCCCCACAGACTCTCATAAATACCCACACCTGCTGGGAGCCATTCAAACTGTCTACATCTCTTCATGCCCTCTTAAGGGAAATAGAATAAACAAATCTTTTTGTGAACCAGAATTAAACCCACTATCTTCTAAAGTCATGAAAACAAAGTTCTTGGAGACCAATATTTTCCAGGAAATTTCCCCAAAGGATGACTGTTATCTCAGTAGGCAATTCGGTAAACATGCTTTAAATTAAATGAAAACGAAGAGTACTGGCATCTGGAATATTGCTTCCATTGTGTCTAAACATGTAGCTTGGTAGGAGCACTCTCACATAGTTCTCAATCCGTGATATATACTGTCAAGCCACTGCGGGTACTGGAGATATTCTAACTTCACTCGACAAACACAGCTCCAAACACACTTTCTCCAAATCTCAACTTGGGAGTTGGTCCCGTCTTATCTTTCAGTTGACATTAAAACATTCCTTCTTCAGCAGCTTTGTAACTAGTTTCTTTCATAAATTATTATCCTTGACTGTGGAAATGTACATTCTGCTAGGGAATGGATCGTGTTAAAGTACGTTGTGACACTGCCATTTTGGGTTGGGCTTCTGGGTTCTTCTTCCCCTAAACCCGTCTTGAGTTTTCCCTTCCCAAGACCACGTCAGCATATAGAATTAACCCTAAAGCTTCCCGCAGGGCTGCTCCTTAGAGGGCAAAGTGGCTTGTCATAGGCTAAGAGCAACCTACTCCACCCTAACAAGGAGGTCTTTGGCTCCAAGCCCCATAAATAGGCCAGCTCTTCCTCATCTCTCTCTCTCTGCTCTGCTCTCTCTGCTCCCCTAAATAAAATCTCCAGTCGGACCTCTAGACTTCTCAGTTGCCTGGCCTAGTTGTTGAGCGTCACTGTTTCCTTTCACATTCCCACCATTGTATAACAACAACGGTAATTATGTCACTTAACGACATTACCAACTAAGGAGCCATGAAGCCCCCTACTCTCATCACTTTGGAACAGAGAGCTTGTAATTGGGAATTTGAAAGTACTCTTAGTCAGAAATAAGAAGAGCTGGTTATTAAAAGGAAATATTTTTTCCTTAATGACAAAATTCACATGAAAGTCACTTTATGTACATCAACATTCTCACACGAATCCTCCTAACCATGTGACTCAGGAGACACAGCCCCTATTTTATGGGTGAAGAAACTAAAGCTCAGAAGAAGCAAATCAATTGCCCAAGGTAATATAAGAAGCAATAGAATCAAGTTTCTAGCCTGGCTACTGCAAACACTTTTTGTTTCTACACTCAATGGTCAGCTCCTCCAAAATCCTTTTGAATTTAACCTTGACTCATCCTAAGAATATTGCTCACATGATTCTTTTTGTTTCTTACAGTTTTTATATGAACCTTCTCCATAGAAACTGTAATATTTCATTATTATTCTATTACTGCAGTTTCTGTTTATATGTTTCAGAGACTCTGAGTTCCTTGATGATAGCTGTCTTAATCACATTCATTTTTGTATCCTTGACACCTACTACAATACTTAGTTTAGCGTGCATTTACTGAAAGATAATACGTATGCCAGATAAATATATATAAAGATACCAAGTGCTCACATAAAGAAAACTGAAGCAACAATAAATTTTGGGGTGCTACTACATAAGTCAACATTAGAACATTTTCTAACACTTTTCTAGAACAGGAAAAAAGCAAGGACTCTGAAACTTTGCTGATCTGCATCTCAATTAGAACAATTTTGGATTTTAGCGATATCCACCAATGTGTGTGTATGTGCATGTGCTCCTGGAGATAGAAAGCTAACCTCAAACTTGTGATTTTCTGTCTTGACCTCCCAGGTAGCTGAATTTCAAGTAAGTACCACTGTTTCCAAATCACAACTCTTGTTGTGTACTCTTCTAGATATTTGTCTTGCAAATATATCTGCATAAATATAAATGTACAAGAAGAGTTGGGAAATTACTGTTTTATAAAAGAAAACATCCTTTACATCTGCTATAGTTTCTTTTAGTACCGAGAATCAAACTCGGGTCCTTGTGCTTGCGAGGCAGGTGACAGAACCACTGAGCTATATCCCCGGCCCACACCTGCTATAGTTTTGATCGAGATTGTCCTCTCAAGCCTTTATGTTAAAGATTTCTGTCTCTCCGTGGTGCTGACGGAAGGGGATGGAAATCTTTAAGAAGGGCCGAGGCTGTAGGCCACTAGTCCCTTCCTCTGGCTCTTTCTCCCACCTACCCACGAGGTAAGTCGCTTCCTCGGCTCCTCACCCCCACCGTGACACAAGCCCAAAGCAAACAGGCCGAGGGACGGCAATCCAAAGCTTCGGAAAAGATGAACCAATATAAACCTTTCCCCCTTGTAAGTTGATTGCCTTCGGTATTTTGCTGCTGTAACAGATCTAACAATGTCCTCCGAGGCCTGACCCACACAAAGTCCTAGGAGAAAGCTGTTTAAGTTGTGACACATTAAAATGTCAAAATGTCATCTGAACAAAGTGTAGCCCAGCTGCTTAGAACAGAACGAAACATGTGGAAAGATATCCATATGTGTAGAAATCTCTTAAGTTTTTTAAGCTGATAGCTGCAGCTGCGTTCAGAGAGTGGAGAGGTGAGGGTGCCTGAGTGGGTTATAACTACTCCTTTCCATTTCATATCCATTACTGTAATGATTATCTTATAACAATCATATATTAGATCATAATTATGCAAATATAATTAATAACTTTTTAAAAAGCCTTTATAATGTCTGACTCGTTGAGTGCCTCTTTTTTACTCCACTCAATGGCCCACAACTTCTTAAGAGACCTTGTGGCATCCAAAGGAATACCATGGTATTTGGGGCCATAGGACTCAAGAATTTTGTTTCGGATATAAACTTAATAAGAATTTTATAAGCTGTTTATAACCTATATGCTCTTTATTTCATCATGTGGAAAACGGACAAAATATCACTTCATAGGATCAGTGTTGGGGGGTCAGTGACTTAATAAACATGAAGTGTGTAACCTTGCACCAGCCAACAACCAGCTTCCTAACAGTGCTGATCAATCCCCCATCCTCTTTGACTCCCGCAGACAGCAACTTGATTTATTTATCTACCAACCTTTTGTGCATGAATGGAATATGGAGACTGAATAAGAGGAAGCAGTCAAAGTGGGTGACTTGGCTCTGTACAGTGAACATCAGGAAAGATATGGAAGTCCACGCAGGAGGACCAAGAAACAGCAGTTAACAGCAAACTTCTTGATTATCAGTGAACTCTTTCATTGTCACTTTGGATGATGACTCTTGTTGATTTTCTAGCTGAGAAAATTAAGGGTAGCAGCTAATTCTTCATCTGGAAATCGCCTTCCGAAGCTCAGGGAAACTAAGACAACTGAGACACCTCAGAACTTCGATGACTTGTCTCTCACTCAGACCACCCCCACCAAATCCCAGCACCTGGGTTACTCCGGGCCCTCTCCTCCAGGTACGGCCCAGACCCACAGAGCCTGGAGAAGGCTGACGGCCTGGCCATCAGGCCCCCCTCCCATCCCGCAGCCTTTCCCAGCAGGGCAGGCAGGGCTTTTCTGAAGGCAAGCAGGGTGCCCAGGGCCTCATTTCCATGTCAATGCCCTTTCTGTGTGCTGTGATTTTGTTGCTCTGCCGGTCTCTGAGCTCTGGGAACAAATGAGAAGGTTTGTGTTCACTTGTGAATGCATGCCATTCTCTTTGCTTTGCATTGCTCTCTGTCACCTTGAATGGTGAGGGTTAGACAAACAGTTTCTTGATCTGTTTAAAGGAAAACTACCCTTGCCCAAACAAGGCCTACTTGGATTTTCTCATCCCAGGGATAATGATAAAGAGATTGAACTTTATCCTGTGGATCCAAATCCAGGGCCTATTGAGAAATTGAAAGAGAATTTGCTTTTCCTTAAAAGTGGCCACCAAATTAAATGGAGAAAAGGCTTTGTTTAGGTCTGGGTTTGTTTGCCAGCTCCTCACAAGCCTGGCTTTCATGCAATCTGCTGTCCAGGTCAGCGACCACAGAGTGCTTCCCTCCACTGCTTGGCTAAGCACAGACCCACACATTATCCCATCTCAAGCATCAGTCAGGATTCAGAGGAGACAATGGGCTCTTTGAAACCAACTGAAAAGCCAGCATTCCTGGGCTGCCCTGGGGAGAGGGGAGGGTGAGGACAAAGGACAACTTCTGGGCTGTTAAAAATCCATCCTAGAATCCCTTGCTATCACGGGCACCTCACATGAAATCAGACCAGCCAAAGCCAAGAGTCAGAACAACTCCTGCTTACTCAGGATTCTGCAGTGTCTCCAAAATCTCTCTGGCTTCTGCCCTCCAAGCTCCAGCTGGGTGGAAATGAAGTGTCCTGGTATTCGTGTGTTCTTAGTAACTCTGTTCACCAAGAGTTTGCAAAGCCACCACTCAAGAACGGCACTTTACTTAAAGATATGTGTTATGATAGGGGGTCTGTCATTATTTAGAGCCACCCTCTACTACGGCTGTAGTCCTGTTGTTTTTATTAAAGGGGCTGTCAGTATCTATAATTCACACATCATTAACTGCTTCATTAAGAAGACAGGAGCATTGTGGGCCTTAAACTTCTAATCGTTTGAAGATAAAGCAAGTAAACATTCTCCTTGTCCAAGCCAGAAAGATAGCGCCTTCCTTTAGCCACCCCCTCGGTCAAGCTGTTTCAAAAAGGGCTGTTTTCTAGGAAAAAGCTTTTTCAAACTCAAGAGCATAAATGTGTAAAACATATTCACTTAAAACTGATTTGATTTAAGTTAAAAGCATTACTTGGCAATGAGCTGTGCAATTGCACATCATCCATCAAAAGCGAGCCATCCCAGGCTGCAATGTGCAGTTACTTAAGCGTTCTCATCCGCCCTTGCCTTTTTGTGGAGTAGAAGTAAGACCATGAAACATACAGAAGGGGAAACATCAAAAAATCTATACATGGCCCATGACATTGGTATTCCTATAACATGGGTTTTACTAAGAGCCATTTATATAAACAATAGAGCCAAATCCTGTTTTCTTTCACAATGTGTGTTTTCTCAGCAGTAGTACTGGAGATCTTGAAATGCAACAGGGGGCCTCTGGTTTCCTAGTGAAATCATACGGTGAGTCTGTTTCCTCAAAATAAATGTGCCATATGGAAACAGCCTCAGGCCAAGCTTGCGTCAAACTGAGAAACAGCTAAAGATCCCGCAACTCTGTGGGTGTGGATCGGCCAACCCAGCCAATGTCTAGGCCAGTGTTTGCCGTCTCAGCCCTGAGGATTCTTCCGACCCTCTGCTTGCTGCTGTACCCTGAAATGCCTCTCCAGTTTTTGCTTCAAGACAAGATTCTGAGATTCAAATAAGTTGGGAACAGTTAAAATTGAACTCTGTTGATTTTTTTTCCTTTTCTTTTCTCTTCTCCTTCTTTGTTTTTCGTAACACTATCAAAACTTTCCTTTTGCTATGCTTTTAAACATGTCCTGCCAAAGATCATGTTTCAGAAACTGAATTCCCAAATTCACATGTTAATGGTTTGTGTTGGGACCACTGAGAGGCATTTCCGGTTAAAATCACAGGGGTGATGCACTGGGATAGGATTAGAGACCTGAGCTATCATGTTTGTACTGTCTGGCCATCCGACGCCCTCTGCCCTGTTAGGATGCAGAAACAAGGCCCTCACTGGATACCAGCGCCATGCTGTTAGACTTCCCCACCTCCGAAATTTTGCCCCAAACTTGTCTTCTTTATAAATTATCTAATTTATCGTACTCAGTTTTAGCAGCAAAAAGTAGACCAAGATGCCTGTCCTAATTGCCTGTTCCCCCAGAGCTGTACTAGGCAACTGGCTAAGTAACCTATACTATGAGAGCTAATATGTTAGGGATAAGGCAGTGTGCTCACACGTTCTGCATAACATTTGCATTTTTGTTTGTTTTGCTTTCCGTTTTTTTCGTGAGCACATGCTTGTGATACATGATGAAGATCCTCATCGTGGAGCCCCGGTCCACTGCATCTGGCACCTTGATCCCTTCTATTTCCCCTTCCCCTACAACTCCTTTCTTTCCCTCTCTCTCTATCCCCACATCCCCTTCCATCTCCAAGAAATCTCCTTGTTTGTTTAATCATCTTTCTCTTATTTTACCCTTTCCATTTTGTAGACTTTGTTCTTCACTAAAGAATCAAGTACAAATTTCAGTTTCTATGGCAGGGGTAATGGGAGGGGAGCACAAGGATAGAGGGCAAAGAGTTAACCAAGCGCCTGAGTTCACACCGTAGCAGTTGCAGGAACAGCGATTCTCTGCGTGTGGTGCCAAGATCAGGTACATCAGCATCGCCTGAGAATGCGCTAGCAATGCACAGCCTCAGGCTTTATCCAAATCTACTAAATCAGGTTTTAACCAAACTTCTGTGTAGTTTCGAAGCATATAAACGCTTGAGAATGACTGAGACCAGTGTTTCAAGTTGCCTCAGATGGAGATTCTCTTAAGAAAATCATCTGTTAAGGATTTGTTCTCCATAGAAACCTACAAGGGAGGGAGTGGAGCAAAATAAAGGGGCAGGAGTGGAACAAGCATGGACTTAGAGGTGAAACTGGCCAATAACCGTGGACAGTGAGATTGGTCAGAGGGGAAGTTGGCCTGTTTCGGAGGCGGGGCTTCTGAAATACAAATTGCAGAGCAGACTTACCTCCCACTGAGGCCAGGGGTACCCTTCTCACAGTCCTTCTTGGTAGCTGACTGTGGGGAGGAAGGCAGCTGCCCATCCCAAGAGCAGACCTCTGGAGCAGGGCAGGAATGTAGTGATCTGCAATCACCGCACACCCAGTAGCTTGAGGGGGGTGCCGTTATGCTCTGGACTGGACCCCCAAAGCACATACTCCTTGATGCAGCAGTGCTGGGAGGGCCCCAGTGGGCAGTGTTTGGCCCTTAAGGGCTCCACCTTTGTGAATGAATTGATGCTGGTTATAAAAAGGCTTGAGGCTATGAGTTCCACCCTTGTGCTCCCTTCTCTCTCACCTTCTACAGCTCTTGCTTTCCACCATACGATGGTGTAACAAAAGTCCCTTGCGTAGATGCTAGCCTAAATACTGGACTTTCCAGCCATCACAAAGCACTGTGAGAAATAAAACTCACTTTTTTATTTGTAAATAAGGATCAAAATGTATAACTGATAATGTGAAATAGGAAGAAAAGGTCTAAAGGAGTAGGGAAAGTGGGAGGGGTAGGGGAAAGGAAAGAGGGAAAAGAAAAAAATATAAGAAAAGGAGAAAAGGAAACAAAGTCTTTGTAAATAGGGAAGGGTGGAGCGGGTGAAGGGAGGGCAGGGGTATGGGGAAAATAAGAACCAAGATACGTCACGTAAAAGCACAAGATCCCAATGATTAACGTAACTATACTGTATACCTAAAATGTACCGATAAACTTAATGGGAAAAAATTCACTTCTTTATGAATTATGCGGTCTCTGGCATTCTCTTATAGTAACACTAAACAGATTTAAGACAATTTAAGACTGCTACTTTTACTATGGATTAATTAGAGATGGACTCACTCATTTCCAGTACCCAAGCCATCCTTGGGTGCCCAAACGTGGAGCAGGAAAGATTTTAGACTCCAGTTAGCCCTACCCAGCCACCAGAAACCTATCCCGTCTCCGTCATCTTCCAGTGGCACTAACATTTGGGGTACTGACCCTTTCCACAATGCACCCCAGTCCTCACTGTGCTGCAACTTGTTACATCCACTTCTGCTAGGGGAAGGGAAGGGTGTAGGCCTGAGGCTCACTCCAAGCTCACTGGTTGCTTTTCTTGAAATTAGCATTGTGACCAGAGAGACGCAACTGACTATGGGCAGAGCTTAGTCACAGGGGCAAATGAATCTTGAAGAAACTCATATATATATATCATATATACACTACCAAGGCCCCCAGAGGAAACTATTGAGGAAGACTTTTCTTAATTTCTCACAACCACCTAGACTCATAGCCAGCCATTAAAATTTTTTTTTTGCTTAAATGAATTGATTTTTGTATGCTTGGAATTCTCAAATGTCTGAAGATGGAGGGAGGGCTGCCACTCAACAGCTTGTGTTGAAATCATCTGAAAGCTCCTTGTTTTATGCATCTGATAGCTGAATTTGGAAGATTCACAGGCTTTGTTCAGTGGATTGTGAACCAGAATACCCACCCATGGCCTTTCCGTGAGCCCTGGGCTTCCTCCAACCGTGGCAGTTTTAAAATAGCTGAAGTTCTCCAGTGATGGCTCAGAGTTCAGAAGCAAGTGCCTCCGCTGCTCACAAAACAAGCGGGATGCCCTTTATAACTCGGTCTCAGAACTCCCTACATCACATCCTCACTACTTGCTATGGTATGTAAATGAGCCATAAGTCTACCCCAATGTTCAGGGGAAGGAATAAAGATTCTGTCTCAGGCTAGGGATTTGCCTCAGTGGTTCCAGCGCCTGACTCTCAAGAGCAAGGACCCAAGTTTGATCTCCGGTACCTAAAAAAAAAAAAAAAAAAAAGATTCTATCTCTTCATGGAGCAGAATCCAAGACTTTCTTAACCATTTTTAGAAAGTCAAATGTACATAAAGTACTTAAAAATCATGTGTACAATCTAGTGAAATATGTACCCTCCGCTAGACCTCCTCCAGAGGGTCCTGCCATGGTCCAGAGGTTTTCCTCTTGTCCCTTCCTGGTTATTGCCCTGAATGCTCCCAGGAGACAACTCCTGCTCTCACTGCTCTGCCGTCCGTCAGTCTGACCTGTCCCCAACACTATTCCAACCGAATCACGTCCTATGCTCTTTTGCATCTCTCTGTTTCCTCACTTTTTTCCCACTCCACATCATGTCTGTGAGATTCGTCCCTGTTGTTTTATCATCAGCAGTTCACTTTTATTACTGTGCAATTCTATTATACAACCACACTCTGATTTCTTCTACGCGTTTTCCTGCCAAAGGGCGTTGAAATCATTCTCAGTTTAGGGAAGTTATGAATAACCTGTTCTTATGAAAACCTATTTTAAGTATCACAAATGTAAACTTAACCCCTCTGTGTTCTAGCAGCAATTTATTTAAAAGGTACATAAGCTAAAAACAGCTTTATGAACCTAATCCACCCTTTAGAAGGGATTTCTTCTAATGTGCTAATGGCATATGCATTTATTTAGTATAGGGCCTGCTGCATATACATATATATGATATGGCTTTATTCCTCCAACCATTGATGTTTGAAAATTACGCAGTTCCCAGACCTCTTCCCAATGGCCTATGCTCCCCACCCCTGCCCCAAGGGCTCTGTGGTCCTAAGAATAGCTTTAAGAATTGTGCTAAAATATAGATGCCCCTCTTACACTGCTGCAGAATCACAAGCTGTAATTGTTACATCGGGAAGAAGAACTTGTGATCCCCGTTCTCCCGTCATACTTTCTTGCTTCCGTCCAAAGGAGAGTTTTTATCTAACCGGGCATGTAGGCCCGGGGCTGCTAAATGGAGTGTGCATGGCAAGATTGGCTATTTAGCTATTTCTATGATTTTAGTAAGGAGACTGATCTTCATTTTGATTGAACTTTAAATGTAATACATTTAAATTATTTAAATTAAATTAAATCAAATGAGAGGTAAATAAGAATCCATTTTGAAAATGCAGCAGTCCCTCCTTAACTGCGCTTTCATTTTTCATGTTACCAAGATCCAAAAATATTAAATGAAAAATTCCAGAAATAAACATTCATGAGTTTTAATTGCATACCATTCTGAGCAGCAGGTGAAATCTCTTGCTGCCTTCCTGCCTTCTGCCTGGATATGGATCATTCCTTTGTCCAGAGTATCTGTTCTGTATATGCTACCCACCCGTTAATCATCCTGTAACCTCCTTGATTATCAGATCCCATTTCTTGTATTCAGGGAACCCTTACTTTGCTCAATAATGACTCCAAACCAGGAGAATAGTAATATGCTAGGCAGAAGTGCTTCCTTAAGTATCTTTCCACATCACTACAAGAGGCAGGAGAAGTACAGTACAATAAGATATTTTTGAGAGATTGCATTCACATAACTTTTATTATAGCATATTGTTATGATTATTCTATTTTATTATTAGTTGTGATGAATCTCTCATTGTGCCTAAATTATAAATTAAACTTTATTATAGACATACATGTATAGAAAAACCTAGGTATATATAAGGTTCAGTACTATTCACCTTTTCAGGTGTCTTCCCAGGTCTTGAAAAGTATTTTCTATGAGTAAGTGGAGGCTACTGAAATTTTTCAAAGGCTCTTCCAGCTTTCAAAAGAGTTCCTGTAAGCACATCTACTGCATTTGTGTCTGCCTGTCCTTCTTTTGAGATCAACTCCCACTGATTCACCAAAGTAGAAGTTGAATTTGGGGGCAATTTACTGCATCCCTCTGACATTTTTCCATCCTTCTTTCTCACTGCCTTTCTTGACTTTATCCTTGAATTTGATTGTTTTGGAGACCTTTCACCCAGAGACAGAAAAGATTTTAGGAACGAGCCTTGATCCCATTGCCGCAGCTTTTGCTTTACTGCTGTTAGCATCCCTGTAATCTAGAAGAGAGGAAGGAAAGCCGTGTAGAATGTTTTATGGGACCACACACAAAGTACGCTAAATAAAATGGATGATGTTGTATTGTATACTTTGATATTAACCTAAGAGTGCCAGGGAGAACGTCATTGATTGATGATATGCCAGAGACGCATCTGAATTGTGCTAAGCTCATTCAGTTTAGTTTTGCTGACAATCTGAACAGCATATTTGTTAGCATAAAGGCAGTCTCTGGGTAAATGTCCTGTCAGCAGTGAGGCTGTACAGTCTTTTGAGGTGAGCTGCGAAAATTTCTATCAACAATCTTTGATGTAAGTACATCTAACTTTAAAAAGTTAAAGCCTTCCCCTAGTCTCCTGTGGGCATGTGTAGGTGACGGATCCAGTGCAGGCTCCCAGCCCCCCAATCTTTTTGTGCCAGTCAATGTTACCATAGTCTCCAGAGGAAATATGACATTGGAAACACACACACACACACACACACACACACACACACACACACACGCACAGTCTAGTAATATTGGGGGAAGATGCTAATCATGGAAAAAAATTCTTTTGCTGACAATAAAAACGCAGATCACTACTTCACTTTGACTCTTTGGCATGTAAGTCACAAATTATGATGTAGCCTTGATATTTTCATCAAAATATGCATGCTACAAAATTGCAACTCGTGCAAAGGGTATCATTAACCTTCATTTACAAACAATGACTGTGTTTCCTTTTCTCTGAATCACTTCAAGATTCTATTTTATTTTCATGAATTGGCCCTTAATCTTCCACTGATATGTTTATGTTATGCAAGGTCTGACAAGAGGAGATTACTGAAATCTCCTTATTTTTCTTCTAAAGAGTCTCCTGAATGAATACTGTGTGTGCTCATCAGAAAATGAAGTCTAAGAATGCTCAAAGATACTTGATTATAAAATCAAGGAAGCTATTCCAAAACTATAAATAATAATAAAATGTAGCATTCTTGCCTTGTATCAACAAGGTAGAGTTTCTGAGCCATGTTTACATGTTTGAAAGATCTCAATACTTCACAGGTTCATTCTTTCAATGGGTCATTTTAAAAATACACAATGTAATGCAAATTTATCAGCCTCAGAGGACTGTATGAAACATATCGAGCAAAAAATAGGATTGACCCTATCACTCCCTGTGTTAATTTTACTTCCTACCTGGAGAGCATCTCTGGCATCTTAGAGTTTGAATCCTACTATATATTTTAATGCCGCACAAATTATCCAATGTTATATTCAAAATAGGTCCTCCATGAGAAGCTCTTGATGCAGTGGACGCTGGTTCTGACGTTTCTGAAATGAGAAGACATTTGCACCTTTTCCTGCCTCCTTGCTTCTTTGACTGCCTTATCTTTTTTATCCGCTCATTTTCCAATGTGTGGAAACCCTGTACTTCTGAGGCAGAACGGACCACTGGGGATAGTTTCAATAGATGCGTACGTAACAGCTTCAACGCCATGAGGAAAAGGTCGCCGATAGTATCAATCAGCAATGCGACAGTGTAAGACTATTCCCGGAACAAGGCTCAGAACCCGGAGTAAAGCACTCGGGGCCTTGTGTGCACAGGAATCATCCATGGCGAGACCAGCTTGGGAACTTGTCCTAAAAAGTATCAGTGATATTCCCCCTCCTTCTCTGAATGCTTTTGTGGTGCTAAGGATTGAAGCCAGGCCCTGTGCATATAAGGCAAGTGCTCTACCACTTAGTTACATTCCCAAACTTGATTTTGAGGCAGAGTCTTGCTAAGTTGCTCAGGCTGGCCTCAAACTTGTGACCTCCTATCTCGTCCTCCCCAGTAGCTGGAGTTACAGGCTTGAGCTACCATGACTGGCTTTGTACTTCTTTTCGACATGTTTTTTTTTTTGAACTCCATATAGCATATGTATTGTTTCAATGTACAATTCTGTGAATTTTGGCAAATGCACAGAGCTGTGCCATTACTGCTACAAGAAAGCTACAGAACACTTTTGTTACTGTCCTTTTCAGATTCCCTCACTGGACACCTTTGCAGACAGTGACCTTGCCTCTAACGCCTACGACCGTTGATCTGTCCTCTGCCCTGTAGCTTTGCGCTTCTGAGAATGCGCAGAAGAGGAATCATATCATCACTTTGAATCCGGCTCATTTCCCTTAGCACAGCAGGTTGTTTGAGATTCATTCGTCTTGTGTGTACCAATAGTGTCCCCGTGCTGGGGATGGAACCCAGGGCCTTGGCACTGAGCTACATTCCAAATTCACCTCTCACTAAGTAGCTAAGTCACCCAGAATGAGCTCAAACATGTGATCTTTCTGCCCCAGCTTCCCAGAGTGCTGAGATTGTAAGCATGTGCCACCAATCTGGCCAATTTCATTCATCTTTATTACTAAGTAATACTCCATGGTATTGAAGGCATCGGGATTTGCTACTTCACTTCCAATAAAGGAATTGAGGGACATTTTGGGTTGTTGTGTTCTTTTTTTTCCAGCTTGAGGAAATTATGAATAACCCTGCTACTGATATTTGTGTAGAGGTTTTTTAAAGATGTCATCTGGGTAAATACGCAGACATAGCATCTTCATCATACAGGTGGTCTACATTTAACTTTATAGGAAATAGGAAAAATGTTCAAATAGTTCTTCTCTTTACCATCTCTTTTTTTTTCTTCTTGTTCACATATATCCATGAGATTGTCTCTGGGATCCTTAAATTATTCTTTACACTATTACCTGCGTTAGGCTTGGGGTGGGGGGTGCCACCAGCAAAGAACTTTCACCAGAACAATTCTACACCAAGTATTAATGGTTTTTCGTGTGTGTGTGCGTGCGTATGTGTGTGTGTGTGTGTGTGAGAGAGAGAGAGAGAGAGAGAGAGAGAGAGACAGAGACAGAGACAGAGACAGAGACAGAGACAGAGGCGCAGAGAGGGAGAGCGGGGGTAGATTTTAAACAGCACAATTTAGGTGCATGGAGAAAAAGTGCATTTCCTCTCTTCAGTCTGTAAACGCTATGTCCCTCTCACTTGGACAAGCCCGGTGTTGTAGACACCTCTTAGGCCTTCCAATTTCCACCACACATGAGCTTGAGCTGTCAGCTCTGTGTTTTATCACTGCAGACCCTTGTCCCACTTTGGCAACGCTATCTGACAGCCTCTGTCATACTCTAAGCTACTTCTGCTTTACAGGGTCATGCTTTGCCCTGTAGAGAACAAGGAAATTTAAGCCAGTGTCCTCAGATATACAAGCCTGGATGCTGAAATCCTGAAAGATGAAATTCCCTAATGTCTACAATCCCAAAAATATAATTCTGGAAAAAAGTAAGTTTAATTTTTTTTTTTTTTTTTGAGACAGGGTCTTACTGTGTAGTTGAGACTGACCTGGAACTCACTATGTAGCCCAGGCTGATACTCCTGCCTCAGCCTCCCGAGTGCTGGGATTACAGGAGTGCACCACCACGCCCAGCTTAAAAATGTTTTTTAAAAGACACTTATCTACATTTTTCAAATGATGATTCATCTGAGCAGCATGTAAAACATGGCAGGACACGTCACAGGTCACTTTGCACAACAAATAAGTGATGATAACACATAAACATACATCGCTTTGCAAAAAATAATTCTGCAAGTTTAAAATAGTGAGGAAAAAACTAAAAAGGACTTGATATATGAAAAAATGTAACCCACAGATCAACCGTGGGCAATTAAACACAGTTAGCCCTAAGCGATGGCTGGTATCATGATAATCTTTTCTCTTTTTCTTCCAGGGCACAGATCTCCTTGGACAAGAGTTTCACATTCATTTTCTACAAAGCCCTGCTTTTTAAATTTACTCTACGACTCGATACGTACCGACATGAGCATCCTTCATTGTACCCTTTCATCTCTGTGCCATCTTCAGTGTGGTCCCACGGAACCTACTCCGGGCGCACTCATACACAAAACACAGATTTGGCAGAAGCAGTATTGTAGAACAGCAGCACTGTTGCTTAGATACCTTCGTATCCTATCTTACACATAATTAGTTTTAACCAGCCTGTAACTTTGCTGGCTTCTTCGGGCAAATGGGGCTTTGGTTCACTAAAACCTCCTGAAATTTCATCAGTGGGACGGAATGCCAATGCAGACAAATGACTAATGACGCTTTTGTTTTTCCTGGTGCTAGGGATCCAAACCAGGTCCTCACGCATGCTCAGCAAGTGCTCTGCTACTGAGCTACACGCACAGCTGGTAAGGTTTTAAGCTGAAGTCTTTTGCTGCCCTACTGTGCGGCCAATTCCTTACCCAGAACTTGGTTTCCTTTCCCGATCCCTCTGTTCGGGGACTGGACCAGGGAAGTTCATTTTGAGCTCTATCCACAGCTCATTAATTCATTTATTTTGAAGCAGGGTCTTGCTCAATTGTTAAATTGCCCAAACTGGCCTTGAATTCGCGATCCTCCCAATGCAGACTCCTGGAGTGCTTGTATTACAAAGATGGAACCCCAAACCCAGCTCAAAATTGAGTTTTTTTTTCTTCTATTCCTCTTAATAGAACCCCACCCCCATTTTAAGCGAATTGGTGGTTTTTTCAGACTTTTAAATTTGAAATTTGCATCTCCTGGGATTGTGATTTTCGTAGTTTTAAACTGTAAGGATTTTGATCTTTGGAGACTGTCTTTTTCAGAACTGTGATGAGCAGCCGAACCAAAGGCAGCTCCGAAGCAGTGCCCGAGGTCTCTGCACACCTGCGGTAACCGTGAACTTGCTTTGCTGGGGCTTCACTTCCCGAACTGTGTCCAGTTTGGCAGACTTGCCCCTGCCCAGGGAGGCATCAGAGGAGCAGGAGGGCGCGACCTCTGTGCTGTTAACTCACTTTCTCTACCTCCCCTCCGGGCACGGGTCCGATGGCCTTTCTCTCCTACTTCTGTTTTCCTTCTCCCCTCAAAGTCCCCAGGGCTGGAAGAGCATCACCACCTTCCCATCTGGCCCTCCGCTCAGAAACCGTCTGTGGTCTGGCCCGCTGCGTGGGAGTTTTGATTCGTCAAAGTAAGGAGACCATGGAATTTAGAGATGACCTTCTGAAAGTAATATCCGGGCTTTCGATACTATCGATTCACGGCAGTATCATATCTTTGAATTTTAAAACTGGACGTTGCCTGCTTTCCCTCTTCACATTGGTGACAGACAGGTGATGCAATGGCTCAGGCACAGTAAGGCCAAGGTCAAGAGCCCAGAACAGCGAGAGAGCGCATCAAGCAATTTTAAGCTATTATCACCACCACACTCCCCTATAGGACAGCATCGTGAGTGCGCGGGTACACACACACACACACACACACACACACACACACAGAAATATTCTAAACAATTGGCCCTTCCTAGTGCCAATATAAAGGCCATCCCAGCACAGACTTCCATCCAAAACTACAAATCCACTCTCACAAAGCCATGAAACGTTAGGTCTTTATGGAAAGTTTCTTCAACAGGAGACAATGATGGTCTTAAATTCTATGACATATAAAAAACCACCTCAGTTCTTTATCAATTTAAATCACCTATGTTGGCAGGAAAGCTACTTTCCCGTGTCTCACTTCCTCCCCGAATTACAGCCAGTGTGGCGGCTTTTCGAGGCCTCTCCGCGTCTTGACCCCCGCTTCACTTCACGCTGTTGGAAACTCACCCTGTGCCTTCCACCCTTAGCTCCTCCCCATTCTCTTCTCTTCGCTGGCTGGTTCACCTATCAAAAGGCCAGCATCAGGCAGGCATCAGTCCTGTGCAGACGGCTGAGCAAGGACAGAAAGCTTACAGATAACAAGGTACAATTTTTGCCAGTTATGTATGCACCGAGGGAAAGAATACATATAGAAAATTCTAAAAGAAAACATATCAAACTGTCAATTGTGGCCATTTCTGGGTGATAGGATCATGAGTTTTCTTCTTTATGCTTTATGGAATTTTTATAAAATTAGTGAAGTGCACTTCTTCTTTCCATAATAAGAAAAAAAAATCAAAGCTAAGATTTCTAAAATCTTCCCTACAAGAAGCCGGCCTGCTTTACCAACTTCCTCCATTTCAACCTCTACTGTTTGGTTTATTAAGCATGAAATTAATATTTGTTGAAGAAGAGCTATAGGGTGGTTTCTGGGATGGGTACTATAGATCCAAGGCCCAACAAATAAAATACTCAGAGAGATATTCAAAGTATTTAGCAATCTTTACAGCCCTGTCTCCTCCCAAAGGACTGCAAAATTCCTACTGGCCCTGAGCACAGGCTACTTATCAGTGCCTATCTGGTGTAGTGCCTGGCGTGTTCAAACATTTGCTGAATAAAGGAATGAAATTTTAAGATTACAGTGACTCAAATATGAAAAGTGAAATAGTTTTGACAAGGGGAATCCTGTGAGATAACCAAAATGATTCTGCACAAGCCACGTTTGCTAAGATAGGGTCCTCTGTTGGGATGTTGCTCAGGAAGAAGCAACAATTCTGAGAGGTGACACATAGAAGATCAGCAAGGAGAGCCGAGAAAGGCAGACAGAGCAGGTTAAGAACAACAACAACAAGCTGCCTGCCTGCCTGCCTGCCTGCGATCACCGGTGGCGTGCGCGCGAGCTCCCGGCCTGCGCGACAACAGAACAGGAAGGCCCCAAAGACCCCAGAGGGGGTTTCTTTTCAGCTGCCTGCCTGCCTGCCTGCCTGCGATCACCCGGCGGCGTGCGCGCGAGCTCCCGGCCTACGTGACAACAGACCCAGGAAGGAAGGTAGCCGCGCG
>NW_022900915.1:2324934-2331591 GCF_012274545.1 Fukomys damarensis
AAAAAAAAGAACAACAACAACAACAGCAACAAAAGCCAAAGCGCTGCTCGGTCTGTGCCCAGAACCCTCAGCCCACTGTAGAGCTGCAGCCAGGACCCGGGGCAGACTCTCTGGCCCCCAAGGGACAGGCTGAAGCCAGTTTGAAGAACTCAGTATAACACCGAAGTCTAGAGCCTTGAATTAAACAGAGTAGAAACAGATCTGAGTACGAACTGAAGCCCAGGTGCTTGATTATCTGAACGGCCTCCCACTTTGCTCAGGGTGGGACAAGCAGCATCTAGAAGCTGTCTGCTGCCCCACACCCCCAGGGCAGAGGGAAGAGCTCCCATCCTCCTTTGGGCTGTGTCCCGACTGTCTCGCATGTCCCCACACAGCTCACCCCCAGGACCTCTGGAAGGCGTGAGCGTGTGTCCTGCCTCCTGAACGAGGGGCCACTGCCATACTTCATGGCTAAGGGGCTCCTGCTCGGGCCGTGTCCCTCAGCCATAGAAAGCCCACTTGCTTTGATTTCGCGCTTGGCATCTTCACCCCACTCTCAAGGCCAGCAACGGGGCCAAGCCCGGGCAGCAGCTCCCTGTGACAAGCTGAAGCACAGTCCCCGTCCTCTCTGGTCGCTTGGCCTCCTGTCCCTCACGGCGCCCCATTCAGAACACTTCAAAGTTCCAAATGCAGCGTGACTCTTTCTCCTGCAGGGCTGGTCTGGAGGGGAGAAAGAAACCGCCCCCTGTCCTGTCCCCAAATCTGGTATTATCTTACTGCCAAAGGCTATTAAGTCCAATTCATGGGGCACCAGATCATTGTTTTAATCGATATAATATCTGCTTTTCAAAAGAATTTGTGGTGAAAAAATGAGGCTATGTTCTAAAATAAATGAATCAATCAATCCATCAATCAATCAATCACTGGACAAAGTTCTCCCTTGAAATACTCTCCTAACAGCGTCCCGAAGTCCCACACCCCTCGTTCCCTTCCTCTCCTGTTCTCCTCTATCCTAACATCCCCTAAGACTTCTGAATCCTGGTTTCGTTACTGTAAAGTGGGCTGTGTACCACCTTTGACTCTGAATTGCAATGAGAATGAGATGTCAAAGTGTATGCAGATCTCCGTCAGTAGAAGACACGGGACGCACGGTGAGAGGCCCCTCTTTCCAGCATAACACTCACATACAATGGAGGCACGCCCTTCTGGTTCGGATTTTTATATGAGAGTCAACACTAATTTTAGGCACCTTCAGCTAAAAATGAACATAGCCCACACCTGCATGGAACATAAAAATCTCCCCCTCCTGAACAGTATTACTCTGAGGTCTGTTTTGTTCCAGGCCTCAAGCTGATGTAAAATGCTTTTTCTTTTCTCTTCTCCTTTCTGCCTCCCAATCCTGAGGGGTCTGCAGGACTTGCACGATCTCTGCATCTCCCTAATGTTAAGTCAGGCCTTTACCTCGTAGGGCCCCTGTTCCTCCTGGGGTCTACACGTGTCCGTTCTACACGTTTCCTATACCCTGATGAGTCAGGTACACCTTCTCTCACACCCTTGTTAGACTGACACCAGCTCAAGTGCCAGAAATCTCTCCCATCTGCCCAAGGAATCAGATCATACTCCAGCTTTTATATCTTGCCTGTCTTAGTCAAGTTCTGACCCATGCTCCACTGGCCCAGTCTCTCTCTGGAAGTCTTCTCACTTTGCCTGCTTATAATTCAAAACATGTATGGTCTTCAAACACCAGATAAATTCTCATGAAGCTTTTCTAAGGCAGGCACACCTCAGAATAGTTCCTTTTTCTGAATACCTCAGTGGTCACCAGCTATATTACACATATCATATGAGTTAACTTAGTGCTAGTCTCAAAACCCAAGCATGCACACACACACACACACACACACACACACACACGGAGCTATACCTTCTAGACCCAGTTCAGGTTATCATGTCTAATTATGTTTCTTATACTGCCTTACACTAAGAACACACATGCTAGATGATCAATAAGCTCTCAGCAAACTTTTGACACTCTTTTTGTTGTTGTTGTTGTTGTTGTTGTTGTTTCAGTACCAACGATGGAACTCAGGACCTTGCCAGGCAGATATGGCGCCACTGAGCTACATCCCTGGCCCTTCACAGTAACCTTTTCAATCCACCAACAACTACTATCAGGTCCAGACAATGGTTAAAAACGATTCTCAACAAGTGGGGCTTGGTGGCACACGCCCGTAATCCCAGCACTCGGGAGGCTGAGGCAGGAGGATCACTGTGAGTTAAGACCAGCCTTGGCTACACAGTGAGTCCCAGGTCAGTCTCGACTACATAGTGAGACCCTGTCTCAAAAAAACAAAAAACAAAAACAAACAAAAAAAAACAAACTGATTCTCAACATGTGGGATTCATGCTTTTGAAAGTGTGAGGAATATTATTCTAATTTCCATTTTCTCTCAACCTTTCTGAATCAATCAAGAATTTGTCTAGTTTGTCACCAGTATGCCCATATCCCCTCTGAACACGAATATCTATCTTCCTTTTCAGAAAAAAGGATCAGGCCTCAATCAAGCTCAGATACTTTCTAGCCTTTAGATTCTAAAAAACATGGCTCTGTTTTCAGGATGTTTATTTATGATATCTTGTTTCCTTCTATATCTTTATTACATCCAGAACAGTGGGTTCTGAAGTGACTCAAGTATGGGAAATACTACTTAAAAGATATTCTTCCAACAATATTTTACCCCTGAGTCCGGGGCCCTGAGCTTCCTTTGCATCAATGAATCGGTGCCCACGTTGGCAGCCCTTCGTGGAGCCCGGAAAGGGAGCAGGAAGGGATGCTCTGAACAGGGGCTCGAGTTCCACAACATAAATCTGGCATCAGTGTCCTCCGCAACCAAGAAAAGGTTCACATACCCTTGCCTCCCAGGCGCCTCCTGGCTGGGCCTGTCTCAGATCCTTACTTTGCCCCCTGGTGAGCACGGTTGTAGAAGGAATAGGCCACAAGAGTCATCCCGAACCACTGGCTGCTGAAGTTTGGGATTTCCTCCTGACTCTGCATGCCCAAGCTCATTCATTCTATGTATCTCTGAGCCGTTACTACACAAGGAAGGTCACATCCCCAGTCTGGTGATCACAAGTGTTACCAGAAACTAATCTAAACCCCACGACTTCGTGATTCCTGGGGGATCCAACCAAGAAAATTATGTGACTGTTTCCAAGCATGCACGCCATAAATGAAGACATTCTTTTGTTATCTAATAATATCAAGCCCCAGGTCCTCATCAGTGTGCATGGTGGGGGGAGTGGCCCTGATCTTCTAACTCTTACATTCTCAGAGATAAGAAGGAACAATAGTTCCCGTTTGGGAAGAAGTAGACTGTTATTTTTGTGGTAAACAAAAATAGTGCATTGAGTGAGTCCTGTTATCCTCTGATAAGGAACCCGGAAAGATTGATGGGAGAAGCTAGAATTCCAAGAGTTTTATGTAAATAGAAAAGGCCAGAGAGAAAAAGAGCAGACAGAGGAAGGTTGTCGTAAATGTTAGAACAGGAAGAGCATGGTTAGGTATGAAAGAAGTAAACAAAAAGTTTTATGGTAAGAAGAGAACGAAGTTTTCCAGGCTGGTCGTCCTCAGGCCAAGAATATAGGAGTTTAGATGCCTCCATGAGTCACTTAAACAATTGCAAAACATTAAAAAGGTATATTTATTTAATATATATGAAGATGTAACAAGATTAATCAAGATTAAGAAGCTCACTCCTTGAGGGGAAGAGGGGGTGAAGGGAGGGCAGGGACAAGGGGAAAAATGAGAACCAAGACCTGTCATGTAGAGGTACAGGATCCCAATGATGAATGTAACTGTACAGTATACTCAAAGTGTACCAATAAATTCAATTATTTTAAAAGCAAAAGAAGAAGAAGAAGCTCACTTCTGCAGACCAATCGCCTAAACTCTCACTTGTTTCTAAGAACGGAGTGGAATTTGTGGCTGCACTCCCTCTGACCCATCCAAGACCTTGGTGAAGGTCAAAGACCAACACTGATAAAATAGCCTAAATAAAAGGAGTCTGTCACTGGCTACTTTGACATTTTGAATTTTATGTTTTCCATACAAGCTATGCATTTGTAGGTTTTGAAAAATATATGCACATACCAGATGTGGATATGTGGGAGATGAATTTTTAAGTCTTATATATTGAAAATAAGGCAGGGCCGAGGATTTACCTCAGGGGCTCCATGCCTGCCTGGCAAGGGCAAGGTCCTGATTTCAATTCCCGGTACCCCCAAAATCAACAATGCAAAGATTTTGTTACCAATACAGCTGCGTCAGAATAATGTCTAAAGCCACACTGATTATAAATGTTATGCACATTATAAAGTAAAATGTACATTAATAGTAAAACAAAGAGAATAAAATTAGCAATTGTGCATATGAATGACAAGCATATTTCAGAGTCTTACGTTATATGCTGTATTTTGAAGTTCTTTATAAAAACTTAAACATGTGCCAGAGGTTCAAGCTCTCAGCTTGTGAGTCAGGTTCTAACTTTCAGTTAGAATTATGGGCCGGGATCCGAAATGAACAGACATTTCTCATACAAAGAAGTGAAAGCAGCAAGAAAATATATGAAAAAATGTTCCACATCACTGGTCATTCGAGAGATGCAGATGAAAACAACACTGAGATTCCACCTCACCCCACAAAGAATGGCTGCTATCAAGAAATCACACAATAACAAATGTTGGCGGGGTTGTGGGGAGAAAGGAACCCTCCTCCATTGTTGGTGGGAGTGCAGACTAGTGCAACCACTATGGAAATCAATATGGAGATACCTCAAAGAGCTTGGACTGGAGGTTCCATTTGACCCAGCCATCCCTCTGTTGGGTATCTTTCCAAGAGAACTGAAAGAATCATATCACAGAGAAGTATGTGCACCCATGTTTATAGCGGCACAGTTTGTAATAGCTAAATCTTGGAAACAACCTATTTGCCCATCCGTTGGAAACTGGATAAAGAAGTTGTGGTTTTTCTATAAAATGGAATATTACTCAGCCATAAAGAGCGAGAGAATAGATTCATTCATAGGAAAATGGATACATATTGAAGATATACTCCTAAGTGAAATAAATAAGTCCCACATGTGTAAATACCGAATAGTTTCCCTGGTGTGAATATTCTGCAACAATGCATAAGATTCTAATAAGATTACTGACATTTAGAAATTTGAAGAAAGGAGCTAAAGGTGTAGGGAAGGTGTGATACGTAGGGGAAGAACAAAAAGGGAAAAGAAAAAAATGTGAGATAATGAAAAGATGAAAATAAAGTGTTTGTAGATGGGGAGGGGAGGAGGGGGAGAAGGGAGGGCAGAGGTAAGGGGAAAAAATGAGAATCAAGACTTGCCATGTAAAGGTACATGATCCCAACAATGAATGTAACTGTACTGTATCCCTAAATGTACCAATAAACTCAATTAAAAAAAAAAAAAAAAAAAAAAAAAAAAAAAAAAAAAAAAAAAAAAAAAAAGAATTATGGGCCGGGGATTTAGCTCAGTGGTTCTGCTGCCCGCCTTGCAAGCTGAAGGATCCAAAAAAATAAAAAAATAAAAAATAAAAACAGAATTATCTACAGGTTCATAAAGTTCTTTTGTTTCTGTTTTTGCATCACTGGAATGAAACCAGAGCTTCGTGCATCCTAGGCAAGAACTCTTCTACTAAGCTATATCCCCATCTCTTTTTATTTTATTTTGAGTCAAGATCTTCCTAAGCTGTCCAGGCCTGCCTGAAACTTAACAACCCTCCTGCATCAGCTCCCGCCTCAGCCCCCAAGTCGCTTGGATTCCAGGCATCCACTGTCATGTCCAGAAAAATAATTGTAGGCAATATTTAGGCAAGCCATCTAACCAGACAACAGATGTAGACAGCTACACATGCCTACAATTACAGCCAATAGAACTGTTTGTCCTTTAAATTCTATTTTTTAAGCCCGCTTAAATGTGCTCAGATTTCACAGCTGTTGGATTTCACAGCTAGAAGCTACCTTGATGACCCGGTCATCTGAGAAGCTGATGGTTTAATGAAGGATTACAGGCTGGGTCCCAACAGCCTCGCCACAGGCCGTGTGCTCGGTATATGGTGCTGGGCCGTGCGCTGAGCTTTCCCACGGTTCCACAGGAAGCAGCAGCACTGGACACAGCACTACACATAGCTTAAAGGGCTCTTTTTAGGCCAAGATGGGTGCTGCATGTCCAGCCTGAAACAGCACCGGCCTCAGTAAGTGTCAATCAGTCTCATCAGTCTCATCGACAAGAGCTTCGTAGCCGGACGTGGTGGCGCACGCCTGTCATCCCAGCACTCGGGAGGCTGAGGCAGGAGGATCGCTGTGAGTTCGAGACCAGCCTGGGCTACACAGTGAGTTCCACATCAGTCTCAACTATGCAGTGAGACCCTGTCTCAAAAGAACCAAAAACAAAACAAACAAAAAAGTAAGAGCTTCCTTATCCTAAAAGGGTGAAGTGGGAACTCACAAACATCACAGAGCTCTTACTGGCAGAGTTAGGGCGCGAATCAGGGTTGCCTGAATTTTCATCAAGCGCCACTTCCAACAAACCACAACTGTCACTGACATTTCATCCAGTCTTTAAGAACACTTTTTTAAGAGACTGATCATTACGGTATATATAT
>NW_022900915.1:2331824-2357297 GCF_012274545.1 Fukomys damarensis
TGCATACATACATACATACATCGCACACCTTCTGCTCAACTTCGCAGTGAAGCCATAAGAACTGTGGGTGCTGCGAAATGAAATTACATTTGAATGAGGTCTTTAAGTCAGCGAGAGAAATTCCTTTTGTGTCCCATTAGTTTAATTATGACGTAGTTAAACAGAGAAATTTCAGACCTGGGGACATTGGCCCGCAGAGGAGCCCAGGCGCTGGCAGGGCTCTCAGTGACGCTCCTCTGTCAGGTGTCAAGCAGAACACGGGACCAGACACAGCGAGTTTCGTTTAGGATACCTCAAAAAGCCAGCCAAGTGGCAAATGTGGACATCTGTGCTAGACTGTGGCTGTCCTGTTTTTTGAGTCTAATCTGTCAAGATAACCATTTCCCCATTCTCTTAAACAAACACAGACTTCCTTGTTTAAACACTGTAACAGTTCTAACAGAACACACAGCTTTTAATCATTCTGTGTTAAGTACACTGGCAAGAGCCTTAGGAAAGAATCAAAACATCTTAAATGTAAACTGGCTGATTTTGCTACTTTGCAAATCCCAAGAAGCAGAAGAAAGGAACCTGAAATTCCAGATGAAAGGAATATAACACTGCAGAAAAAAATGGTCACGCAGTGATGTTAAATTATAACTGAATTAGAAATGTAATTGTAAACCCAGGTCAGCTTCTAGTGCAAAAATAAAGAAAAATAGAAAGAAAGAAACTTGTTTGCATTTAATTTTCTTCTGTGCAAAAAGCTTAAAGTATGCAAATTCCAGGTCCAGTTGCTTTGTATTTGTAAAGGCAGCAGTCACACCTGCGCAGCGGGCTGTTCTTCGGAAAGCTGTTTAAACTGGAGCACTGGAGCACGGTTGCTACACCCTGGTTAACTCCCTCTCGGAAGCCCTTTAGCACGGATCCCTGTCATGGCACCGTGCACATTCTGCTCACTGATGAGGTGTTTCTGGGTCATTTCCTAATATCCGAGAATAGAAACGTGGAGGGTGAGGGGCCATCTGTCCCGGCGGAGTGAGCAGGAATATTAACGGGACTGATGCTGGGGCTGTGCGCCTTCAGCCTCCCTACTCTCAATCTCTCTTGCAAAATATCCGAACTCACCCTGAAACGGGAAGTTGAAACTTAAACACAACCCGGTATGTTTTCTATTTAGAGAAAAATGGCCGTTGAATGATTCAAACTCCACTTTGCCCAGGCCTGAGCACGGTTGAAGTACCGACTTTGAGAGCTAACAAATGTGGGCTCTCCTCCCGGTCCTGTGACTTACCTACGTGATTTTCAAGAAGTCAGTGTACCTTTCCAAGCCTTCGTCTCTCTATCTGGAAAAATGGACATAAAAATCTCTAAGAAATCCTTGTGAACACTAAAGGTGGATTTGCCGTAGTAAGTGCTCTATAACGTTAGCATGTATTAAATAGACTGTTAAGACCTGTCACAACTGAGTAATGGAATGTTCCGAGTAACATAAAATTTAGGGTAATCGACTTTGTGTGTAACATAGGGACTGCCACTTTGTACAATTAGAAATTAATTTGACCTAACATTGAAGTGCTAGACCTCTTTTACAGATGCAATGCTCTGCGTGTTGGACACAAGTAAAGTGCTTACGAATAAGCAGCCAAATTCGGCACCGTTTTCATAGTCGTCCCAGGACAGCCAGCTGAGCCGGAGTTGGGGACGGGTCCTGGACCTCAGTGCGCAGACCTGACACTGGCTCCTTGCAGACTGCAGTCTCGCCCATGAATAACTGGAAACCAGTGGTAAATTAGGATCAGCTGGCCAGCAAACTGTTCCCCTTGAAGGACAAAGTCAAGGTTGATGACAAGAGAACAGCAAAGGCCCGCGGGAAGTGAGCTCTCACAGAGGCAGATTTCTGGACTTGGAAGCAATTGGAGGCTGCGCTGAGGCACCAAGGAAACCAGGCTAACCATGGTGACGACTCTGCTTCTCCAGGAGCCCGGCACGTGTGGTAAATGACAGGTATTTTCTAGTCATTCTTTATTTCCTTATGCGCACCTACGTTAAATATCCTATTTGAAGTAGCCAGAATATAAATAGTAGTTGTTTTGAAACCTGGAAGAGACTAGAGGAATCATTTTCTCTCCAGTAATTTTAAAGGCACTTAAAGATCTCAAAACACTTGAAGATTTGTTCACACCAGCTCCCAGCTAGTTACTTCCTCTGGACATTTAGTGGCCCAGTTCTCACGGCTGCTGTGACGTGGTGGTGTTGATACTAACTAGGATCTCGGGCTCAATCCAGATATTTAATTAAATATTTACTAAGACGTGACTATACGTGAGGTACGTCGCTAAGTATTAACAATTGAAAAATGAATGAGAAGTTTCCTTGCACTGAAAGAAAAAAACTTAAGGTGATTTTATAGGTTCACAAGTACTGTGAGATAGAGTATGATAAACGCGTTAGGAAAGAATCAAAATTATTACTGTGGGGGTAGTTAGAGGCATTTGGAAGGAGAATCCTGCTAGGAATTGGAGCTGTGGGAGGGCTCGGATCTAAAGGCCTTGAAATCCAAGTTAAATTTCCACACAATAGGTGGCGCCCTGATAGGAAGCGAGAAACAGCAAGGATAGCAAGTACCGTTTAAAGAGCAGTCAGTCTATTGACTGGCTGGTGTGTAGACAACTTGCAGTGAGAAATTAAGACTGAGGGAAGTTTGTGCCCAGGAAATGGAGGACTTGAAATGTCAGTGAAGAAGTCAGAATTTATTTAGTAGGTGGTGGAGTCTGGTGGGGTCTTTGAGCAGAGAATGATATAATCAGCTGAGCTGGCGTCTGACACACCCTTCCACACTCAGATAACTTTTCTGTGAAAATATAACTTTATCAAAATATCCTCATGAATAAAATGACATATACCTATAAAATATGAGCAAGCAACAGAAACATAGTAAAAACAAAAGATGATCACTTGAAGAGGATTCCTATAACCAATATTCTGATCTTTACAGAGCATGGAACAGACTGACACTAGTCAGTCATCTGGTTCTCTCCTGAGCCGCAGCATGGAGCAGATATGAAGATGAGGTAAGACTACATTGAAACTACAATTTTCATCATGATTGCTGCCATATAAAGCGGTGTAGTGTTTTGGTAAGCAATTTGGCATGTGTAGTAAGAGCTACGAAATGTTTATAGGACCTATCATGCCTGCTCCAGATCTCTAGCTTTGAGACATTTTTGAAATGAGGAAAGAGTGATATAAATTAACTCAAATATTGTCGAGTAACATAATGTATAGTACTACGATCACCTGTTATAAATAACACAATAACACCGTTACTTATACACAAAAAATGAGGAAAAGCTTGACTTTAAAAATTTGGAAAACTTTCTAAAATAAATGATGGACTATCCATTTCATCAACTGTTGTACAACTCTTTAAAATCATAATTATGGAGACTAGGTAAGAAATGCAGCAACTATGCCACCAATTATAAACTACATAAATATAAATTCAGGTGAAGAGGTTGGATGACAATGCACTGATAGAAACAATAGTACTGTGTAGAGATAATGAGATTTTCCTCTATTTATGTTTTCCAAAATGCTGTTTGTGATTATAATTATCAAAGAGTAAAGAATAAAAGGGATAAAAATAGATCCCAGCTAGTAGTACCTCAAAGATAACATGTGAAGAAAGAAATCAGAGGCCCTGACAGTCTTTCCTGATGGATCCAAGAGGCACTCAGAGTGTGGTGGCAGATCCCAGAAGAACCTGGGGCTCCCAGAAGAACTTGCACTGCCAAATCCAAAGCACTGAATGAAAAATGAGCTTCGTGGTTACCGTACATGATGGTACAATCAGAAGAAGACTGTAAAAGGGAAGAAGTCATGTATGACTTTTCATTGACTTATGGTTCTACCTCATGAATCATCAAACTCTATTCTCCAAACACTTTTCTCAATGTTTATGTACAGTATGGTTTCATCCTTTTTCTTTCTTTGGGAATGAGAAATAAGAAATAAATAATAGAACACTAAAAGTAAAATCAATTACCAGCTGACAATTAGCACCATGGATTCAGACACAAAGCTATTTTATTCTCTCTTTTTTTTTTAAAGCAAACCAGTGAAAATAAAATGTTTTCTGATCAATCAAGCAATCAACTGAGACAATGGTACTTTTTCTAATGCCTTAGGAATGGTGCGGTTAGTTCTTGGTTACAAATAGCCAAGTATTCTCAGTACTTTCCTAAGAGTAATCTTATATATAGAATTACTCATAATTCTACAGTATGTACAGCAACTAAAAGAATTACAAAATTACCGTATAGAAATACAGAATTGTATTATTTGACAAGGATTTAAATGCTATTCAATAATTAATATTCTGTTTCTGATTCAAAGACAATCAGCACTGAACGTTTTAGCTTTTAGGACTTTTATTATTTACATGATCCTCCTGTCATTAATTCAAATTAGACACTGAACTGCATTGCCACCACGCATACTGTACAGTACAGAAGCAGATTTTCTTCCTGAAACCTTGTTTATGTGTGGCCTCTTCCCAGGGCGTCTGGCTGTTCAGAACCGGTCCTGTGTGCTAGAGTCATTTTCTGGGTGTTGCAAAAGCTTTCAACCCTGCCCTCCCCGCTATCCTGAGGTGCATACACAGAAAGGACGCTGAGCCTCGGCCGGATTTCACACTTCATTCCAGGCAAGAGGCAAAGGTAAGCGCGAGGAAAATTGGGCAGACAGCATGTGCGGCCCACAGAAAGGCTCTCTATTCCACAGAGGCTGATTCCCCTGACACAAAGAGCAGAGAGGCCCCTGAATGAGATCACGTCAACTTCCTCTGCTTACACAGTAACGCCGGCTTTCTTTCCTTTTGGAAAAACAAGTCACCTCGCTCCAGAGTTGAGGGCTGCACTGTGCAGTGTTTCTGAACTCCTGGTGACAGGGAACCGGACAGGTCCAGGGACGGCCCCGCGCTGGCTTCTCCGGGCCTGGCCTTCGAGCCCCGGGAGCCCACGAGGCCCGTTTTGCATCTCTGCCGTCCAAACCGAGAACTCCTGCAGACATGTGCTAAAATCGTGGGCCGGCTAATTAAAGGAGAACATGTCCTTCAAGAATCTTAGGACAGCGTTGAGTTGTTTTGGGGCTTAATGATATATTTTTTTACTAATGACATATTTTTAAATATTCAAGAGAAGCGATTCTGGTTTCAGGCACTGCTCCTAGGCGCACAGGGCAAGACTGAGTCAAATCACTTCACAGATGAACTGTAGGCGAAAAGGAGTTTTAAATTAGATTTTAGTCCATGGCTTAGTACCCTAGATTTCATTTAGAATCCTTTTTCTCAGTAAATTATTTTTGTTCTCCAGCAAAGATTCTAGTGAAAGAACAATTCCCACCGTTAACAACCTGAACTCACAGTGGGTTGAAAGGCATACAAGATCGCAATGTTTCATGTAAGAATAAGATTCTTTAGCCAAACACTGACACAATGCGATGGTTCTATGCAAAATAAGTCTCTAAGTTACTGAACAGTAAATAATGAGTCATATGTTGGCATTCTACGTTAAAATCAAGTGTGTATAGATGTCCTCGTTTTGATTTTTTTGGGGGGTAATGGTTGCAGATCTGAATTTTTAAATGTCTTTACCAAAAAAAAAAAAAAGAAAAAAAAAAAAAGGCCCTGCAGCAGGTTTTTCCTGGGTGCCCCCGTCGAGGCAGAAGTGTCTGGCGTTATTCCCACCAGACTGCCCGCACTGCACCTCAGCCTGTGGGTCCCAGGAGCCCAGGTATCTCTGCAGACCAAGAGCGGTACTCTTGAGGATTTTAAAAACAAAGTTATCTCTCTCCGGGTAATTTGGCAATACGGCGGACACTCTGCCAACTAGCCCCAGACGGCCAAGTCCCGCACTCGCTCTTGCTGTCCGGCCCTGAGTGCTGGCCGCGCAGCTCAGGTCTTCGCCAAGAGGCTCCTCTGCCAGAATACCCCAGCGCTTGGCTCTCCTCAGTTACACACGCACCAAGGAGGAGTCGCGTTTGCCCTCAAATCTGTTTACAGACGCTATGTTTGTTATTACGCTTGTATGATTTATTTCGCATCTGAAACAAAGAGGTAAAATAAAAGTGACAGAAGAAAGAGATTTGCATTTTCTCTGAAAGAAGATGAGCTTTTTAAATGTCACTGAATTAGGTCTGGGGGGAAAAACTGTACGTGACTGATCAGCTAGCGAGAAAACCTGAGAGCACGGTTTTCTCAGATGGCTTCAAAAGTTCCTGCTCCACATAAAAGAAACCCAAACCAAAGAAAGCATGCAGCTGAGATAATTCTGCAAAAAAAAAAAAAAGATAGTGCGGAAAACAAATTGGCCAGAAGGTGTTAGATTAGTGCACATTTATATGCAATAAGTTAAAAGAAAATACTCAATATTTATATGCTTTAAGGTAAAAGAACATGTTTAATATGTGTGTGCCTTCATTCGTGGTGCCGTTTTAATTAAGCTTTTTATTGTTTCCCCACTGACTACCAACCCTGATTATTCTGAATAGGGAGCCTGTGTGAAGTCCCTCGGAGAAAATGAGCTGAGCGCAGACCCCCGATTCAGGAAGCTGTGTCCCTCAGAGCAGGAGTAGGAGCCTGTGCGATGATGACAATGACGGAAATGAGGAGCTCCGCGGAAGGAGAGGCTGAACAGCAGAAGTCAGGAAGTAAACAGCTTCAGGGAGCAAACAAGTTTGAGTCAGAGCGGGGAGGAGCACTTTGGGAAAACTCAGGGAGTCCAAGAAAAGAGGCTACTTTACCGTAGGTGAAGAAACTTGGGTTTTAGGTTTATCACATTTACACTAAAAAAAAATTGGGTAAAGATATCCTGAGGTTATTAGGAAGTACTTTGACTATAAGCCTGAAACTCGGGAGAGAACGAGATAACAGAAATACGCAATTGCAAGCAGCAACATACACATAACAGTTAAAATCCTGAGGATGGAAGAAACCTAGAGGAAATCAAAAGACAGAAGTGACCTAAGAGGAACAAGGTTTGAGGGCAAACGGTTTAATTTAAGAAGATCCACAGAGAAGAAAGAAGGGTTCAGGAAGTAAAGATGAGAATTAGTTATATCAAGTCTTCGAAGCCAGCGGGACAGAGAGTCAGGAAAGGAACAGATGCTCAGAGACACAGGTTTCAGGGAAAGCATCACTCAGTGCGTTACTCACTAGGGTCCACCCCACGAAGCACACTCGCTACAAAGCTGAGCGAACACACCAGATTTGTGAATGGTGAGGACTGAGTGTGAGGGAGGAGGAAGACACAAGGCCGCAGAAACTCAAGAAGTTCAGCAGTGAGGAGAAGAGAACAGTGCCTCTGAGCAGTGGAAATTGTTTAGGCCAGGGCGAGGGAGCCTGAGAGGACCACATTCGTGTTAGGAGAGAAGCGGACATCGAAGGTAGTGTTGGCAAAAGAGAACAAAAAGAGGATACAGCTAGACCCCAAGGAGACAGAGAAGTGAGGGAACAAAAAGGAAAGTGGCAAAAAGGAAATGACCTTCTGTGTTAGTCAGCTTCCCGTCAAAAAAGACAAAATGTATGCGATAAATCAAACTGAAAGGACTATTGGCTTGATCTGACTCACTGTCCCAGAGGTTTTAGTCCGTTGGTGCCTTGGCCCTTTTCTTTGAGCCTGTTCAAGGCATTGCAATCTGACGGAGTGTGGGGTGGAGAAAGTTGCTCAGCTCATCGTCCCTGGGAAGCAGAGAGAGAGGGTGAGCGGGGAGAGAGCAGGGTCAGGACCAACACAGCCTTCAAGGGCATGGCCCAACGACCTGTCTCCCCACCAGCAGGCCCCACATCTTCATTTCCAGCACTTGCCAGCAGCACCGTGTGCTAGGACCAAAGCTTTAACGTGCAGGCCTTTCGAGAACATCCCAGATCCAAAGTATAACAATTTCTTCTTAAAGGCAGGAATAGGAAAGAGAGAGGGGGGAGAAGAGAACCGTTCATGTCCACTGGCTTCCGTTTTCTTACCAAAATCACCTCACATCATGGCCAAATCAATATTTAGTGAATGAAAGTGTCAAAACTTATCTACTACCTGTGATTCTTAAGGATAGGGTTGGAGATGCTGTTACCAAATGAACAGTTAATTAGTGCGTGCCGTGAAATTACACTCGGTGCCACCTAAAGCAAACACAATAAAAATATTTGCTGTTGATTTTGTTTTCAAGGTGGGTAAACGTTAACGTAGACAATCATTGTTACGGGTAGGATCAGGAAAAGACTGAATTCAAAATTTCTGATTTTCTCTTCATGCTTCTGGATTGTTTGAATAGCTCAGACTCCTACAGCCCCACTTTTCAGGGGAATAAACACGGGGAAGTGTGATAATAGGTAACAGCACAACCTCTTTGAGAATCCAGTCTCCCGGATAATTTGCCCCAATTATCACTCGAACTCTTCTGCACAAAAATTTTCTTACTGTTGGTTGATGTTTCTTAATGAAGTCTCACCTAAGCACCTGAGTGTTTGCTTTTTGAAAAGCAAAGCTTTGTCTTAACAGGGATGACAATTTCCAGCTCTTCCTGCCTGAGTAGGTCACCTGACAGCTTATTTTTTTTTACCCATTCCCAGCCGCTTAAAAAGGTGCCAGATTTAAACATGAAGGAGTCGAATTCATTTTTTTCTTTTTAGAAACACTTGAACAGCCAAGGCATTTAGAATTAAATGTGATAGGACTCAGGCTTTACTAGGTTATTTCAATTTTATGCTAAAACATTTCAACTTTATTGAATAGCTTGTAAATTGAAAGATACACTCTGTTCCTTTTGTACGTGGACACATACCAGATTGATCTTATAAACAGGTGGACGGAAATGTAGATTTGAAACTGATGTAAGGGCACCTGCCACTGTTTCACTCTCCACAGATAGCTCATCTCTCCCATGAGGTTGCCTGAGTCCCCGATAGCCTTATTTTAATTCTGCTCACGAGGCTACTGTAGTCCTATAAATCACCTTTAAGATGAGAATAACCCCAAGAGAGGAGATTATTGTTAACACTTTATAAATTGGTATATCAAATTAGCCAGCCTATTAGCAAGGATATTTAGATCCAGGACAATTAAGGACAAAAAGGCAAATAATCTGGAGTCTAGAGAGACCAAGGAGGAGCGCAGACAACCCCAGGTGGAGAAGCCTGTGGGGCTGGCCTGGTTCCTTTCCCCGAGCAGGTACAGAAGATATCACACCTGCCAGAGAGTGGATGCTTCCCCAGCTGACCACGGGACCCAGAGGCCAGCACACAAGGCCCATTCTGGAGCAAGCATATTTAATAGTGTCACCAAATGGCCCCCTGGTGATCTGTTCTCTCCTGTGGTAGAATCCAGCTATAAAACGGAGCAGTCTAACACGAGGTGGGCAGTGAAACCCACGACACTTGAAACTTCTTCTAACCTCCAGTCTTTTTTTTTTTTTTTTTTTACCGGGGATTGAACTCGGGTCCTTGCGCTTGCAAGGCAGGCCACCGAACCACTGAGCTAATTCCCCGGCCCCCCCTCCAGAGTCTTTGATGCTGTAGAATTATTGTTGCAAGTACGTGGGTTTAAGTTTAGGATTCCACAGGATTTTGTCAGATAAGACTTTTACAATTTTTTTTTAAACAAATTGTGTTTAGCCTTTGAGGGATTCTGGTTCACTCCTATATCTCTTGGTATTATTTTGAGACAGAGGAGGGAATGGAATAGAGAAAATAATATCTATTGGGCAACTGCTACACACTTTAAGAGTCTCTGCCTGCTTTATTTCTCTTTAATAACCATTTTGGTTTTTTGTTCACATTTCATAGATGAAAGAATGGATCTCAGTGAGGTTTAATAACTTGCTCTGTCTTCTTGTCAGGTGCACAGAATCAGAGAACATAAACTCAACACCTAAGTGCCTCTTTTTCTTTACCAAATCTCAGAGTTCTTCTGTTATGTATTATGTCCTATCTCAAATTCTGAGATAAAAAGAGCTACTTTTCGGTGGAGCCTGTCAAGGCACTCCGTATTCCATGGTGAAAGGTGCAAGTGTTAGACATCGCCTATGGTCCAGGAGCATTCCTGCTGCAAGCGTAGCCTGGCTAAGAAGCTTTTATCAAATGGAACTTTTAAAGCCTGTTACAGTCATAGAAAAATTTCCTCTAATTAAAATGTAATAAATCAGAGGAGGAGGTGAAGGGAGGGCAGGGTCAAGGGGAAAAATGAGAACCAAGACCCGTCATGTAAAGGTACAAGATCCCAATGATGAATGTAACTGTACTGTGTACCTAAAATGTACCAATAATCTCAATGAGAGAAAAAAAATAAATTTTTAAAAAAATGTAATAAATCAACAAAGAATTTGAAGTGCTACATGTTCTTGTACAGTTCTGTTTGTTTTATAAGGAAAGATTCAAAAGCAAAAATTGCAACAAGGTCTGTCAGAAGTGTGTGGTACTCTAAAAAAAACCTAACATTGCATATTATACAATATAGGATACTTGAAAATATAATAACTTTGAAATAGTTTTTAAAAATCCTTTTCATGACAGCATTGCAACTCTTTATTAACTTTGGTGTTTCTTTTAAATCTTTACCAAAGTAATAGATTCCCTTGAAATATGATAATAGGCTTGCTAGCAATTATATGATCATTTTAAAAAATCTTATTCTATAATACAGAGCAAACTAACAAAGTAGGCCATGTATTTGCTCAAATTAGAGTGAGGGGGAAAAAATAGATTGCACGGCACACAATTTGAAATCATTTCTAAGTAACCTATAGGGGAAAAAAAGAAGATAAGAAACGAGTTGACTATTTTCTCCACAAGGTGTGAATCCTAGAAGGGTACTTCCCCAAACTCTATGTTCCCACAAGGAGAGACAAAGGGAGATTCACTACCTGCTCCTTAAGGCTTTAGCTATTCTGCTATAGGAATCACTAGGAATAACAAATATTTGACTTGCTTTCCTTCTTGGATTGCATCTCACTCAGGAGCTGCCCAGAAGCTATCGGCCTATAGCTGTGATCATCAAACCAGACCATCTCACCTGGCCCAGCTCTATCTACTTCTCATAATAAACTTTATATGCTGAGTTTATAGATTCAGAAACGGAGGAAGCACAGAATCCATGTAATTTCCGTGGACTTTGTAGATACCTGAACTGAAAAAGAAGTTCCAAGAGCTGTCGGTCCTCCTTAGGTGTTAACCAGTCTTTTCTACGAACACCAGTTCCAGATGAATCCTAGAACTGGGAAGCTCGCGTCAAATGTTTAACAATTCTGAACATACTTCAGAGTAACTGCTCCTGTTCTGTAACAATTTTTGACTTAGTATCTTAGGAGAGTCTTCTCCATGGATATATATAGCTGATTTTATAGTAGGCATCGATAGGGAAATGGGATTGGCTTTGCAGAAACTCACTTTATAGCCAAATGTGCTAGCATGCATCTATTTCATAAAAGTGAGAGATGAATTTATTTATGTTCATATCTATCTCTGTCTACCTCTCTGGGCTTCTCTTCTGCAGAAGCTGACAGGAGAAAATTGACTCAGAGGAGAATGTGGTTAATTCAACAAATTCAGTAGGCTTTGTTTGAGGAAGCTCAACATCCATACCTGTCTTGCAGGACCCTTTAAATGGAACAAGTTGTGCATTGCCTCCCTATCCCATCGCTGTCTCTCCCCAAAATAAAACCAATTAATGAAGAAAATACTATGCTCTCTGTGCTATTCTTATGCTTCTTTTATAGACTATGAAATGCAGGTCTGACCGTGTTATTTGATTTCCCCAAGATCACAAAGTTAACAAGTGTAGCGATGATTTTAAAGCCAAGATTCTTTTGTGCCTTTTAACCTCAAATCCCACTTTTCCACCCACTGAACCATTGCTATTGTGCGTTGTTCCATTGAACAGCACACTGATACATTTTCTTCTTACGCATGGTTTTATTTTCCTTTCTTGCTATTGGACCTTTTCTCTCTTCAACATGCACTTGAACAAAAAAATAGCTCAGTGAACACTGAATTCTCAAAACCAAGCTACCTTTCGATTGTCTCTAAATCCTTTGATTAAAAATAAAATGCTCACCAAGCTTGATCTCAGGTCAAAGTAGTCTTGGAGCAAACTTGCAAAGTTGAAGCTGTGTGCGGTGGCAAGAGGAGGGGAGAAACAGGGACCCAGGGGTCCAGATCTGTAAGTAGGACTCACAGTACCTCCTACAGGACAGGAAGACCTGAAGCACCAGAGTCATCCATTTGAGCTTCAGATTATTCACTTTCCTAACTAATCAATAATTGTTATAATTAAAATTGATAGCTGCAAATAGCATGACAGAGGGCTGCTGCCAGAATACTGATTGTGTCTTTGGCTTGGAAAGATAGGCAGCAGTGTGGAACACTTATTTTCCAATTTGCTTTTAGCTGTGTGCAAATTGCTTTAGCTGTATCCAGCTGATTTAGACCTTGCCTGGAGGTGCACTAGATTAATTGGGAGCCACACATTCATTGCTTACAGAATGGACTCTGTAATTGGTGAAATTTGTTAGTGCCAGTTATAAAATAACTATATAGTTCTGCTTTGAGCTGTCCTTTCATTACTCTTTCTGTAAGACAGAGGGGAGGGCAGACAATTAGAACCCATCTGATGATTAAGATAGGTGCTTTTACATAGGGACTCAAAGGAACAAGTCCACAGTCAATATTTTATACAAACAAACACTAGTGTGCGTATGGCATTGATTTTTTTCAAAACCTGAAAAAGTACTTGAGCACATACGAGAATTTTTTCCTTTGTTGTTACTGAATCTTAGATAGGAGAACCCACTTTGTTAGATCTATAAGCAGATTTTTCAAAATGATTCTTTGTTCTCTCTCCTAACTTTGTTGGGTTGTATAGAATAAAAACTCTTTCTTACTTAGTGCGATTGAAAGAAATAAGAAAAACCCCGAGGCCACAGTTATGCCCTCCAGTTCCTCTTGTTTCTTCCGCTCTCCCCTTTGGGACCCAGGGTGGTAGGGGCCATCACACTGCATACTTAAAATATCAAATGCTACTCCATAAATAGGAAAGTCATTTGGGCAGGAAGGCATTTCCAGAACGGAAATGTGAAATAGGAAGAAAAGAGCTAAAGGAGTAGGGGAAGTGGGAAGGGAAGGGAAAGGAAAGAGGAAAGAAAAAAATATGAGAAAAGCAAAAAATGGAAACAAAGTCTTTGTAACTAGGGAAGGGTTGAGGGGGTGAAGGGAGGTCAGTGCTATGGGGAAAAAATAAGAACGAAGACCTGTCGTGTAAAGGTACAAGATCCTAATGATGAATGTAACTGTACTGTATACCTAAAAAGTACCAAGAAACTCAATGGAAAAAAAAAAAAAAAGAACAGAAACAGGTTGCCCAAGGGGAAAAAAAAATAAGGTATAATTACAGGTTAGCAAAACCGAGATCATCTGTTTTCTTAGCTCTCAAAAAGCATGTTATATCAACAGACTTAAATATGCAAAATGGCAAATGACATCTCTCCGACATTTCATGATATACAGTGATGCAGTCAAATTGGACAGAGGCTATTGTCACACATATTCAAAACCATATGCCTAGAGGGAAGACATCAGCCAAGGCTCTTTGTCACTCAAGTGACAAAAATCCCAACTCAGAGTCATCTCGATAAACAAACAGACAGAGAAGTAGGGAAGTGGCTGCTTAGGGTTCGGATAATGAGAAAGGACAGAAGGGGCCATGTTCAGTGTCACTGGTTCCACAGCTCAAAAGGCATCATGGCTTCTCCCGTTATTACTTGGCTGACTTTTATCTCCCACTAGCTTCCCTTCCAGAAAAGCTCCCATCTTATCTGGCGACCCACTTATCACGTCCGTTCCAAAGCTCCACAAGAAGTTGCTTCTTTCTCGAACTCCGGAAGCAGTCACTAAGCCCTGGGAGTGCTGTGCTTCTCAACCCTACCGAGCCCCGGGCTCCTCCTAGAGAGGAAGGGGAAAGGAGTGCTCAGCAGGGATAAGAGCAGAGGACCACAAAGTTGCTAAACACAAAATCGTAGTGAACTGTTAGACTCGTTAGTAACACTTCTTAAACTTTCACACATTGATGTCTTTGGGATCCAATCAAAACCGAAGATCTTTTCCTCCACAAAAATGTCATACGAGCAAATCATCGCAAATGTTTCCTGCTACTTCAGAAGAGTTCATGCACACTTAGAATCCAAGCAATAGCAGGGAAAGGAGAAAACCTTTTTGAAATTAAAGTAATCTTCATGTCTAAATGAAATAATTATAGGTTTTCTTTGCCTTCCATCTCTTTGTTCTTTCTAAGCAATTCTGATTACAGAGAACTCCTCTTATATAGCTATCTGTTGTACTTATTGTGGGTGAATAAACTCTGAAAATCTAAACTGTGCCAAATGACTGTTTTGTCCAAATGACAGATTGTCGAGAACCAACCTTTCAGTCGGATGAGTAACTGTGGCCACGAGACTGTTTGTTCTTTATTTGGCACAAGAAAATGAATATTCTGACATATGGCTATGTAGTAAGTCTAATTTAGGGACTCAGCATGAAGATATAGTTTACCAAAAATAAATTTTCTTTGAAATTTTTACTTCTTACAGGAATATATGCGATTACCTAGGAAGAAAACTGGGGCTTTAATAAAGTAGCTTCTTTTATGGTTATGATCAGATGGAGAAATTATTTGATCATTAAAATCACTGCTCAAAACAAAATATTTCAGAACACTTACCTTGGAAATGTTTATTTAAATACTTGAGATAGTTTATATAATTTTTAATTAAAAAGTTAACTTCACAGGAGAGAAAATATACTTTTACCAGAAAGAAAACAAAGACTATTGCTCCAGAACAATCTTCACAGAAAGAGATCTTGCCCTACTGTGTAAAAAAAAAAAAGATTCTACAATCTGCCAGAACTAAAGCAAAACAGAGAGGGGAGCAGGGAAGAGAGAGGGAGAAAGGGAAAAGAAGAGAGAGATTTCAGTTCTTGCTTTTGGACACTGAAGAAAAGAAAGGCTTAAACAAACAGCTCAGAAGAAAGAAGTGGAAACATAACCACAATCAAAACTCTCAACTTCTGTTGTCTATTTCGTCCTCCAGGATAGAAGGAATTGCTGTTTCAAGACTAATAATTCTTCTAACAATTTTTAGCAAGTTCCACAGCTACCAGTCAAGAACAAAATTAATAGTAGGATGACATAGGGGATTGAAAGCTGGGGAAAAACATGAATACTAATAAAATACAAGATTTAAGACATGAATTTTATATATAATATTAATTTATATAGGGGGACAATATTCTGTTGTGCTTTGCATGTTTTTGATGAAAAATATTCTTTTTAAACAGTCATGAGAAAAACTAGGGAGGGCTTTTTTTTATTCTTATTTAGTTACATATGATTTGTGCAGTGCAAAAAATACCTGTACTGTGTAATGGAAAGTAAAATGCTTGAAGTCTGAGAAAAAAGATTTCCGACATACACAAAGTGACCGTGTGGTTCAGAATTTCTGTTTTCATTCTAGAAACTCTATTCATCCACCAAGAAAGGCTATGAAAGATAAAAATGAAATGTAACTTGGAAATCAAGAACGTTGTACAAACTTATTATTATTCATGACGGTCCCAAAAGCTGAGGTCAAGCAAAGCACCAGGGGAAGCCGGCTGGAAGAGGGGAGAGCCCAGGAAAGGCAGAAGCCACCAAGATGACAGCCCCCGAGGCACTCGCTCGGAGGTACTTTCCCTTCTGAGGGGGAGAAGACAGAGATGGAACAAGGCTGAGATTACGCTGTTAGGTTCAGAGAAGTAAATGGAGTTCGTACAGCACAGGTACCACATTGAAGCAAAAAGCCTGCAAGGCAGAAAGGGAAAGAATCTCAAGTTACAAAACCTAGAATTTACCTTGCCTGACTTCGCACTCTAAATGAAGACTCCCTAAAAAGAAGTAGTCCCGGAAATCTAACTTAGTCAATCACATATAACATAGTTAACACAATGTTTTTCTTTTCTTTTTTCTTAATTTAAAGCATCAGAACTTAGGAAAGATTTTTAATAAAGACAAAACAATTACTGTACCTCCATAAAGGAAGATTACAAAATAAAAATATGAGAACACAAAGAAGACATAATACATAGAGAGAGCATACTATATTGCGGGCAGAGTTTAGAAAATAAATATACAAAAAATCTAGAGAAATGAATTATTTTCAAATGGAAAAAATAAAAGGGAAAATAGTGTCAAAAGATGTAAAAAAAGAATAAGAAATGAAATAAGCTAACAAAATAAGACCGAAATAAATAAAAATTTTAAAATTTTACAGAAAAAAGTAGTTATAGGCCTGGGGATGTAGCTTGGTATGTGCAAGGCCTTAGGTTCAATCCCCAGTACTGCAAAAAAAAAAAAAAAGTTATAAAAATGCAAAAATTATTTAATTGATCTAGTTATCAGAAGATGTCCAGCATGCACATAATTAGAATTCCCAAAGAAGATAAAATACAACAAAGCAATTATTTATAAGTGACCAGTATTAAACTTTCCTGAAATGAATTGTATCTACACATTCAAAAGGTCTGTGTCTACAGACTTATCCAAGTTTTCAATCATCTGGAAATATTAAGTCAGAGCAACCAGTACTGCAACAACATCTAATGAAGCTATAAGAATTTTAAAATAAAGAAATAGTACTCTAGTTGGTTGTGGTGGCTCACACTCATAATTCCAGTACTTTTGGACTACATAGTGAGTTCAAGGCCATCTTGGAGTACATAGGGAGGTCCTTTCTCTAAATACACACACACAAATGCACACACACAGACACACATGAAGAAGAAAGAGCAATACTAATACTGTGGACAGCCAAGCGAAAGGATCAAGTCACTTACAATGATATTTTTGTCTTACGTCTAGAAAAACATTTATAACGTGGCTTAAGACATAATTAAGTAAAAACTGAAAGAAGATAGAGAATATGAGAGGATGGAAGAACATTGCTTAACATTGACAAAGCAAGTGGTGAGGGGAAAACGTGCAGCAGTTGGCACAACACATGTGACAATAAAAAGATAACACTAAACTTGGAGGAAGTACACAGAGACGGAAGAGAATTGTATGGGCTGCAATAGTGAGAACAAAGAGGACTGAAGTTATTCTATAAAGGTAGCTTTGTATAAAGTTGTTTTGTAGGCTGTAATTTTATCTTTAACAAATATAAAACTGTTGTATGAAATGTTTGTATAAAAAACACAACAATTTGTACAAAAATATAAACTTTCCCAAATATCAGAACTACAATGTTAAAATAAGCGAAAAGAAAACATAACACAAAATAATATACAAAATAGAAACACTGTTGCACAGCCATGAAAAAAATGAAGTAAACTTTACTAAAAGAAAAATTTTCAGGTAGGGTTTCTGAAATGTGCTGCAATGTGTTCTATTTTTAACTGTGAGATATTAAATAATGCCAAATACCAGAGGAGGGTACGTAAGCTGTTACTGATAAAGGCGTCTATTTGTTTGCGTCTCCCTTTGAGTGCTTTCCACATTAAGCTACATAAGATCGTGCACGCAATGTTTAGCTAAAATAAAATATCCACTGATAGTTGAGGACACACTTTGTAGGGTATATTTTATTTATTTATTTATTTTCCCAGTACTGGGGATCGAACTCAGGACCTCGCACTTGTGAAGCAGGTGTGGTGCCCCGAGCTAAACCCCCAGCCCTGTGTGATGTATTTTGTTTGTGCTGTGTTTGTTTTTTTCATACCAGGGACCGAACTCGGGTCCTTGACCTTGCGAGGCAGGCAGCAGAACCACTGAGCTAAATCCCCGGCCCCTGTATGATATATTTTAAAACAGCATCACTGGGAAAGATTCTAAAATGAACTAATAAACACTTTACCCTCACTTTATTTATCTATATACATTTAACTGATTAGAGGTGAATAAAGTAGAGATAGTGATGGCAAGAAAAACAGATAAGACGGAGACAGACACATCTGGACAGATGATCAGCGAGACAAATGTTCATTTATTTTAGAAATGAGTCCTGTCCATCCTTTCAAAAAACAAAACAGTTCTCGGTTTTATTAACAAAGTCCCTTCCTTCTCTGGGCTGTTTGCCCCCAACTAGCCTTTCATTATAAGTAACCATGGCTGCCGGGTGTGGTGTCACACGCCTGTAATCCCAGCACTCGGGAGGCTGAGGCAGGAGGATCGCTGTGAGTTCGAGACCAGCCTGGGCTACACAGTGAGTTCCAAGCAGTCTGAACTACATAGTGACACCCTGTCTCAAAAAACTGAAAAAAAAGAAAAAAGTAGCCATGGCTAACAGTTTGAGAGGTCCGCCTTTCAGATTTTCTTATTCAATATAAAGATAATGCCCAAACACACATATTTGTACACGCGTGCAACTCACATTCACATGTACAAATTTGTGCCTATTTATTTGCAGAACTGAGACGGCTTCCTATGCCCCCGCACCTGGTCCAGCAGATCGTTTCTTAGCACGCGGCCGTATGCGGTGACTGCAGGGAGGCTCACTTCACCCCTTCCAAGAGAGCGTATTCCAGTCATACCGTCGCTGGCCACGCTCAGGCCCTCTAAGCAGTTGCCGGTTGTTAAAAGAATGCAGCGCACATTTTTGTATAGTGTCTTTGTGCAACTGAGTGTCAACAGCTTCGGCTACTCCCAGTTCCCAAAGAAATTTGTTATGTGCTTCTATTTTTTTTTTTGGTACCAGGGATTGAACTCAGGACCTTGCACTTGTGAGGGAGGCAGCGGAACCACTGAGCTAAATCCCCGGCCCATGTGCATCTATATTTTTGACCAGCAGTGCCAAATTAGTCTCTAACACACCCAACAATGACAGAATTCTGACCCACATGTTCACCAACATTTAATCTTTGTCACACTTACACATGAAAAATAATCTGCTGTCCTTCTAATCTGCTGATCATTTTTTCATATTTCAGCCATTGCAACTCCCTTGCTGCTACCTGGTTGTTTATACCCTTGGCTTATATTTCCTGTGAAGTTTCTGGCTTAAAACTTAAAAAAAAAATCAATATGAAAATTGGCACTCTGAAATATTTGTATTTTACAGATATTTTCCCCAGTTTTTCATAGTTTATTTGACTTAATCTATGATGTTTTTACCCATATGTAACTTAAAAGTTTTGAGGATTTTTTTTTTACCTACTCAAAATATCCATCTCTCCCTTTACAGTTTCTAAATATGCAGAACTTCAAAAATACAAATGACTTTATCTGCATTTTTCCTCTAGTATTTTGATGATTTCACTGAAGATTTAATTCATCTGGAATTTATTTTGCTGTAAAGACATCACGTAGGATTCTAGCCTGGCTTATTTCCATTCAGCTGCCCAATGTATTAAGATATGCTGAAGGTAATAACACACCGCCTTTGCTGGTCGAGCAATGTCTTTTTTTTCTGGTACCAAGGATCCAATTGGGTCCTTGTGCTTGTGAAGCAGGCAGCAGCGCCACTGAGCTAAATCCCTGGCCCTGGCAATGTTTTCTGTTTTCTGTTTTTAATTGAGTTTATTGGTACATTTAAGGTATACAGTACAATTACGTTCATCACTGGGATCCTGTACCTTTACATGACAGGTCTTGGTTCTCATTTTTCCCCTTGTCCCTGCCCTCCCTTCACCCCCTCCTCCCCTCCACATTTACAAACACTTTATTTCCATTTTTTCATTTTCTCATATTTTTTTCTTTTCCCTTATTACCTTTCCCCTACCCTTCCCATTTTCCTTACACCTTTAGCCCTTTTCTTCCTATTTCACATTGGCAATTATCTCATTAGGATCTTATGTACCATTATAGTTTTTCACACCAGAGAAACTATTCAGTATTTACACACGTGTGACTTATTTATTTCACTTAGGAGTATCTCCCCAATATGTATCTATTTTCCTATGAATGAATCTAATTTCTCATTCTTTATGGCTGAGAAACATTCCATTTTATAGAAAAACCACATCTTCTTTATCCAGTTTCCAACGGATGGACAAATGGGCTGTTTCCAAGCTTTAGCTATTACAAACTGTGCCGCTATGAACAGAGGTGTGCATATATCACTGTGATATGATTCTTTTAATTCTTTTGCAAAGATACCCAGCAGAGGGATGGCTGGGTCAAATGGAACCTCTAGTCCCAGCTCTTTGAGGTATCTCCATACTGATTTCCACAGTGGTTGCACCAGTCTGCACTCCCACCAACAGTGGAGAAGGGTTCCTGTCTCCCCACAACCCCGCTAACATTTGTTATGTGTGATTTCCTGTGTGAGTCTTTGTGGGGTGAGGTGGGATCTCAGTGTTGTGGCAATGTCTTATTACAAATAAAGATAAAGCTGCTGTCATGTTGTTGTGCAGTCACTTTACTTCTCAGAAATAGCAACAGTGCACTCCAATTATTTCATAATTTGTACGATGTTTTGCTTTGAGGCTGTCCCATTTCATGCTTCTGTCCTCCTTTGGCCAGAAGGGTAGAGCTGAAACGGCCTTCACCCACCCACCAGCCCCGAGTCTGCATCTTCAGCATCTTTCACACCACCCTACGGAAACCCTGCCATCTCCCGCTTCTGTGGCACTCCCTACTTCACGCCTGTCCTAAAATCTGCCACACTGTGCTGTGGGCTCAGCTATACAGGCAGCTCCTTCCGTGTAAAAGTCCCTAAGAGAACTTGCAAGATCCTAATTGATACGCCGCTTTCCTCGCCTAAACACACATGTAATACTGAGACGTCAAGCAATGAACATTTTCTGAATTAAGAGTATTCAGTGGGAAACCAAATGAGACTGATGTAAATCATTGGATGTGTTAAGCAAGATAATTAAATTATTTACCTAGGAGATAAGTTAGACAGATAAAATAAGTACAACGTGCATGCGTGAGTCCAAACAGAAAGGAAGACCCAAGGAAACACTAAATATTCATGATACCTTACATACACATGAAGCACTGTGTACTCATCGTATGCTAACTGCACACAAAGACACGAAGGACTCCCTCTCCACAAGGTCTTATTTCAGCCACCACCTGGCCTTACCTCTGCACGGCCCCAGCCATCTCCTGCTTGGAGCCGTTGGAAAAACCCACACTGTGGTCAGGCTGACCCCCAGTGCTCTGCCAGGCTCGGAGCTCAGCCAGTGCCTGCTCCAGGCCTCACCACCTTCCTCCTCACCCTCGGCCTTGTGCCCAACCATCAGTAACAGGTTGACGTGGCCCCGCGAAAGACAGGATGGGCGATCCTTGTGTACCACAGGGTCCTGGGCGTTTTTCCCCAGCTCATGTGCATGCACCCAGTTTCTTCGTACTTGCTTCTTAGTCTATGTTTGAATCCCAGTTGTTTCGCTAAGACGTGAGATCCATGTATGTTTCTGCCCCGCAGCTGCAGGACAGCTCGCCCGTGTAGCTGGAGGCTACACTGCATCGAGCCCGTGGCACGCGGGACCTCAGCTCCCACCCTGCTTATCACCGGCAACCCAGCCGCAGTGCTCTCCTGGCCGCCCTTAAACCTTTCAAACACACCCTTCCCTCCTACACCCCGCTACGCTCAGGCTTCCTTTTTCCTGGAATGCTTCCTCCAGGCACCGGCACGATGCACTCCCTCAGTCCTTCAGGTTTCTCTTCCCTGGATCTCATAAAATTTGTCATTTTTATCAGCAATTCTCTAGTACCCAGCACTAGCTGTCACCCTGCCATTCAATTCCGACACCGTAGCTGCAGTCAACAGACCTCACCGGCTGAGGGCCCAGTCCCTCCAGACGCCTGTCATAAACAGGGTCCCCAGCTTACCTGCACAATGGCCAGCTCATTACAATTCCGGGGTTTCCTGTGACCTCGGAGTCTCCACTCACGCTTGCTTCAGTTCACTAAGTCACGAGAACGAGTTACAGAGCTCAGGAAAGAGTTGTACTTAAAAGTACAGATGCACTCTGCATGGCGAGCCATCATGGTGAGCCTTGACACAGGCCTAGCCATGATTGAACTTTGAGTCACCTCGCCGGCACCGACGTGCTCTCGCCCATAGCCACGGGCGAGTTCAGCTGGTAGCAGATGTAACCCGTAATGGTTGTTATTGTTTCCCCCTGGGATGTGTGGGCGGTACTCTCGCTCCCATGCAGCTGAAGAGTATAAGTGCTTACACTTTCGGTTTCGGTTTAAGCCTATATATACCCGACCCTGAAAAATAAACGTGGCCTTGCTGCGGTAGAGCATGAGCCTGGAACTAAGTTCGTGAAACTGCTCTCCTGTTGTTCTTCCCTCGGGTTTGGGACCTGCTGGCGGGATTCTGACGTTGCGGCTCACGACAACTCTGAAGGATAAAGTCCAAGAACCCAAGTGAAAGAGGTATAGGATACACGGACATGGGGGTCCGGACCACTTCTCAGGACACCTGTGTCTTCACTAAGCCAGAAGCTCTTTGCACTTTCTTACTGACTTTTTTTTTTGGTACCGGGTCTCAAACTCCGGGCCTTGCGCTTATGAGGCGGGCAGCGGTACCACTGAGCTAAATCCCCAGCCCTGTTACTGACATTTTTAATTGAAATTTCTTTATAGCATCAGGACTGATTGAGTCATTGACCATTGGTGCCTGAGCTTAATCTCCACTCTTTGCTTCACTATCAGGCAGCCGGTGCTGCTGGGAACCAGCCCCAAGGTGGAGCTATCGGAGACTTTCCAAGAGTCACCTTAGAAGCATAAACTCGGGTACGGCCCAAAGAAGTTCACTATAAATAACAAAACCTTCCAGAGACTGTGGGTGAGGCGAATTTTAAATGGACATCAGCCAGCGGTACCCTCCCGGGCATTCACTTACTCGCTTGACAGTATGTCCGCAGTGCCTGTTACAGGCTCAATGCTGTTCTGGATGCTAGAGACAAGAGTAAAGAGCCTGAGTCTCTTCCCTTACCAGACTTTCAGACTAATGAGGGGAGAAAAGCATTAACAATTACACAGACAGGCAAAACGTCAAATGTAATAATAACACAGAGCTAAGGAGGGCGAAGAAGATAGGGAAGACTTAGAAGGGGAAAACTTTCTTCCTTTTTTGCCGTAATAAAAATGCGTATTTGGTCTATTCCTACATCGCCCAATTTTGGGCAGGAGCTCCGAAAACACTTGACATTTCCATCTTGGGCCAATCCTTCCCAAGGCTGGCCCAGCCACGTTTGGTTTTTCCAGGGACAGAGGCCATGGCACTTGGCGGGAGAATTTGGAATGTGAAAATCTTAGCCAGTTAAATGATGGTGAAAAGTGTGCTAGACTGAGTGCCATAGCAACCCAAGCCACATTCAATTAAAAGAGCGAGCAGGCCCTGAGGAAGTAGAGATAGTCTGTCAGCAGGAGGAGAAGGGAACCATTGCACTAAGAGAGGGACAGGAAAGAGATTATGTGATACTCCAGAGAGATTTAGGGGTTTTCTAAAGACCATCACTGTGACCTGCCAATTTCCTTTCTATCCTCAGGTATTATGAGACAGTCTTACGAGCTTTCAGTAAGCCTTCTTTGCAACTAAGCTGGTTTGAATGGGCTTCTGTTTCTGGCCATAAATCTTCCTTGGACTAAGGGTTTAGGTGGCAGTGGTGAAGGGCTGTTTAAGCCCAAACCAGGAGGCCCTCTGGCATCCAAGTCCCACTCCTAACCCCACCTCGCCTCTGCTCACCAAGCAAGTTCATCTTGTCCGGTGGGTGCCCTGGACTCCAGAAGAACCGTTTCCGTTTCTCCCTTGGAAATTTGCAATTTGCACTAAGGGATGCTAGGCTGTACTGGCAATCAGGAGATGCCGTGCTGCCGAACAGAGAAGGAACAAGGCAGAGGAGGGGAGCCAGCTGACGGAGGAGGAGGGGAGGACAGAGCCACTGCCGAAGTAGGCACCTGAGTGGCTCAGAGCTCCCAGGCCCAGCCTCCTTGGAGCTGGGCCCAAGTCCCACTGTTCCGCTTTCGTTTCTGTGAGAACCTGGTGCCCTTGCATTGTTTTTGTTTTGCTTAAATTTGAATAGGTTTGTTATTTACAATTGAAAACGCTCTTTTTTCAAAAACAATTTTTTATGTAGGTATGGAAGGCAGGACCTTAAACTTGCGAGGCAGGAGCGCACCACCGAGCTAAATCCCCAGCCCTGTGACTAAGGAACCCTGGAAGGCCAGAGGCACCGAGGTGAGTCCTGCTAAGAGCCCATGCAGCCGCTTTCAAGGAGTGTGGCGAGATGAGCGAGCTCAGCCTTCCAGGAGCATACCCACTCACACTCGGTGCCAGCTCCTCAGCTTCCTCCACTGTGCGGGGTTTGGAAGTCCCTCCACCTGACCTGACAGTGTGTCTCGGCCACCTACACACCCTCAGCACACCTGCTGGGCCTGAGCTCACAGCACAGCCGGCTCAGGGGCCGCCCTGAGCTGCCTGCTGGGGCCGCTCCAAGACTCATCTTTGCCCCAGCCTTCAGCTGTGAGGTGGCCTGACTGGAGAACAGCCTGGTCACCAAGTCGTTCATAAAACCCACCTTTCACCGCATCTTTTCTCCACATCTCTGCAGAGGAAGTGGAGGGGGCAGACGCACAGGCGCGGGGAGGTGTCCCAGGCTGAGCACACCAAGGCTCCAAGTTCACCGGCCGCGGCACAGCCCGGAAGCAAGGGCTCGGCGGGGAGCCAATTCTCAGTTGGCAGAGTTGTGCTTTTTTCAGTTCCAGAGTGACAAGTGGCTTCTCCCTAGAAGGGGAGAGACGTGCCTCCATCCGTACGGGGTGAGAGGGCCATGTCTGGGCTCTCTGTCCCTGGGAAAGCTTGACCGTCAGTGGGCACTCAGGAAGCACTTACTGGACGGATTCGGCTGCTGCTCGTCCACTCTCACCCCTCAAGGGTTTTCCGCCCTGGGTGTGCTGGGTGGGCACGAGCTGACCCTTCACCCCATCAGGGCACAGCAAGGCGGAACACTGAGCTTCCCTTCACCCGCTGGTAAGCGTGGTAGTGCACCGCACACAGGAATCCGGGCGAGCTGGGAGGAGGCAGGAAACGGGGATGCTCCTTTATCTCCGTCCCGCCCAGTCTCCGCTCCACTCTCTGGGCACAGAGGGTGCGAAGGCAGACGGTTATCCCCCCATGCAGCTGGAACTACCCAGGGTTCCCCGGTTACTCTTCCCCCAGCAACCGCGAGACTGTCTGCTGAGTTCGGACTTCAATCCTTCAGAAACTCTAGATTAGTGCCTCTGAAAATAAACCTGCTCACTCTTTCTCCTCAAGGAATCTTCCTTGTTCCTGATTGGAGGAGTCTCTTTACCTAGCCAGTGGCCTTAGCCTTTCTCCTTCCTACTTTCTGTGTACCAGGGCCCAAGCCATGCCCTTCTGAACATTCCAGCCCCTTCCCCGTCTGTTCTTGTAAGAGTGATCGACTTTTTCTTTCCTCTCCAGAGAACAAGTTACTTGTTTTGGCAAGTAGTTAGG
>NW_022900915.1:2357327-2358740 GCF_012274545.1 Fukomys damarensis
TCTCTCTCTCTCTCTCTCTCTCTCTCTCTCTCTCTCTCTCTCTCTCTCTCTCTCTCTCTCTCGTGTCTCTGTCTCCTTTCTCATGCTGGTGATAAAACCCACAGTCTTACCCATGACCCACAAACCCTTCACACAGCCCTACACTCCTAGCCTCTTTCTACTTAGATCTTCTAAAAAAAAATGTATTTTACAGATATTTTGTGATCTTTTTTTCCTAAGGTGACAACCTTAGGAAAGTAAAATGACAACTCTGATTTAAAGGATTTAGTAGTTTATTCTAAGTCAAATACGAGTGGTCTCTTGGTCTCTTAGTCTCTTACCTTGAATGACATAGACCCTTCTGTTCCCACCAGTAGAGTCGCACTCAACAGTGCATTGGAAGAGGAAAAAAGAAACGCAACAGGTTTCTGAATCACCTTTTCAAATTCCCTTGGATGATCAGTGGAACCCAAGGTCACAAGTGTCTCGCTATGCTAATGCTACCCAACTGCCAGACTCTCTCCGGGGGAATCAGGTTGCAACGAAGGGCTGAGCTCTGCTTAAGCACAAATGGTTGTTCACCTCCCACCCACACCCTTCTCATATGCAGACAGGAGCACTAGAGAGGACGGAAGGAGAATCTACTAATCCTTTTTGACTACAAGATAGATTCGTGTCTTGAGCAGCAAAACATTCGTCGTGTGCTGCTTTCCCCCTAACAGGACCCTAATTAGGAGCCAAGGTCCACTTTTCCACGCAAGGTCCAGGGACCCAGCCTCATCTTTTGCGGCCAGAGGAAATTTTTGTGGTTTCCATCTCTCTGGGGATAATTTAGGATGAGCAAGTGGCCCAACCAGGACCAAGGAAAAAACCAAGAAAGGTTTCTTCTCTCCTAAGAAAGATACAGGAAGATGCTATCCCATCTCAAGGACACTGACGTCCCTGGGGCGGTCTTCCTGCACACCTGTAGCCATGAACAGGAGGGAGAAAGGCAGGCAGGAAGGAATACAGAGTATTTCAGAGAAGCAGAGCCAACAGCCAGCAGGACGGCATCCAGGGCTCAACCTATCCCTGGACACACTCTCCCTCTCCCTGACACTCATGTTGAAAGCTCATCCTGCTGGCCTGGGACTCACATTCATCTTCCTTACCTGCCAAACCTCACCCCTGACAGGAACCTTGAAAACTCTTATCTGACATAACAGAATGGGTGGGCGGCTGGACTACCTTTTCTGGAGAGTGGTGGGAAGACTGGGCCACCTTCTGTTTTCATCCACAGTTCTTTAGTGAATGAATGGGCCCAGAATGCCTTGGGTCACTGCTCCTTACCACCCTTGTGTGAATTTTTGAGTCAATTAGCTTATCTTGCCCCTGGTAGTGCCATCTGGAATAGAAGCCAAGAAAAAAAGTAGCCTTTTTTTTTTTTTTTTTTTT
>NW_022900915.1:2358808-2385393 GCF_012274545.1 Fukomys damarensis
TTTTTTTTTTTTTTTTTTTTAAGGCTCCTGTCACTGAAGTAAAAACCCAGATCTAGTACAAGGTTACATAAATTGGAGATAAAATATTTACATTTTGAAAATCAGCGTGCTTCATATATTACCCTCTTCTATCAGAACACACAAAATACCCTGGAGGCAGAGTCTGGCCGTGGGAAAACAGTTGAAAGTTGTAGTTTGAACATCTCCTCTCCTAATTCACTTAGGAGTCCACAGGTCGAGACAACATCACTTGGAGATAATTAAAAGTCCACACTGAAAATATTTTGCCAGAACTGTAAGAGTGGCCATTCATAGACCACATGTGAGTCTCTGCCAGCCTCAGTCAAGCATATGCTTTCTCCATCAGCCTCTGAAAACCAAGCATCAGTTAGCAAGCTCAACTCTTGTAGTCTTGAATCATTGTCAGGTGTATACAGTAGAGTTCTCAAGAAACCAAGGGCCCCCATGACAGTGAGGAAAGCAACCTGTGTGAGCTTTGAGCTGAGAATCTTCCAGGGTCTCAGGAAGCTGGGCCAGAAAGTGGAGCAAAAAGAGTTCATATCTGACTCAGGGGGACTTTGTCTCACAGACTCTACTTCTCTCATCTAACCTTGAAAAGGGAATAATACAGTTGGCCCTCCAGTTACTACTGACCTGGCATATGAACAACTTGGGTTACAGAGGTTAATGGAAGATTCATCTGCCTCTTGTTATCTATAGCATGTACCCAGGTAAACATTCGCATCTCAGCTGTACTGACTTACAACCAACCCTCCCTTACGAACTGATCGAGTGCATAAGTCAAAGGTCCACTGCACTTTACGAAAGGAAAGTGAATTTGGTATTCTTAATTACCTAGGGAGCTTGCTTGCTTGCTTGCTTGCTTTCTTTCTTTCTTTTGTTCATTCATTCATTTGTTTGTTCATTCTTTCCTTCTTTCTCATTCTCTGTCTTTTTCTTTTTTCTTTTTTTTCTTTTTTTTTTTTTTTGTAGAACTGGGACTAGAACTCAGGACTTTGCACTTGCCAGGAAGGCGATGTACCACTGAGCTAAATCTCCAGCCCAAGACCCTTTTTCTGAAGTAGCATAGCACAGTGGTTCTGAATCGTGTCCGTGTCATGTGACAGTGTAAACACTGGCAAATTACTTTACCTCTGTGCTATGGACAGTCAGTCCCTTAAAGTTTATGGCCTGAAAGTTAATCCTCAATGTAGCAATGTTAAGAGGTGGCTAGGCCATGAGATTTGCCCTCATAAGTGTTTTAATGGTGTTATCATGGGAATGGGCCAGTTATCTCAGGAGTGGGATCCCAACACACAGATGAGTCCAGGCCTCTTCTCTCTATGATGGAGAAGCAAATCATCAGATACAGCCCCTCTATCATGGACTCCCCAGGTCGAGAATCACAAGCCAAATTAGTAGTTTAGAAATTGCTTATCTTGTGGTAATTCGTTATAGCAGCACATAATAGACTAAGACACTGCACCTTCATTTTATCAATTCTAAGATGGAAATAGTAATTAAGCTATGAGAATTACATGAATATGAAGTGCTTAGAACAACAGTACACTGTAAATACATTATCATTATTACATATTATACCAGCTATAAACCATAGCAGTATTACTATGTATTACACCAGTAATACATAGCAGTATTACACCAATACTATGCTATTTCTATACAGCAAAAATAAATTTGTGTTGAGTGTAACAGTGGCAGGACAATGGCCCTTCGCCAGTCCATAGAAAGATGTGTCAATATATGATTCTATTTTCCAAACTTTTCTGACCGAAGGGATAAAAATTACTTTAAATTACATAAAATCTCTTGGCTAGAAAATATTGGTGGTGGGATCTTATAAGCTAGAGGATCATTACTCTGTTACTCAAGAATCTAGTTTCTAGATGGGCATGGTGGTGCATGCCTGTGATCCTGGGAGAGAGGCTAAGGCAAGAAAATTTCTGGCTTGAGACCAGCTTGAAAAACTTAGCAAAACCCCATCCCAAAAACATAGTAAGGGCCAGGGATTTAGCTCAGTGTTTCCAGTGCCTGCCACACAAGCACAAGGGCCCGAGTTAGATCCCTGGTACCAAAAACAACAACAACAACAACAACAAAAAAGACCAAAAACATAGTAAACAGAGGGGACTAGAATATATTTCACTGGTGGAGCTCTTGACTCACATTGAGTAAAGCCTTGGGTTTAACTCCAAACCCGGCTTGGGGGCCAAGTGATTTAGTTTTTTGCAGAAGCAGGGAAACGGGTTTTATTTCGAATGTCCAAATGTTCACCTTTTTCCAGGAGCTGCCTGGAGAACTGTACTGAGGAGGTTGTGAGGTCTACTTCACACCCACCCACCCGGAGAGCATGTGCTGCCATCATTGGCCAGGTCTCCTACAAACTGAGCCGTATCATTCCACCTGAGTGTTTTGCCATCCAGAGAGGCTCATCACACCAGGTGGCCATGTGTCAGCATCATCTCATTGGATCTTACACCTGGACGGGAGCCTGCACAGGCCCATGGGCAATATCAGAGCTCCAGGCTTAGCATGGTGCTGGAGACGTTCTTTCCCCTGTCATAGATTCTGGCTCGTTTCATTTTATTTTCAACTGTCTAAGTGAAGGGGAAGAAAAGCCTTCACTGAATTATATAGTATGCCTGAGGGTCTCTCCCAGTCTATTCCTATGAAACAAAGAGATCCCGCTGTGGGAAGGAAATCCAAATTCAAACCAGGGAGCTAACTTAAGAATTAACCATTCATGAGGAGGATTATGAGTTTAAGGCCAACCTGAGGTACATAGTGAGACTCTGTCTCAGAAAAACCATAAAAAAAATTTTAAAATATTGTTCTTGAATTCTAGTAGGCACTAGAAATACTGACAAAGATCACATGATCATCTAACTAGAAAACTGAATTTCAGAATTGCCTCCCCATGGCATTGGCACCATCCTGTGGAGGCACAGGACTGCCCCAGCCACACCTGGACCACACTGGGGAGGCCAGCCACCCCAGGACCATACCACGAGGGCCATGTGGTATCTGGATCCACACTGCAGAGATGCCAGGGGCCATAAAGGCCATGGTTATGAGCTCCAGAAGATAAAGCAGAAGTGAACAATAGAGAGAGGGCCTCTCTGAGGCTTCTCAGTGAAGGTTGAAGCCCACTGGGGAAAATGTCTGCAATAAAGGCACACTGGACAACCCATGGTTGGTAAGTTCGTGGGATCAGCACCTCCCATTGGAACCCGGACTCACTTCAAGGGAAGGGCAGCTGGAACCCACAGTAGAACCTTGCAGAGTTCAACAGTGCAGCAGGAGGTCAGGGAGTGCAGCTCAACTTGGGCCTTGCAGCCAGAAATGAGCCTAAATCTCAGTGGATTACAGATGGCTTGCTGAGACTAATTGACTTAGATGTGCATACCGATGACCATGTTGTCTACCATGACAACAGAGACATGCACTAAAGGAGATCCTTTTTTCTTTTCTCTCTCTCTCTCTCTTGCTTTTTGTTCTTTGCTCCCTCTTTGTTCCAGTTCCTGTCCTATTTTGGGTTTTTTTTTCTCTTTCCTTCTCTCAAATATCATTATTCTTATAGGAAGGTGAATACAGTTTCTAGCTTCCCTAATTGCTGTTAGTTTGTTCTGTTTTTGTCTTTGTTTTCCTCTTGTCTTCAATAGTTTCCCAAAGTTTGCATGATCTTCTTGTGCATTCTAGTTTCACTTCTAACTTTTTCCTTTTCTCTATTTCTCTATCCCTCTCTCCCTGACTCCTTTTAAGCCCTCATCCCAAAGGGTAAATCTGCTATATTGAAGTATTTACTACATGCATATTTTGGGCTCATCCTCAATTTTGATCTAGTTCACATGGTTAAAAGTGACACATTAATAGCTACCACAAATTGTCATTTTCTAAGCTGCGTTTGACACTACTATTGATGCTGATTGCATTTCTTGGCCTAAGGTATCGTGAATGATCTAATCAGTGGTCCTCCCTGGTATACTGAAAACTAGATTGCCTAAGAGTCATCAGTCTCAAAGCCTAAAGAGCAGCTATACCTGGAAGACACCTCTGAGAAGCAATCATTCTGTAAGGATTTTAAATACAAGCAATAACAATACGATAAGCAATGTTGAAGTTTCAACCCAGGAATTAAAGCAAAAACAACACCAACAACAAAAGTAGAAATGAGAAGACACCTAAAAATGGCTCAAAAACAGACTTCCAGCTCACCACAGGCAAATTCTGGGGGCAACCAAGTGCAAAAATCTGATAATCAACCATGTGGACACCCTGAAGTGATAGCATAGGAAATAACAAAATGGATGAATGAGGCTCTAGAAAAATTCAAAACAGAAATAATTTTCCAGATAACTACAGGGATGGTGAGCAGAATGAAAGACATGATTAGAGACTGTAGAACAGAAACAGATAAAAAACAAAACAAAACAAAAAACAGATGAGCTCAGGACCAAATAGAAACCATGAATGTCCAACATAAGAAAGAAATGGAATCCATGAAACAGATTCAAACAGATATCTGGGAGATTAAAAACTTCACTGAATGTATTTGTAGCAGAATGAGTCAATGTGAAGATGAAATATTAGATATAGAAGACAGGATTGCAGTTAGTGACTATGAAAAGAGAGATTGCTTAAAAATAGTAAGGGACCATAAATACTGATGCAACAGCTGCTAGATTAAGCAAAGAAGAATAACATAAAACTGAGAGGAGTCCATGAAAAAGCAGAGAAAGTACAAAAGACATTAAAAAATAACTGTTCACAGAAGTACTGGCAGAAAAATTCCCAAACAGAGAAAAAGAATTTGACATACAGCTAAGTGATGCATATAGGACTACATAACCCCCCCAAAAAAGTCCACACCTACAGATATAACAGTCAAGATCCCAGAAACCCAACAGAAGAACAGAATCCTACGAGCAGTTAGAGAAAAGAAACAAATCACATACAAAGGAAAGCCCATTAGAATCACAGCAGACTTCTCAACACAAACCCTCAAGTCAAGGAGAGCCTGAAGCAAAGTATTTCAAGCATTTTTAGAAAAAATTCTTCAACCTAGATTGATATATCCTGCAAATTTATCTTTAAAAATCAATGGGGAAAAATGTACTTCCATGACAAAGAAGACCTGAGAAACTTCATGAATACCAAACCAGCACTCCAAACAATTCTAAAGAATATCTTAGGAAAAGACAGTGAGGGTCACAACTTCATAAGGCCCAAAACAGTGAAACCATCAGGCAAGGCAAGAAACTAAAGAGAAAGGGGAGAAGAGTAAAAAATGAAAGAACCAATAACAGGAAAATATCATGACAAGGATAAATCAATATATATCAGTTGGAACCATCAATGTTGATAGCCTCAATTCACCAATCAAAGGAAATAGACTGGCTGAATGGATTAAGAAGCAAAATTTAACAATATGCTGTATACAAGAAACACACTTAATTAAAAAAGAAATTCATAGACTGAAAGTAAAAGGATGCAAAACAGTTCTCCATTCAACGAACCCAGGAAAAAGCAGAGGTAGCTATCTTATTTGTAGACAAACTAGATTTCAAACCAAGGCTAACTAAGAGAGAAAATGAAGGCCACTACATCCCTGTGAAGGGAAAAATCCAAGAAGAAGAGATGACAATCATAAATATATATGCACCAAATACTAGTGCACCCAACTATATAAAACAAATATTAATGTACTTGAACAAACAAATAAGCACTAATACAACTGTAGTGGGTGACTGCAATACTCCACTGTCACAAATAGATCATCTAGACAAAAAAACAACAATAAAATACTAGAACTGAACCAAACTCTTGAAAAAATGAACTTAAATGTGTACAGAGTGTTCCGCTCCACAAAATCAGAAAAAGCATTCTTTTCAGCTGCACATAGGTCATTCTCCAAAACAGGCGAAATGCTAGCTCACAGAACATGTTTAAGAAAGTACAAAGCAGGGCCGGGGATTTAGCTCAGTGGTTCGGTGGCCTGCCTTGCAACCGCAAGGACCCGAGTTCAATCCCTGGTACCTCCCCCCAAAAAAGAAAGTACAAAACAAATGAAGTTATCTCCTGTATATTATCAGACCATAGTGCAATTAAATTGGAGACCAATGGCATAAGAAACTGCAAGAACTTCACAAATACATAGAAAATGAATAACATTCTCATGAACAACCAGTGGGTAACAGAGGAAAGTAAAGAAGTTAAGACAGTTTCTACAGTTCAATGATAATGCCAATACAACATACAGAAACCTATGGGACACTATGAAAGCAATGAAAGCAGTTCTATGCAGGAAATTCATATCAGTGAATGCCCAAACTCAGAAAACAGAATGAGCTCAAAATAAGAACCAAGACATATCACATAAAAGTACAAGATCCCAATGATAAATGTAACAGTATTGTTTGTTTTAAATGTTCCAATAAACTTAATGGGGAAAAAAATCTAATGCTGAACCTCAATCTTCTAGATAAAGAAAAGCAAGACAAACCCAAAGCTCATACCAGAGGAAATTATAAAGATCAGAACAGAAATCAATGTAATGGAGACTAAGAGAATGATACCAAAAAAATGAACAAATAGAAGAGTTGGTTTTTTTGAAAGAATAAATAAAATCGATAAACCCTTAGCCAACCTTGTCAAAAAAAAGGAAAGAAAAGGCTCAAATCCATCCAATTGAGAATGAAAAGGGTGAAATCACAACAGACCCAGCAGAAATTCAGAGGATCATCAATATCTAGATGAGAACCTATACACTGATAAAATGGAAAACAGAGAAGAAATGGACAGATTCTTAGATACATATGAATTACCAAAGTTGATCGAAGATTAAAAAATTATAAACATGCCAATTTCAATCAGTGCAATTGAAAATGTAATTAAAAATTTAGCAACAAAGAAAAGCCCAGGTCCTTATGGCTTCACTGCTGAATTTTACAAAACATTTAGGGAAGATCTAATGCCACTACTTCTCAAACTCTTTAATGAAATTGAAAGGAAGCAACATACCCAAATTCATTCCTGGAAGCAAGCATTACTTTGATTCTGAAAGCAGAGTAACACCCCCCCAAAAAAGAGAACTACAGGCCAATTTCCCTAAAGAACACTGATGCAAAAATCCTCAGTAAGATACTGGTCAACAGAATACAGAGGATCATTAATAAGATCATACAACCTGACCAAGTTGGATTTATCCCAGGGATGCAAGGATGGTTCAACATACGTAAATCAATAAATGTATATTAATAGACTCGAGGACAAAAACCATGATTGTCTCAATACATGAAGACAAAGCATTCAACAAATTGAACACCCATTCGTGATAAAGACTCTACAGAAAATTGAAATATATGGTCTTTATCTCAATCTGATAAAAGCTATCTATGAAAAACCAATAGCCAACATCATAACTAAATGGTCAAAAACTGAACTCTTTCACACTAAAATCAGGAACAAGACAAGGATGTCCACTATCAACACTCATGTTCCATATAGCTGTGGAAACATTAGCTATAGAAATTAGACAAGAGAAAGAAACAAAAGAAAGATAGGAAAGGAATAAGTTAAACTGTCATTATTTACTGATGACATGATACTCTACATAGAAGACCCAAAAAACCCTGCTAAATATCTTCTAGACTTAATTGACAGATTCAGTAGAGTGGCTGGATACAAGGTCAACACTCAAAAATCAATAGCCTTCTTGTACACAAATAGACTCACTAGAGAGAAACTAGGGAAACTATTGCTTTCACAATAGCTTCTAAACAATGAATCAATCTAATGAAATAAAAGATCGCTACCTTGAAAAATTACAGCACTCTGAAAAAAGACACTAAAGAGGATATAAGAAAATGGAAAGATATCCCTGGTTCCTAGGTGGGAAGAACCAATATAGTGAAAATGGCCACACTTCTCAAACTGCTGTATAGATACAAAGCAATGCTGATTGAAATCCCAACAATATGTTTCACAGAACTAGAGAAAACCAAAAATTCATTGGGAACCAGAAGAGACCTAGAATAGCAAAAGCAATTCTAGGCAACAGAGACAAGGCTGGGAATATCACAATCCCTAACTTGAAACTATATTACAAAGTCAACGTGTTAAAAACAGCATGGTGCTGGCAAAGAAACAGACCCAAGGATCAGTGGAATAGATTAGAAGATGCAGAAACAACTCCAGACGTACTAATTGTTGACAAAGGAGCCAAACACCATCACTGGAGGAAGGATAGCCTCTTTAATAAATAGCGCTGGAAAAAATGGATTTCAAACTGCCACAGATTAAAACTGGACCCATATCTTATACCGTGCACTAAACAAAATCCAAGTGGATCAAAGATTTAAATATTAAAACAGAAACACTAAACTTGCTGGAAGATAGGTTAGGTACAACTCTTGAAGACACTGGCATAGGGAAAGACTTTATGAATAAATCTCAGTAGCACAGGAACTAGTTAGCACAGAGAATCAACAATTGGAATCCCATCTTATTAAAAAGCTTCTGCACTGCAAGAGAAACCACCAACAGAGCTAACAAACTACAAGTGGGAAAAATTCTTACCAGCTCTTCCTCAAAGAACTACTATCTAAAATGTAAAAAGAACTTTAAAAAAATCAGAGTATCCCAAATTTAGAGACCCAATTCATAAATGGGCATCCAAAATGAACAGACATTTCTCAGACAAAGTAAAAGCAGCAAATAAACATATGAAAAAATGTTCCACATCACTGGGCATTTGAGAGATGCAGATGAAAACAACACTGAGATTCCACCTCACCCCAGAAAGAACGGCTGCTAAAACGAAAACAACCGATAACAAATGGTGGGGATATGAGGAGAAAGGAAGCCTTCTCCATTGGTGGGAGTGCAGGCTGGTGCAACCACTGTGGAAATCAATATGGAGATACGTCAAAGAACTAGGATTAAGGGGCCTGGGATTTAGCTCAGCAGTTCGGTGGCCTGCCTGGCAAGCACAAGGACCCGAGTTCAATCCCCGATACCAAAAAAAAAGCAAGAACTAGGATTGCAGGTCCCATTTGACTCAGCTGTTCCCCTGCTGGGTATCATCCCAAAAGAATTAAATGAATCACACCACAGCAATATACGTGTAGCAATGGTGATAGCAGCACAGTCTGTAATACCTAAAACTCGGAAACAGCCCAATTGCTCATCAATTGAAGACTGGAAGATTTTTTTTTTAATAAAATGGAGTACTACTCGGCTATAAAGAATGAGAAACTAGTCAGTTATAGCCAAATGGATGCACATTGAGGCCATGCTCTTAAGTGAAATAAATAGGACACATGTGTAAATACCAAATAGTTTTTCTGGTGTGAGAAATGAAAGTGTAAATAAGGATCAAAATGTATAATAGTGTGAAACAGGAAGAAAAGGTCTAAAGGGGAAGGGGCAGTAGGAGGGGTACGGGAAAGGAAAGAAGGGACTGGAAAAAATTTGAGAAATGGAAAACTGGGAACAAAGTCTTTGTAAATAGGGAGAAGTGGGGGGGTTTAAGGGAGAAAAGGGGAGGGAGAAAATAACCAAGATATATCATATAAAGGTACAAATTCCCAATGATGAGCACCATCATACTGTATACCTAAAATGAACCAATAAATTTAATAAATTAAAAAATACATAAATAAAAAGCATTACCCCATTCATCCTGTTTTCCCAACCTGGCAATCTTCATTCCAGGGAAAAACAATATTTACTTTTGAAGGCTGATATAAAACAATATTGAAAATTTATGTTATGAAGTGAATAGAACCCTCAGTTTTTACATTGAACTAACTTTCAACTATGAAAACTGTGTTGGATTCTACATGATCCATTTCTCTTTAAAGAGCTACAGATCTTGCCCAACTTTGTCTACGTTGCTCATATAAGCATCCTGTTGTATTTTCCCATGGTTACCTGGAGCTCTTTAGAAGCAACAAAACACAACTCAGGAGTCCCCATGGGGCAGAGCCCAGCATGGGGCAGAGCCCAGGCAGGAGTTCTGCGCTTCCTGACAGCTGACTGTCAAGACTTTTGGGGAAGCTGTTGCCATTATCTTTGGGATGGAGGACATGGGTGCTGTTCAACAGGCCAGGACCCCCAAACTAAGAATTATCTGGTACAAAACAGTTCAGTGCTGAGGCTGAGCACTATCCTCTAAAGAATGATTTTGTTAAGGACTGAGCAAGACATCATGGCAGAATTCCTGCCAGTACACTGTGGCTTCGCTTTGCTTCTCCCCTAAAGTTTCCTGAAAGTGAACAGCGTTTAGGTCTCAGACTACTGCAGGAAACAGGGAATGCATAACAGTAGTTAGTGACAAAAACAACCTTAAATGGCTTTGCCTGTCTTATCTCCTTTTCAGAGTCATGAGCAGGAATGAAATGACCAGTAATTATCATTAAACTGCTATTTTGTCCCTTATCAATCAGACCTATTCACTGTGGTTCCTCCCAGACCCTTCAGTTGCAGCCAGTGTGAAAGTGGAGGGCTGGCCGTTTTACTCTGGGCAGAACATCAATGGCAAGTTTCCATGACAAAGCCATCTAGTCCCTAATGTAGGAACAAATGGCTCTATATAGCATCTACTGCCTTATTTTTAATATTCTTCATCTGATGGGATTGCAGCTCTGGTTTCTCCACAAAGTTAATCCGCATTGTGTCAGCACTGCAGGCTTTTTGCGTAGGTTCAGGACGAGCTGATACGAACAGGCCTGGAATGAATAATGGTTAGCAAAATCAATAAACCCTCTTATTAGTCACTAAGGGGACTGATTTTATGTCTATAAAAGTAAAACAATTAGAAGCGTATTAATGGCAGTTTCATCATAGTAATATAATAGAGCCAAGTAAGCTTGTCTTTTGGGAATCTTAATTTACCATTTGGTACTGGCTGTACACTCGGCCAGAGAAATGGCATAAAATATAAACAAGCTCTAGCCTTTGGTAATTCATGTTATCATCAGCGACCATAACACTGTGAAAGTATGGGGAAGAAACAGAACTTCTTTTAGTGATTGGTGTAAACCAGTCATGAATCATGTTCAGGTAAAAGCCCAGGCAGGAGGGGGACCTATTTGGCTCACATTGAGCTTTTTTGGTCATGTGTCTCTCTGTATTTATCAGCATTCCCATTTATTACAGTAGCAGAGTTAAGCATGGTCTAATGCAAGTATTTATGTCCTATCTTTTTAAACACCGAACTAGAAGTGAGTGAAATCCTGGCAAGGAATAAATACATACCCTGTGTATTTTGTAGCTTGTATACGTGTGATTTTAAAAATATGCATTGCTAACAGCAGAGAAATCATCAGGAATCCTTAGTATTACGCAGTCTACATAAACAGCAAGGTAATTCAGCTGGTGAAGATGTAAACGGATCTAATTCTGCTCCCGTGTTTTGGCAATTAAAGGGCTGGCCAGGAACTGGAGGACCCTCAAGGCAACTGAGACAGACCGGTGATGTAAACTCTTCCAAGATATAATCCAAATACGGTTTAAGAACTGAAAATTTTGATACTTTAAAAAGGATTTAAAATATGCGAAGTAGTCTTCTGTGTAGGCAGAAACACCAGAAAACATGTCTTTATAAATGACAACACAGATGAAACGCAGAAGAAAAATGAACTCAAAATTGCGGGACAAACATCCTCCATTGAAATCTAGGAAGAACATTAGCTACACTTGCGAGGCAAGTTGCAAATGCAACACTTTAAGGCGGCCTTTCAAAAGCGGAGGAAACGTTTCAATTGCAAAAAGTCTGTTCATTTATGAGGCGAAGACATTTAAAGCATAACCAAATTATACCAAGACAAACTCTGTCCATTCAAAGAACTCTTTAGTAAATAAAGTGGTAAAACTGTCACTAGCAATTACAGTAAAGTCATAAAAAGTTGCCACTGGAAACCAATGAAACCAACCAGTCGAAGCGCGGGAAGCAGCTTCCCTGGCACCTGAGGACTGCTGCACCTGCCTTTCATCTCATTGCAGTGCTTTCCCCGCAGGAGAGTGCACACCTTGCTGCTCATCTCGGTAGTGTAGCCTTCCCCAGCTTCCCAGACTCCTGTGCACTCACTGTGCCCAACCCAGACTGTAATTACCTTGGCAACATGTATCAACCAGCGAACACACTGCTGTGGCTTGTGTCTTAGATGTCCCCAAAGCCTCACGGTCAGAGGCTGGGCTTTGTCAGCGGTGGCTGGAGCAGGGTGTGTGGCACTGGGCAGACTCGTGGCACAGTGCTAGGATCGAGGACCCTGGAATGAGGGCTGTCGAGCGCCGCCTGTTCTAAGCAGCCTGGCTAAGATGCAGGAGACCCCCCTGCTTGCTGTGCTGTCTTCTGCCATCAACTGTTTATTCTCCGTGACGCCTCTCTGCGGTGCCACCCTGGAGCCGGCTGACTGGGAACTGAGCCCTCTACAAACTGTGAGCTGAATAAACCCTTCCTTCTTTAGTTTTGGGTGCCAGGGATATTGCCTCAGCAACAAGAAAAGTAACTGAGACACACGTTTTTAACCCACAAAGAAATGAAGGTTCTGTAAGGACAGGAGATCTTGTTTGCTATGCGCATTTCAGTCAATCCTGGTACAATGTGCCAGGCCCAGGGTGGAGCAGGTGCTAAACAGCTCTCCACTGAAGCTAACAAAGGTGAAAGGGAGGAAGGCAGGGAGGGAGGAGGAAGAGGAGAAGTGAAAATAAGAATACGGAGGTAAAGTTTGACCTAACATGTTCTCGTAAATCAACTGAGTGACAAGCTGGCTGACTTACTATCTGCTGCCCAAGTGATACAAGGTTTCTGTCTTTGTTTTTTAATTTTTAAAACCTCTATTAGTATTTGTCTGGAATATCATTCCACATTACAGAAATCTGTACCTACTAGTGTGTAGTGACATGTTCTGTAGAGTAAAAACCTATGAGTACTTATAGATTCACTGGACTACACACACAGCTAGGTTGTTGCACCCAAATTTCATATATGAAAAGTATGTCATGTCTTATGCACTTATAGTACTAAGAAATCCTTCTCTGAAAGTTAAAATCTCTACCAACCAGCTAGAAATAATGAGACAGACAAGAAGCCATTATAAAAAAAAAAAACCTTTTTAATTCTGATTGCCAAATTATTTAAGGCAGGTATAAAAAAGGAAAGCATTCAATATACATTTTACATAAAATAAACTAGATTACAGCATAAAACAAGTAACCAGGCAATGGCGTTAAAGTCTTTCTAAAACTGGAAAATTGTAAACATTTAAAAAAAAAGAAAAGGACTGTAGGACTATTCAAGTAATAGAACAATCACAGATGTCTCTGTTACGCAGGCTATTGGGTTATTTGCCATTCAAGATTATCAAAAAATGACACCTTATTATTCACAGATGCTCATTATTTCCCCATTTTAATCTTTACATTATATACAACACAGTTTTTGTGGTACTGGCAACCCCATGCCTTCCAGAAGTATTTTTTCCCACAATGCACGAGTACAAACAGTGACTACAGGAGCACTTTACACTGATGCGTCTTTAGCAGGCGCCACCGACAGACATCTAAACTGTACCGAGTGTCACCATCACAGTTCGCCTTTCTGAGGGCTCACGGGAAATACAGGAAGGGTATGCAAGGGGGTGGGCACGCTGATACATAACGTTCTTTATTTACAGTTTAAAAGGAGAAAAGGAAAAGAAACTAAGCAGCCTTTTGTGGCTAACACTTTTCAACATGACAAATACATTTTTATTTCCTTTACTGAGTGGTTTGCAACTTGGCAGCAGACCCTGTGTGTGCGAGCCTGGTTACTGATACAAAAAGTAAAGAATATATATATATGTATATATATATATATGTGTATGTATATATACAGATATGTATACGTATATATATATATAAAACAGAAGTTTAATTACAGCAACATTTGTTACTCTGTGATAAAATCTGTAATTTACAAAAATGAAATGACTGGTTTTTGCCTGCCATTAAGGCATTTCAAATTAACACCATGGAACTGATGTCTGTATAAAGCGCTTCCCCATGTGATCCAGTCACATGACACCGTACACTTCTAATCCTGTTATTCTCTGCAAAAGAAAAGCACATGTTAGCATAGGCCTCTACCGACATTCGACACTGAAAACCTGGAAACACTGAGACTGAGAGTTATTTTAACTCTACTCCATTCGTGGAATTCAAGGCCAGACAAAATGAACTGACATGATGTGATAACATAAATTGTGAAAACGTTAATTTTATGTTAATAATAACTCCAAATTGTCCCTTCTTAAAACAGCTTAAGGGGTAGATGAAACAGGAACCAACATTACTTTCAGCATTATGGTAATAAATTACTCTATTTGTAACTTTATTTGCAAATATAATAAAACAAAGGGAACTGTGGTGAGTTACTTTAACAAAGCTGCAAGGAGAACCTAAAGAAATTTCAACTGTGTAAAAAACAAACAGGCTCGCCGACATCCACATCACATTTAGGGAACACGTCTCATAGGATCCAAGTTGATGAGACGTGTGCACAATAAGCACCTTCATTATGACCCTAGGAACCTGAGGAACTAACGCTTTCCTCTAAAAGGCCAATCCTGGCTTTCCCAGAACGACTATGATGGCTGTGCCTAGGACACGAACGGAAAACAAAGATGACATTTACCTTCTCTGTGCAGGAAACATTCCTGATGCAGACGCCTGGGCAGCCACCTGCTGAGAGGCAACGAGGGCAGCAGAGGTCAAGCCTAGTGGGGAAGAAATGGGAGCTTCTGAGACATTTCCGCAGAAAACAGTAATGCCGGCAGGCTACAGACCCAGAAGAAGCAATCTGTCTCTTCCTAAGCAAACACATGAAATGTTTCGTGCTGAAAGGACAGAGGACAAACCATTCGGTCTAACCAGATCTATCCCTTTACTGAAGAGTCTGCAGTTTTCCTAATAGCTATTCAGAGAGGATATAGTATTCCCTCTGCCTCTGCCAGGTGCTGAATAGTTTGCACACGTTCCTGAATAAGCAGCTCAGAAGAAATAATAAGCACCAACAAGAATAAAAAGTCACAGTGAAATATAAACACAACATGCCATTTCCTTAGAATGCAATACCTTTATAATAATTTTGATCACTTTAATCCTTCTCCAAGTGATTTAACACAACGCATGTGATAAAGTACATGAAGTCGGTAAATCAGACTTAGAAATAGCCTCAATCTATAAGACAAAGGTAGCAGAGACAGAAACAGCTCCCTGAACAACATTAAGTTGCCTAACAGAGAATTCTCTTAAATTCTAAAGAAAACAGTCCTGGGAAACAAAGTAAACTGAAAGAAGATTGCTCACTTCTTCTATGTCCTTTATGCGGACATGCTTTCTTTTCCCCGGACGTAATGTAAGACAGTATATAACAACGACAATATACGGGAAGACATTCTGCTCACGTACACAGTTATGATATGTGAATACGTCAGATTACAATGCGTTAGAAACAAAAGCCGCTTCTCTGCCAAGTTCCCAAGTTCGTACTCAATACAAGCTGTTTAAGAAGCAGAGATGCTTGCTTGACATCAAGTAATGAGAGTTAAATAAATAAGAACGATCTTGCTCTATGCTCACATAGTGGGGTAAGAAGAAACCTGGCCACGTCCCCCAGAAATTCCTATGTTGAGGCCCTAAACTCTATAGTTTCACTGCAGTTGGAAACAGGGCCCAGGAAGAGGTAATTAAAGTCAAATGAACTGACATGGTCTCATCCCACTGTGAATACTGGGAGCGGGAGAACAGAGACAGACATTCAGGTCTGGGCTTCCTCCCTGCAAGAGCACACTGAGATGGTGGTGCAGCGGCTGACAAGTCTGTGAAAGTCCTCGCCACGGAGTGGAACACCATCTCCCATTCCCAGCCCCCAGAACCGTGAGCGAATGTATTTCTGTTGTTTAAAGCAATGCAGTCTATGCTACGGAGGCATCACCACCCATGCTGACAAAGACAGCAGTATCCCAGGCAGGTGGGACTGCTGGGGGAGACCAGGCCCACCCCCACACCTTCTGAGGTGACGCACTACGATAATTAATACACCACGAATGGATGGCTCCGGCAGAAGGCCAAGTCTACAGATTCTTGAAAAGGCTTCTTTTTCTCGACCTTCCTTTTTATTGAAGGCGATAGCAGTGAAGGGCTGTGAAGAGCCCTCCAATTAGATTAGAAAGTGCTGGACTGAGTCTCCTCACCACTTGCATAAGAAAAGAGCAAAAGGCCTACAGACAGAGAAGGACAGAACACATTTCACCAAAGCCTCCCAGTATCCTGCCCTTTTCTCCACAATTTCCTTGCAGTAGATATCTGATCTTCTGATTGTTATATTCAGTGCCCCAGACCCTACCACCACCCTCAGTCTGTGAGATAACAGTAAGCGCCTGATACCATCAGCCAGGGACAATTAGTAAACGTAAGCCATTAGAATACAAAGATGTGTGAATAGCCTAGGAAATACTAAGAAATAAGTGATAAAAGTCTTCCCCTTCTCAAGCTGTTAATTCAAAGTTCGGTACAGTATTTAAAAAATCATATCAGGTAGATGGAGCAACACTTTCCCAGAAGAAAATGGAAATAAAGCAATGAGAACTGAGCTGCTGACCTTGAAAAGGGTCATACTGGCCAGGGATCAGAGGGTAGCCCATGCCGACGTGGGTGTGGTGGTGGGTATGCAGGTGTCTCTGGCCGAAGGGGGAGTGGCGATCCCGTTCCCGCTCCGCCTCCCGTTCCCGCTCGGCTGTCACCTTTTCCACCGGCTGCAATCAGGAAGAAAAACGTCCCTTACTTAATTCTCTGAAACACACCGAATAGGAATACCTAGCCAAACTTTGTCTCTTCAGCAATATGTGTAAATGATTAAAAAGCAGATCATACTCAAAATTCTGTTAGTTGGCAATACTTTTAAAAGATGTGCTTTAGTTTCCATTGTAATTAAACCAAAACTAACTGCCTCACCCAAAGTGCACCAAGTAGGACGAGATTCTCCTCAGAGTCGCTCATAACTGCAGGTTTAGAATCTACCATTTTCTCACAACAACTTTTACATATGCGTCAAGGAAAACAAGTAATTTTGAAGATTCTATTCAGATTCCATTGAAGATGATTCCATTTTCTCATTACACTTGTAATTCTCATAGTTTTAAGCATATTTCTATCCATTCTGTTCCAATGAAAATATACCCCCCAGTTTCACGTGTCAACGTATAGCGCAGTCTGTCCTCCACATTCAACGAATTCCACTTCTGTACTTCAACCAACAAAAATATTGTAATAACTTGCTATACTAAATATATAGATTTTTGTCATTATTTCCTAAGAATACAGTAGAACAACTATTTATATAGCATTTATTCTGTGTTAAATATTTGACATCTTTTAGAGATACTTTAAAGTACCATATAAAGGAAGACGTGAGTAAATTATATGCAAATGCCATGCTATTTTATATAAAGGTATTTGAATGCCTGGCTTTTGGCATCCTCTGGAACGAATTCCCTGCACTCATCAAGGGAGGACTGCACAGGAAACCGTTATGCTGTATCCACATCTGGAATCCTCCAAATTCTGAATGCTCCCAAGCCACAGTTTGGTTAAGGAATGTATGTTTCCTGTACATTTCTACCTTGTGAGAACCTAATCACCCTTTCACTGCAGTTCTCTTTTTGCACCTGGATTTAAAAAAAAAAAATCTAGTTACCAAAAGAAGGACTCACAGAAAATGACTCTTCAGGTGCCTTTCCAGCTTTTCTACTGAGTGGACCCATTCACGCAGTAGGGAACAGATTCTAAACTTCTCTTTTCTGACTTAGAACCGTCACATCCAGGTATGGGCAATGACCACATGAATACCACAGATCCACAGAGAAATATAAAACTCACATCCACAGAGGCCAGGCTAACAACAAAGACAAGTGGTGTGAGATGGGCGGGTTCATTGTATACCTGCTGCACGGATGGGAGGAGGCATACACCAGCAACAGGAGTCTACTTCTCCATTACTTTGCTGTCAAGTAAGGTTTGGACCAGATTTCCCATTATCTTTTTGCTCTTTGTTTTCAGAGACAGGGTCTTACTATGCAATCCAGGCAGGCATTCACAATGTAGCCCAAGCTGGCTACAACCCTATAATCCTCCTGCCTCAGCCTCCCAAGTGCCGGGATTCCAGGTGGGCATCACCATGTCTCACTTTCAACTGTTTTCAGAGAAAAAGGATATCTGTATGAGATAATCCTGATTTTTGAAAGTTGTTTCCCCAAAAAAAGTTTTTAAAAAAGTTCCACAGTTGCCCAATAGGTCAACAGCTTATGCCTGATTATTCCTTAATTTTTCAGTGTTTCATCAACAACAATTTGCACCACAAGTTGTTTCCTATTAATTTAAATTCCCACATGATATGTGTCCTCCTGGTTAGCAAGGCATACCACATTTTTCAACAGAAGAGCTAACTATCATATATTCTTCAACAATTGTCTCTCGTGTGTAAAAGCATCTTATTTTTGAACAGTTTATTCTTTATGTATGAAGGATAAAACAGCCTCCTAAAATCACAGTTGGGTTCCACGACTGTTCCATAGGTTGTCCCCTTTTCTCCCCCCAAACACGTCCTTTAAATAGCAACGGAACCAGACTTACAGCAGGAGACTTGCTGCGGTACTGGTTGGCATGCTGCTGGAGCAAGTCCAGGGCTTTAGATTCAGTGGTTGTCTTCGTGGTGATGCTGGGGCTGGTATTGACTTTCTCTGCCTCGTCTCTCCCTGACATCTTCCCATAAACAGGATAATGAAATCCTGGAGAGAGATAGGCCCCTGCAGATAAACAACAAATGCCACATCAAATTATGCGCTACATCTTTAAAAAAATCGTTTGGGTTACATGAACTTGTGATAAGAGTCAGACATCTTAAAATAAGGGGTTACATTAAAGACGAGCTACATCGTTGTTCTACTATATCTAGATTCTCCGATTTTCTCCAGTTAATTCATCCTGATGAATGAAGGTTATAAACAGAACTGAGCTTACAGCCATTTCACACACTTATGTGTCTGCTTAAGTGTAAGGAATAGTAACTATAATGATTATGACAGTAAGTGCTTAGAATATTTTCATAGGCAATAAAGTATCTGTCAGTCTAACATCTACAGCAGACCATCAGAGACTACGGAAACTACAGCTGAGGACTCTTGACATTTCATTGCCAAAATTCTTCTATTAAATCAGTTTCATCGCTGGGACTTTAAACAACATAAAAACAAGCAAAATAAATGTCATTCTTGAAGCTTCTAATTTATCTTGAGTCTTTAATAGCTAATACTTGAACACTGCCTCTTCCCTCCCATAGAGTCAGAACCCACAACACGTACCAGGGTAACTGTGCATTAGGACAGGAGAGACAGCCCGGTATGCAGGGTGGCTGGGGTCATACATCTGCGGGTAAGGATAAGCATGCAAGTACTGTATGTAGGACTGATGCTGACTCATGGGCGAGGACACTGCCACTCTGGCCCCCCGGGAGTCCTTCCAATTCACAGGGGTCTTTCGGTCGTCATTCTTCAGCTTGTTGTCGTCCACTGACTGTGAGTCGGGACGCCTGGCCTCTTTGGGTTCTTCTTTGATGCTTGTCAATGACACGGGCAGGCTGGACGCGGCGCTGTCTTTATTAGGAGTTTTCCTTGGACTGTCCTCTCTCAACTTCTTCTCTCGGTCAAGTTCTTCTGATTTTTGCTGATCCAGGTATTTGGGCTGGTAGACGTAATGATGCCACGTCCTTGAATCTGGATCCTGATTTTAAAATATATATATATACATTTGTCTTAAAACTTCAATGTTTAAGGAAACCCATTAGTCATCCCGACAGCACTATTACTATTACTCCGCATACAAAGTTAGCATCTATTTATGTGTTAGGCGCTTGGTATTACTCCTCTCGTAAAGTAATAATGTCTGGGGTTACCATTGATTCCTTGTAGAAAAGGCAAAACCAAATCTTTTATAAGCTCAAGCAGTATCAAGGTCAACCTGCTGCCCAACTGAGAAGCCCAGCTTTTGGCTGTTGGAATTCAGAGCTAGTCCCTTAATGTCATTTCTGAACATTAAATAACATCCTCAGACATATTTAATCCAACCCTCATTTTCCTTTTAACATCTCATATAGGTAAAAAGGATTTTAAAAATTCTAACTCAAGCTAATAATAGCAAATTTAAGCAATTACTATAGCTATTAACATCACTTAGAAGAAAAAACTCCTAGTTTTCTAATACATTTTCTTCACTTACTGCAGCTGAGGCTTAATACATCAGCTCACTTCTCATTATGTGTTAACAACTTAATCAAAACAAAATTTCAAATTCAGAGCACACATTATGGCTTCTCTATTAGAAAACAAAGCCATCCGTGAATGTCCAAAACTGTGTTGTTCAAATGCAGTCTTGTCAAGCAACGGCCCGACTTGGGCCTCTGGTAGAGGGGAAACTGAGAATCCCAAATGGCCTCTGTGGCACCCGTTCCACGGGTGGTGTAAATCCACCAGGAATTCAGGTCCCAGAGGACGTTCAGAATTGGGCTTTAGCCCCAACTTTGGGCAGAAATGTCATGCAGAAAGGGCTGCCGCTCTGACTCACAGGGACTCTGTCAGGAGGGGTCTGGGGTGGGGCGGCAGTGCTAAGCAGTACTGGAATGACTGCTCTGGAGGCTGCGTGACTCACAATGCCAGAACCGTGAAAGTGCTGGCACTTGTGTGGTTTTCTGGTGACTGACTCTCAGGTGTTCCCAAGACGGCTGCCACCGGCACCTGGGACAAGTGCTGAGGCCACTCTCCTCACAAACGCTCAGCGTAGAGCTTTGCGTTGGGCATCTAACACAGGGTGTGGAGCAGGAATGGAGGCATCTCACAGCCCAGGTGAAAGACTCTGGGCCTCTTAGCAACTTAGCCAGACCCTGTCTCAAAGCAAAAACTGGCTGGGGATGTAGCTCAGTGTGAAGGCCCTGGTTCAACACCCAGTACCACCAAAAGAAGAGTAGGAAATATGGATTTAGGCGCCCAGTTATAATATTCCTAGAAGATGCTAGCGGAAATTTATTTAGCGATCAAACTTAGAATCTCAGAGTGTGAAAGGAATTTAGTATCTCTAGTGGAATGCCCTCACTAGACTCAGTGAGAAATTAAGGGACTGCGTTAGAGCCACAGAACTGAACACAGTGACGGCATGGAACACAGGTCTGCAAAGTGCGTGTCTGGAACATAGTAAGAAAATAGCAAGCCACGTACATTTTACAGCTACACAACAACTCCTGAGACTCTTTTGGAATATTTTTCAAGAGGAAAAAACAAAAACAACCCTGGTGTTGGTTTCTCTCCTGTGGAAGAAGTCTAACCAGATCAACCCCAGACATGTACGCGTCTCAGACTACTCTCTCTCTGTCGGGGCCACGATCCACAATCTTACTTGTTTAAATCTCGAGGTTGGGTCTACACCTGTCTGCTTCATAGAGTCCATGACAGACTTCATTTCTACAGCCTCCTTAATAAGCTGGTGGTTTTCCATCTGCTTAGCTTTGAAGCTGTCGGCCTGAAGCTGCTGCTGGTGATTGGAGAGAAGCTGTGATTTACCTGTCTCCTCAGTTTTATTAGGCACTGACGGCCCTAGTTTAGAATGGTTTTTGTTAGGCTCCGGAGCAGAGGGAGCTTTTGAGACTGTGGCCGACGGCGTGCTTTTCTGCTTACTGTCCTCCTTGCCCAGCTCCTTCAGGGGGAGCTCAGTCTTCCTGTCACAGTCTCCTCTGCCAGCCTGGGCCACTTTCTGCTCTGCCAGCCTCTGGTCCTCATAGTACTTCTCATACTGCTGTCTGTAGGCAGGGCTGGAGGCCATCAGAGACTTCTGGTCCATGTACAGCCCATAGGCGTACTGGCCGTAATAGAGCGACTGGGCCAGGGCAGGGTGCCTCTGCGTGATCACCGACTGGTGCTGCGGCTGCAGGGATGCAGAACTGTGGTCCGCTTTCTTAGACTCTAGCTGCTCTGCCTTGTCTTTCTTCTCTGCATCTTCCTCGGACTCCTTCTTGATCTTCATGGCCTGTGAGCTCCCGCTATTCCCAGCCACAGGGCCACCAACCTGGCCGGGGTGCATGTAACTCGGGGAATAATAAGGGTCATAGCCATGGTAATAGGGGGAAGGGGACTCCTTCAGTTGAGACGGCGGTGCGGCAGTGGAGGAGTGCCCCTTCACGATACCGTCCTTGCTAGAAATGATGTCGGACGGGGAACTGGCCTTTGACCTCATGCCCTCTGACCGGCTGTCAGACCCACCATCATCAGCAGCATCGGAAATATCTGAATAGGCCGGGCTGCTGGTCTTGGCAGCCGAGCTCTCGGCGCCGTTCTGGGTCAGCACATGCAGTGGGCCCATGGGTGCCTGCCCGCTCACCAGGGCGCTGCACTCCGTCCTCGAGGCGCTGCCTATGGACGGGCTGGGGGCATTGTCTGTGAACGTGTAGACCTTGTCGGCTTCGGCCTTGATGCTGGCCATGCGGCTCTCCTGAGCCTCTGACAGCCCGTTAGCCAGCCCTTCATTCCTGCTGAGATGCTCCTTTAAAAAATGCCCAGGTAAGTCTTTGCCAGTGCCCTTGGTGTCCTCCGGCTTCCCCAGCTTTGCATCCACTTTCGGGCTTCCCGAATCTTTCCCTTCCTTGTCCTTCAGCTTGCGCTTTTCCTTTTTCTTCTTGTCTTTCAGCGACACCAGAGCTGGGTTCACGGTGACAGGCTCTCCCATGACTGTGGGCTTTGGTTGGATGGGCTTTAGAGGAGGGCTCTTTGGTGTGGCCTGGACAGCAGTGGTCGTAAGGGAGGGCAGGCCGGGCATCGTCCCGGTGGTGGTGGTTGTGAAGGCAGCAGTAGGTATAGCAATGAGCTGCGGGGGAGTGGGGGCTGGGGCCGGGGCAATGGGCCGCGCACTTTTCAGTTTGGAGAGGTTTTTGTCCATTTTGCAATGGTTTGCTTTTCTGCCCTTTTCTTTGTCTCCCAGGTTTTTCTTGTCAATCAGCCCTTCTGCTTCCAGTTTGGGCATCTCAGCCGTCAGCGCGCTGTCTGCGGCCGAGCAGCTGTCGGAGGTGGCCGTCATGTTAGAGATGACCGGAAGGTTGTTCAGTTCACTGTTAAGGCCCTTCTTTTTGCCAGAGGTCTTCCCAGCTTTGGGACTCATGAGAGCCCCCGGGCCATTGCTCATCAGCTCTCTCTTTCCTTTGGGAGTCCCAGGGGGGTTCCCGGCACCAGGGGACATGGGTGTCTTTGCCTGGTCATAAGCAGACACACTTGTGCTTGGCTCCCCGCAGTCAAGGGCCACATTACTCAAGGTCTCCTCGCAGTCTGAGATCTTGTCCTCGCTGTCGGGCTCAAACTCCAGCTTGTTTTCTGGGTCCAAGTGTGCATGAGCCTGGTGGTACCTCAGGCCATTAATGTGCTTGTACTTTTTGTTGCAGTTTGGGTGAGGACAATCAATTAACACTGGAGAAGAGCAGCCTTGGTCCAAAAAAGGAGTCTCTGGTTTCCCCTGAGGGGTGGTGGGGGTGCTTCTAGAGTTTGTGCGGATGCGCTTCCCAGGCTTATTGTCTTCAGAGCTGGAGTTCAGGTCCAGTTCCATGGGAGGCTTGTTTTTCCTCTTATTGGTGGAGGAAGGACTGGCTTTGATGTCTTCTGCAGCACAGTTTGGGGGTGTCCTCCGCCCGCTGGCATTGAGGCTGCCCCGCCTTCCTTTCCCATTGGCCCCTCCTCTGTTCTTGCTCTGCAGCCCCCTGGACTCGGTGAAAGTGGCCTCGGAGCCAGGGGCGGTGGCGGCCGACCTTGCTCTCTTCCCTCTGCCCCGGCCACCTCTCATCTCTAGGTCACTTGTCGGTGACTCGCAAAACCTAGGGAAGTAAGGGATAGGTGTCAAAGTGAGCATCTCCAAGAGTCAGACGGAATCACAAGGTGCACAAAGCAGCCAAGAGGAGTCAACACTTGGGTAGCTTGAGGAAAAACATTTTCTTTTTCCACTGACAAGTTCAACACCTGCAAAAGAACAGGCTACAGATGACTTATATTCTGCTTCAGAAAATCAAAGAAAAACAGCTCAGATAGCTGGCTTCCAATCCAGTTCAAATTCCCATTTTAAGAAGAGAAGAAAACGAGGGGGGGGGGAGCAGGCTCCTGATACAAAAGAAAGCCAGAATTTTCACTTTACCGTGTTCAGTCCTGAATTGCTCGTTTCTCTTTTGCCTGATTTCAATTACAAGTAGACTTTTACATATTATTAATCTGTTCTCTAGTTTCCTTGCAAAGGGAGCACAGGGAAAGGGGGGATGAAAGGCCTATGCATACCTGGGAGGGGCCCAGTCGTGCTTGGTGCAGTCTAGCAGGGTCCCCACGTAAGTCTTGTTCCTCCACGTGACATTGACAACCAGGACCCCTGCAGGGAGAAGAGGATAAAAGGGGATCATACTTAACACCGATCACTTTACTTCTACTTCACTTTATTTTGGTATTTTTATCAGCAAAATTCTATTCTCATTTGCTTTCAAAAGCTGTGGTTTGCAGTCTTCCTCTTTCTGGTTTCAGTGACCTCAAGTTAAAACCCACAGGAAATGATGTGTGTGTGTGTGACTTGGTGCTTACACACACGTGGTACAGAAGGCCGACACTGTGTGTGAGAGTGTAATCGCGATCCTGCTGACAGAAGGAAATGGTTTTTGCCATGTCCTGCTATAAAATGGCAACGCTCACCTCTTAATTTTTCTATTATTACACATAATTGCTTTCGTTTGGCAAGCAGCCAATGTAAACTCAGCGCCAGTTACCAGTGCTTAAACCAGAAGGTGACTGAAAAGAATTGGTTTTGTTTCCAATTCAACAACACAAAACGATGATGATTTTTATTAAGAAAAAAAATGCCGGTGCATAAAAATAGGCACAGAGGAGAAAATGGGGACTCAGAGTCCAGAGCTGATAATCAGCTCTGCCTTCTCCTTAATCCTCTCCTCCTTGACTCTGTGAGACAATAATCAGCCTGGGTGCGGTGTCTGTTTCACTGTTTGGTCTTGTTTCATGTTATGGGCTCCTAAAATAGCCCTCTTAAGAAAATAAATGTGCACAATAGATTTGCTATTGGGGTTATCTTTAGAATCAACTTTGGTAAGCATTTGCCACAGAGGATTAGAAAAGAAATCTCAAAACCAACACGCTTGTTTCCTGCAAGCTGCTTTCCCCCACTGCTTTGCAGACAATTTAATTTAGCACTGCATCTGTGAATTACTAAACCTAAGTGCACTTAGTAACCATACGGCACAGAGAAATAAAATACAACATCCTCTTTATTTCGCTGGAGGACAAATGCCACTTTTGAAAAATTGTTTCTTTAAAGCATGATTTTAAAAGACCTAGATTTTGAGACCTATATAAAATATTAGGGCAAACAAATGAAATGCTCGTGTGAACCTTTGTTTCCTTTTCTGCAACCTCCCTCCCTCCTGTTCTTTTTGGGAAGTACCAGACGACAGACAGGACTCAAAGTCCGTTTCTAATTTCTTTGTTCCCTTGTGCTACTGCTGCCATTCTGAATTTTACAGAAAGCCTGGGCTGAGCTCCTTTCAGGCAAGGAAACCCTCACAAGGTAAGATTCATTTCATTGAGAACCTTCAAACATCAGGTAAAATATGTGAACGGTTGGGAGTTTAGCAAAGAAGGAAGATTTTCTTTCACGAGTCTCCAAAGGTTTTCTTTTTTTTAATAGCTTCCCATATGGTCTGTGTTGTTATTACTTACGTGACAGCTGAATTTACTCACTGTAAATTCAGCCTATTGTAGCAATAGTCTAGCACAGGAAGAAAAGCTAGGAGGAAGCAACACAAGCGTTTCCTCACATCAGGGCTGAGTCCTTTGTAACTCCCTCAGGATTTTTTTTTCCCATTGAGTATAAGAAATTCATATTGCAACAAGAATCGGTGGTGATGAGGCATTTGGTCAAAACCTGCACATGACAACAATCGGAGGAAAAGATTCTTTAGGAGCACGTCCCTTCACGAGGGGAGGGAAAGACAGAGCAGGTTTTCTCATCATCTGCTCTCGGGCACTGTGTGTGGTGTCAAAGACCTTTGCAGATGCTTAAAATTCTTTAGCATGTCAGCTATATTTACAGTGCAGGAATATATCTGTATTGCCAGAAGGTTACCGCATTTTAGCTTTAGATGCAGCGAGCTGAATCACTGCGTTCCAGAGTCCCTGATGTAGCACAAATGTATAATTAAAATTGCTTGAAAGGAAACATGAAAGAAACAACAAACCCTCCATTCTAGCAGCAATAAAATTAAAAACAGGAAAAGTCTGCACAGACACTTAACATTTGTCTGCAGTGAAAGGCTTTTGTTATTGCTTTTCCCCTAAGGGTTTCGCCTTTCCAGCAAAGGCTAGCCGCGGATTGGCCGGCGCCGGATGCAGGGCCCACGTCTGGTTGGCTGGGTGGAGGGCGGGGCGGGGAGAGCAGCGGCTCCGGCTCCG
>NW_022900915.1:2385519-2451051 GCF_012274545.1 Fukomys damarensis
GCAGGGTCGGGAGGCTGCACTGGGCTGCCCTGGGCGCGCCGCTCCCGGGAGGCCGCACAGGCCGACTGCTCGTCTGAGCCCGAGCGAAGTGGTACTGCCGTGTGTACTCGCCGGCAATAAGACCCCGGAAGGAAAAGCCCATTTCCAGCCTCAGAGAGTCCCGAAGCCTCCCGTCTTTCTAGCAGCACTCGGTATTTCGGATGCTCCGGACGAACGCTGCGCTCACAGGCAGATTTGGGACAGGCTCCCCCAGGGTGCTGATGGGAGTCTGGGCTTGTGTGCGCCTTCTTCTCCGTGTGTAAGCGAGTCACGATGCCTCGGAGAATCTAGATCCGCCCAGAACCCGCGTCAGTGTGCACACCCGCCTGTCTACACGGCCAGCCAAGCACCGCGTCGAGTGCAAGCTTAATGAATGTGCCTCGCGTAAACCGCAGGGCTGTTTCTCTGTAAGGTGTCTGTTTAGACAACATCCCATTAGGAAGGGCCAACTTAAAGGTGGTGTTTTAGCTCTGAAACACAAAAATGTTAATCATTTCTCAGAAATCTCACATGGTGAACATTTTGTAACCCATGGCTGTATAACGCAAGCTATCCTAATTCAAAGGCATACATGCTCAAGATGAAAACCATTTCTCTCATTGGACAAATCTGAATTGTAGAGTTATGTCTCTTATATAAATTAGAAATAAATGGGTATATGTCCCCAAAAGGGCTAATGCGGTATTTTCTCTCAAGGCACATTCGTTCTTCTAAACATCTAGCCTATGAGCTAGTTGCTGGGGAGGACTCTTTAGAAATGCTTTTCATCTGTCTTAGCAAATTATCTGAGTAAGTTGTTTATCCTCCTTTTGCACCATGGACTGGCTCTTTCTTGGAGAGCTAATGCTTGTCCTGTAACATTTTGTACTTGAAAAATACCTGAGGCTTATTACTGGTGAAGGAACAGTACAGCAGAGACAGAACAGGTGGGATCATGAGCACACGGCTTTGTCCTTGGTACTGGTGACAGTCTGTCTCAGACGCTGGCATGGCATCTCAGCGCGGCTGCCGAAGGCAGAGATCCACAGGACACTTACTAGGAACACGACATTTACTACATAACGTAAGCCCTGCATCTCTGCCGGCCAAAACCCTGAGACCTCACAAGGGTTCCAGGGCCCAGCAAACACGGACTGTGTCCCCGGACTGCACATTAGACAGCTATCTGTTGCTACTGAACCACGCCGAACTGGAGCTCTGAGCACTCCCTGTATTTCAAGGGTCTGTCATCTTAGAACCAACACAGGCACACGTGTCGTCCCAAAGTTGAAGCATGGTTTTGCATAGAGCCCGCGCTAACAGAGCAGGCCCTTCATCCCGGCACAGTGGAAGGGACCCTGAGTGTGACGATGCCAGTGCCTGCCCTCAGTCCTCAGGTCCTGCTGAGAGGGTAGCCTTGGAACGGAACCACGAAGAGCGCCTGAAGCTCACGCAACCGATGGACTCAGACCGGGTATCTGAAGTAGCAACAGAGAAGTTCTGGAGACTTGGTACCCAGAGAAGACTAAAGGTCTTAAGGTAGCTAAGAGGCAAAGAAAATGGTTGATGGGCCAAAGCCTCAAGGAGGTAAGAGCTATGAGCTGAGGGAGCCAAAGGCTGGCACAAAGCCCCCAGTACTTTGATTCGTGTGGTCCCTTTTCCTTCTGGCCAGTTTACTGATAAAGAATTTCATCAGCATCCACCCAAGACAGCCTAGTTATTCCCCAGCCGTTTGTAAAGAGTTATTCCTTGTGTTAAACTAAAGTCTGTCTTTGAATATCTTGGTCCTGGCTGGGTCTTCTAACAGATACCCTGTGGAAACAGCCCACCTATCGTCCACCTTTCATTGAGGCAAGGAAAAAGCCACGCTAAAATTCACTTGCTTCCAGCTCTCGATGTCCTTTTGCCCTCCAGCCTGGAATGAGTGTCTTCATGGTATGATTTTAACTCCCCTGCATGAAACCTTAAATAAGATTCCTTAGTCCAAATCCACAAGGAAAGCTAAAGTTCCTAATACATTAGGACCAAAGGCGGGCATGGTGGCGCATGGCTATTACACCAGTAATGGATCCTCCTGAGGCAGAAGGATCGCTGTGAGTTCGAGACCAGCCTGGGCTACATAGTGAGTTCCAGGTCAGTCTCAACTACATAGTGAGACCCTGTCCCAAAAAACAAAACAAAACAAAACAAAAAGAATACCTAATACTTTAGGACCAGAGACAAATTCCAATGTTTTCTCATATGTGATTTCTCTTACTAGTCACACACAGGTGATGCACAGCACTCCAAATGGCTGTTCTCTCCTGAATCCCCAGCTGGATTCTAGGCACAGTTCTCCCACCAAAGGATGCTTATAAGAACCCGTATTTCCTTCTTCTTTCTGAGTCTGAAACTGGACTTTCTTAGCTTTCCTACTTGTGGCCTCGGACTGAAGACCTGGGGCCTGGCCCATAAACTGTCCCTATATGTTCTAGTACCTTCCCCTTTCTGGCTCGCTGCAATGCAAATGACTACGTGGACCACAAAATGAAGGTGTGAGTGAGGAGGAGGAGACCCTCCCCTCACCAGGAATGTCCAGCTCTGCTTATTAAGTGAGCACCGAAATCTCGCATCATGTTCAAACACGCCTAAGACTACTCCTCCCTCCCTAATACCTGGGTCTTTACCATTTCACCACGTCTCTGTGAACGGTGAGCCTCCCTCCTCCAACTCACGGACAATCCTTAACTATGGGCGCGCAGTTCCTAGCTCACATGGAGAGTTCACTGAACGTTGGGAAATGACTGGAATCTAGCCCGAGTCCCCCTCTGCAGCTTCTAGGCACTATTACCATATTTTTCCAATAAGTGTAATCTCTCACTAGCTTACAGACGATACATTCTCTGTGGGGAGATTTTACTCCAAAGATGTTATAAATGTGGCTTATGAATTATTATTTCTGGTATTTGTGAAGCTGTTTCCTCAAGAACTGGGCAAATGCCTGATTTCCCAGTGGATCAGCATAACTCTGTTTATATTACAGTTTAAAGACTGTCGCGGAGTCTTTAAAGTGCCTCATCCCTGGGCCAGAAGTCTCTGCCAAGCAATGCAAATGCTGAGTTTGGAATGAGATGGAAGTGTTTTTGAATTCAGATTTACTCAGACTACCACATCTGGACGGTCTTGAAATGTACTCAGGCAGAAAACAGAAACCTCATTCTAGTGACAGCAGCTTTGTAACCCACTCGTGCAATAATCCTTCTTTTCAAACTCCGCAAGTTTCTTTCCTCTCCTACATTCTGTCTAGCGAATAAGAATGCCTGGATGTGCTGTTTTCAAGAGTACAAGATCAAGTTTATTTGTTTGTTTTGTTTTTGGTACCAGGGATCGAACTTGGGCCTTTGCGCTCTCAAGGCAGGCAACAGAACCACTGAGCCAAATCCCCAACCCTCAAGATCAAGTTTATGTACTTCGGGTATCGTATCACCTTATATTTTTATACAGTGACTATTGCACAAGGTATGATTTATCATCATCACTTTGTTCAAAACTCACTCTACTAATTTCTTGTTTTTGTTCTGTCGTATTCAATCCTGGTGCTCTTCTTGAAGCTAAATCTGACAAAGTATCTTTATTCGTTGTTTTATAGCTTCAGCCTTCAAACAGATCCTTTTTCAAAGGACAGAACTAAATTTGTAATTATCTGGTCAATTCTAACTTTACAACTAAAGTTGGCCGTGACACAACTGCCAGCCAAAAAGCAGAGGCACCTTCCTATCTCCTGCACCAAGCACACATGGGGCACTAGGAAGGAATGGTGTGTGTTGCTACACGACTGTAAAGCACACTGTGTTTTAAAGCCCGACTGCTGGGCAAATATCTCAGGAGTCACTTTAACCACATCCTGTAATCACACCTTCTGGAACACAGTGCTGTGATCAGTCACCCTGAACAGTGGACGAACAGTGTGTGGCAGCGGAGCCTGGGAGACAGGGCAGTATCGACAGGAAGAGATGCAGTGAGACACTCCGTGCACTGAGCCACCGCCCCAGCCATAAGCCCGAGACACACTGCTCTGGTATTAATGTACTACCTCGTGAAAGCACTAGGGCTAAAAACTGGTGGTGTGGATAGATCATCTCTGTCGTTGGCAGGATCTATTAGCTCACTGTATCTGTGTTAATTATAACCTCGCAGGTGGCGGTTCAGCCTTCTCATTAGGGCTGGGTGTGGTTCTCTGGACATGGGGGAACAGGGCTCATCCATGGGAGCGTAGCTGTGATTCTTTGCCAGAGGTCAGTATGAACAAAGAGACCTTTTTTTAGATTCATCTAAACACCACCCATAAATAACAAGGGAAAAAAATGAAATCTTAACCACTACCAAAGAACAATGGTGATATGCTACTCTACTCTACATTTTAAAAGACAGTATTTTCTTACTTTACTGGGCTTATCTCTTTTAGAAGTACACGTCAACATCAATATAATCTAGGGGGATCTTTTTTTTAAATCTAAAAGAACGCCCCACCCCTGCAATACACTGAATAAGCTCCCCCCCTCCAAAAAAAAAAAAAAACAGACAGCTAAAAAAAAATCTTGTTTCCTCATGGGGCTTATGGTTTAATACACAAAAGAACACAGCGCCCCTTCCATCACTGTCACCTCCCCCGCAGCCTTTGTTCTGAGGCCTGATGAGCTGTATTGATTTGGGAAAATCACTGAGCTTCTTGGAAAACTAGACTCTCACTTATTCACTGCCACCTCTTTCTTTCCCAGGAAGACAGGTGGTCAATATCCAGCTGACTGGTCAGCTAAAAGAAGCTCTTGCTGCTTTTCCTTTTCTTGCTTCCCTAGTAATGTGATCCTTTCCCACTTCAATGGCTGTTGCGAAGTCCAGTGGGAAAGAAGAGAAGCAGAAATAAGGCATTTTCAGGCATCAGCAGGGACACGAAATGTTGTCCCCTACATCTGCATGGAAGCTTGTCCCACACGTGAAGATGGTGACTGGGTTTTCAGAGACCAAGTATCATTCTTGTTCAAATATTAATAAAAACTCTGAAGCCAAGATGTAACTTCAAAACATGTAAGTTGAAGGGCTGGGGATTTAGCTAGTGGTGCCGCCACAAGGACCAGACTTTGATTTCTGGTACCCAAAAAAAAGATAAAATCACTACAGAGCAATGAATGTTTACTAAAGAAAGATTCTTCTAAACAATCAGATCCTATGTTCTAGCAAACAAGTTTTCTACTTACAAAATACAGGCGTCATTATAAATATTTTAGGTCAGAAAAATATGAAAAAAATCACAGAGATCTTGAGAAAGAAATTTAAACAAGATCAGTTACGCAAGCGTTTGAAGAAGTTAGGCAGACACACATATCTCGGAGTAACACTGCCCTTGATGATTGAGCAGCCTCAGGATATACACATACAAGCAAATTCAGAGCACAGTAGTACTCCTGACTACTCAGGCAGTTCCTCTAAGAGCTTCTGCTAAGGTGCTCAGAGTTCCTCCTTGGGCACAGGCAGAGAGGGGTTCTGAGGTTAGGGTTAGGAGGGGAGAACAGCAGGGAGGGAGCCAGAGACACCTAAAGGGGCAGCATCAGAAGCCACGCCCTATACCCTAAGGGGGTGGATTTCAGGCAGTGGACTACACAGGGCGGAGAGAAAGGGACAAGAGGGACAGGGCAAATGGCTGGAACTGCCCCCGCCGCCACGGTCTTCTGAGACAGACACTGGGAGCAATCTGAATGTACACACTGAGCACACACACGTGACGCGCACAGTGTGTCTGCAGGCATCTGCACAACGACATCTCATTTCTTGTCTTTGGGTAAACTGTCCAGGAAGTCGCTGCCTCCTTCCAGGCCTGGCAGCACGGAGATAAGCCACAGCACCAATGATTCCCATGCCAGGACTGGAACTTGCGTTCTCTAGGCACCCGCTGATTTAGCGGACATCTGACGAGCTGAGATGACTTGTAACACAGGAGGTCTGCTCACACCCTTTCCTGTTCTGAAGCACGATCTCCTCCTTGGAAGGGTAGATGATTTCTCAGTCCCTCCCTCCTCCCATTCTAAGGGTTCAAGGTCGAATGTTAGAGGGAACTGACCCCCCTCCCTCGATCCTGTCTCACGAGCTTTTATTATTAGCTCATTGGGAGACACCTATGTAAGTAAAAGTGCTCAAAAGTTCAGGAAAGATATTTTATAAATATGTGTTACAGTAGGCTTACCACGAGTCATAATAAAGATTCGATTCTTACTGTGTTTTCCCCTAAGAGTCACTCCTTTCCTAAGAGTGTTATTTCAGGGCAGAGCTATGTCTAGATGATCTGGGCACACAGCACGGGTCTGCCCCAGCCAGAAAGAGAGCCTCCACGTGCTGGGAGACTCACACATCTCCGAAGAGAAGCCCCAAGACAACGCACGCACGTCCTAGCAATTTCAGGGTCTCTTTGGCTCCCGGCTCCTGCACCCAAGCTCTCCATGACACTGTGACTTCGGCGAGGAGCACGGCAAAAACAAAGATTAAACTATCCTCAAGGCAAAAATCTCCCTCTCTGTGCCAATACCCCTCCCCAAAAAAGTCTGCAGGGAGAAATGCGGAAAGGGTGTAAGATGCTGCGAAACTGAAGTCCAGTAACGGGCATCTGCCATTTTCCCACTGCAGGCATTAGGCAGTAGCCTGCTCCAAGCTCCCATCCAGCAGCAGGGGGAGAGAAGCTGTTGCGGGGGGGGCAGTAACGATCAAGACAAATGAAACTGGAAGGTGCAAGGAAACAAAATGTAAGCACGAAAACGTTCCTTAGGTTATGGGAAGGGCAGTCAAGGAGAAAGGAAGATGGAGATATTGGTCCTCCCAACTTTTCTAATCAACTTGTCTTTCTCAAACCCACCCTCTCTCCTACATCTGTACCAGTCTAGGTCGTGGGTGATTAACAGAGCTTCGAGTTTAAGTGCTTTTGAATTGCTGACAAAATATGGGTAACACAACTATAAATTACAGAGCAGTGTTTTATGGTAATTTTTTTTTTTTTAACCATCCTCAGTCCCTGAGCAATAAGGAGACAGTAGCAACCAACAGACAATTACGCTCCACATCAAAAAGCTGCTACTGATCCGTACGTCTCACTGGGCCTGGAGAGCCAGGCCTCCTATAAATTATGATGCTTTATTTAAAGTCGGAGCGCTTATTTGCTTTTGTGCCAGCTCTGGGCCCTTTTCATCTCTAGCCCACCGGGCCCAGGAGAGCACACATTCCTACAGCTCTGCTGGCCACCAGCTGTGTCCTCTGTAAATCATCAAACCTGAAGGAGCCACTCTTTACAAAGGCCAGGGAGCTTACTGCCGATGATCACTCTGCTGTTATTCCACTCGGTGAAATTTAAAATAGCAATTTACAACAGCAGCTGAAATGGGACTGTCTCTGAACTCGCAGTGTGTGCACGCGTGTGTGCACACAAAGAGGCACGTTTTGTGCACCATGACAAAGCCACTACACTGGCCATGGAGGAAGGAAGGCAGAGGCCAGAGAAAGTTTCCAACTTAGGACAGCCAGGTGGACAGAGGGGTTCAGCCCTACAGGGAGCATGGGAAGAGGTGCAGATGCGGCCCAGTGAGGACAGGTGAAAGGACTCGCCCTACTCAAGTTCAATCTACAGTCAAATTTGAAGACCAGCAAGAAAGAAAGAATAAGACTGTGAGCAAACGTAGCACCCTAAATTCCTTCAAACACAGCTCTGAGGAGTGACCCCCCTGGTTCACAGCCCTCTCTGCACCTGCTTCATCTTGAGCTGACTAACCTCCCTGCACCTCAGGATAGTATGAGTCTGAAAAATGATGTCATCTATGTAAGGCATAACATAGCTGCTCGGCAAATGTACTTCTTTTTTACCCACACTGGGAAATGAAGCTAGGCAGTGCTAGGTTACATGCCCAAGTCTCTTTATTCTTATTTTGAGACAGGGTCTCTCCAATTTGCCCAGGCCGGTCTTGAACTTGCAACTCTACTGTCTCAGCCTCCCTAGTAGCTGGGATTTCAGGTGTACACATACTCTGCAGGCTCCCTCATCTGTTAAACTCCCCATAACTCAGGCCACAAACCAAAGAATGAAGGAAAATGCCAAAATACCAGGAACTGCACAGTGGAAACACAGCCAGCAGCACGTGTCCTGGGGATCCTTGAGGTGATTGCACCTTCCTGATATCTGCACTGGTTAACCTATGTTCCTGGGGACCAGGCTGCATATCTATCTTTCCAAATCTTAACAACCCTTTGTATTACCTCTGTGCCCACCACTAATTCCAGCAGTGTGAATTATCTTTCCTAACAAACACAGACAGTTTACCTCCAAGCTTTCTTCCTTTGACCGCTCAGCACTGCAGCAAGCTCTCTGGGCTGTCTAAAGGCAAGGACACCTCACCTCAGTGTTTGGGAGCAGGTAACTGAATACCTGACATGTGTCTAGACCATAAAAGGCAGAGTAAAAGTGCCCGATGCACTGCCACAGAAGGAGACACCGCAGCAAGGCCCTCGGTGGCGGGAAAGGGCTCTGTGCGCACTCACCTCTCCCACCCCACAGGAACAGACGTTTTCTGCAGGATGCTCAGAGGCTGCGTCCCACCCTCCCCTCTCCACATTCCAAAGTTCTTATCTTTCCAGGAAGAAAAAAAGCCCCACAGAGTTACAAGTATTTCAATAATGTGCTTAGAGACTAGCTCTTGCTGTAAACAAGCCTAATGAAGTGTGACTAACAGTGCTCTCCTAGAGTAGGGGGAAGGGAAAGAGCCTTTGTTAGCACTTACTGGAGCGAAGTTTGTCTTTTGCTGGAGCAGAACAAAACTTGTACTGGTCACTGATTGACTGGGCCTGCTTGGTGTCACTGCTTTACTGTATATTTCTCTGGACTGTGCACGAAAACACACGCTTACGCAGACACACACACACACACAGGCACACACAGCCATCAAAGCCAACTTTTGGTCCTGTTTCTCTGCCAATTGTATAAAGTATTCAAGGCATCTAGCTGCAATCCAATTCCTCCCTACATTTGTGTCTCGTCCAGTCCTGGGTATCACCTAACATTTCTCTCCACGTTGTCAGTACCCTGAACCACAATTTCAGAGCCCGTAAGCCTGTCAGCCACAGCTCCCCATGTACACTTAGTAATTGTTTCCGAAGGCACTCAGGTTTCACCTGAACTGCTGATTACAATCCAGAGGTAGTTTTGTTTTCCTAACAAGTTCATAATTGTGGATGTTTCCCTTAGTCATTTAACCTAAAATATGTCTCCAAATGTTAACTGCTAAATAAACATTCCATAATGACTTCAGTTCTTATTAGCGCACATGGCAGTGATGTTAGCAGTAAGATCTGAGGTTGGCCCCAACTTCTTTCTTGAATAGAGGAACTCAGGTCAGAACCAGCTCTCCCTGCGAATCTAAGCACAGATTTCCGTATAAATTATGGACTGCACTCTGGCCTCATCTGAAGCGTCAGCCACACAGGCTACGTTCTGACCCCAGGTGGCACGCCAGCCCCTCAGAAGAGGCAGAGGCATGAGCGCTCTGCACCGGGACTGAGATGCAGCCGATCCGTGGAGCCTCTGACACTCTCTGTTGTTCGCAGTATTCTCCTCTGCTCTGCTCTGATGAAGTTAGGGTTAAGTCCAAGGCTCCAGTGCCAGAGAAAGGCTATTGTTAGTAACTCAGTCTTTATTGGCTCTGACCTGCAGGGCAGCTGGCTTCAAGTCTTTTCCAGAAAGTAATGCACTGTTAATTGCTGCTCATCGGCAGGGCTTTTATACACCTCTCCTCACTGAAGGGAAGCCCTGACTTAAACATCTCAACATCTTTCCACAATGCCTGTATTCCTCTCCAGACTCTGAACACACACACACACACACACACACACTGAACAAAATCTGATTTCAGCCCACCACAGACCCTGAATCCCTAAATCTGATATGAACGCCTGACACACAGCACCTGGTTGGACAGTACTAGCATGGGATTTCGCACATGGAGCAATAAATAAACAGTTTTTTTTTCATGGCAAATAACTGCTGGGAATTCATCCATGGGGAAGGAAAATGCCTAAAAGAGGAACAAGGTGTAACGCTATTTGTTCCTTCAGATATCCTCTGCCTAAAATAACTGAAGATCTTTTTCAGCTGAGACTGGTTAGCTGTGTTATGAGCAGTCGGCCTCAGGGTGGACAGTACCAGGCTCTGCTCAAGCTTCCTTTGAAGAATGCAGCGCTCCGTGGAGTCTGTAATGGCCTACAGTCTCTCTGGCTTTCTCCGAAAGAAAAAACTGGCCAACCATTACCTTTTCTGAGCCAAGCAGGCCTTGCAAGGCCAAGAGCAGAAAGCACGCGTGGCCCAGCCTGGGTCGATTTCCCACCCCTCCAGCTCCTGCTCCTCTCTAGGCTTGCTACACACAGCAGCTCCAAAATACCCTTTTGCTGAAAGGGGTGGCATTTGGGGAAGAAATCACATGTTGCTATTTTGGAAGTCAAATTTCTTGAGTATAGAAAATAATACAAAAACGAAATGGTTTATTAACTTAGCTTTTTAGTGCTAGTATGTATGTACATATGTATGGATGGATGTTATGTTTGTATTCTTGGTGCTGGGATGAAATCCAGACCCTTGCAAGTACTAGCAAAGTGCTGCCCCCTTTGTTTTGTGTTATCCAGATTGAACGCAGTGTCTTTACACTGAGGTTAAGTCCTCAGCTCTTTTTTATTGTATTTTTACATTTTGAGACAGAGCCTAAGTTGCTAAACTGCTCAAGCCAGGCTTGAACTTTTGATCCTCCTTCCTCAGGCTCCAGAGTACTGGGACTACAGGCATCTGCTACCATGCTTGGCTTTGATGTTAGCTTTTGAGAAGTTTTCAGCCTCTTACATTTAGTCTGGGATTGTGAGCCTTTGTGTTACACCCCAGTGCACGAATTAGTATGTATGGGTTCATTTCTCCAAACAAGTACATTCTGTGCCATTTCTGTGCTTGTTAATGTATTGACTTCAAGACATGTGATGGTAATACTAAACTTGCTCAGTTTTCTGAAAAGGTGGTAGTTAAAAGAACAGAGCTTTCTACCCAATAAAGTCACCTGGGGTCACACACTATGTTTTCCAGTGTCACTCAGTCCTACTCTACTTCATAGCTGAGAGAACAAGATCAAGAAAAACTAAACCATGCAATTAATCTCCCTTTAAATCACAGTCTTGTACTTATAGCTTTAATTTACTTTAAAAATTCTTAGTTTTTTAATCTACCAAGAAAATGTGCTTGCTTCGGCAGCACCTATACTAAACTACCAAGAAAAATAGTTTTTGCAGATTTAAACTCACAAATACAATGGGCTACCAAGACCAAAATATATTTCAGGAAGTTTTCAAAAGGAAACAATGTGCAGTCACTTTTTATCCAAAGACTTCCTTGAAAAGTCTTTAGTTTTTGAAGCCCAGAAAAAAGTTAGGAAACAATTCAGAGGAAATCCACAAAAATATTCAAGTAGATGCTCTTTCAGGATCACCCCAATACCAAATCTGCGGTGCTTGAGTACCTTCCATAAAAGAGTGCAGAATTTGCATGAAGCTACACACATCCTTTCGTCTTTCTTTTTCTTTTTCTTTTTCTTTTTTTTTTTTGGTACTGGGGATTGAACTCGGTTCCCTGCACTTGCAAGGCAGATGGTGGAACCACTGAGCTAAATCCCCAGCCATCGTGTTTCTTTATAATACCTATCTACCATAAATGCTGTAGTCGTATTGCTTAGGGACTAATAACAAGGACAACAACTGGTACACGTTTAGATCGACTTTCTTTTTAAATACTTTCGACCCACCGTTGGTTGAATCCAAGGATCCAGGATCTAGAATCTGCAATACAGACGCTGACTATAAATTATGGTCTTGACCTAACAGAGACAGAGCTGCAGGGGAGTGCTACGGTGTGAATGGGCCCCTCCAAACCTAAGCGTGTGCTGATGGGGTAATATTAAGAGACGGGACATGCAGAGCTGCTCAGGCCACGAGGGGACCTCCTTGTGAGTGACACTAGTGGCATTATAAAAGGCCTCGGCAAAGTTCACCCCTTATACCCTTCCGCTTTCCACCTGTAAGGACAGAGAGAGAAGGCCCTAACCAGCCTAACAATCTGACATTTAAAAGGAACTACTTTATTTGTATTATTTGGAGATGTTCAGCCAGAGTCTTGACTTCCCAGCATCTAGAATTTTAAGGAAATAAACTTGTTCTTTATAAATTACACAACCTCAAGTACTCTGTTATAGTGGCACAAAACAGTTTAAGACAAGGATAGAACAGATACCTATAAAATTGTGAAGCCTAAGGATAAACTGTACTCAAGATGTGCTTACTGAATCTCGATAAGAGCTGAATTCAAAACTCATAAAACAGCATCATTTTACACACCAAGCAGTAGTTAAGATTGTGTTCCTGTCTCCAGGTGGCAAATATGGAAGAGAAACATAAGGAAATGCCGACAGAGAGCTTCACTCTGTGGAGGTCGCACGAATTAGTGTTTTTACACACGTCATCACATTCCTCAGAGCCTGTGCGTCAGCTCCTCTAATTATCACCATTTTACTGAGGAGGAAATCACTCAGAATGCTTAACTGATTTGTCCCAGGTTCGAAAGTCAGAGATTTCTTACTCTGATCCTATGTGCATCATGAAAGTTTACATAAACCTAAATTTATAAATAACACAACTTCATAAAGGAACCACGCTTGCACAGAAGGGGGCCCAGGGGACTTGTAAAGGTGACGAGGGGCTTGCGGGAGACAGGTGCCCTGGATGTGCGCTCTCTTCCTGACTCCGGCCTCAGTGGGGCTGTACCTGGAGGTAACCATGTCGTTGAAATACACAACACAGAAGCAGTAGGCTCCGCAGGGCTGTCCTCTCTCCAAACTTCCGTCCCAGGGCCAAGCACTGAGCACTTCCTGCTATGCCAGTGGTTCTGCAGGGTTAACTGGGTGAACTGTCACTCTCCTCTCACGTGATAGACCATGCCATGGAAAGTCAGTCTGGGAAAGCATGGAACTTTGAAACCTTTCTATATTTAACTGCTTAGAAGGCATCTACAACAGAAAACTGAGGAAGCATCCTAGAATTTCTGTGGACTCCAGTTCTAACATGCCATGACTTTAGTTACAGGTCAAAGGAGCCACAAAGTCACAAACCAAGGCTCCCCTTCTGCTTAGGCATGCACACTCCATTTGTCACCATCTTACCTATTTGATTTCCTCTCAGTGGCGACTCCATCCCTGCCTCTTCACTCCACCGCTACCCCAAGTCAGGCCACAGTTAAGACTCTGAGGTTCCAGTCCACTTTCTGCCACCTCACACTTGAAGACGGCTTTAAATAAATGCCCCTCAGACACAGCAGATGGTTTCATGCATCCCTGGTCTGTTCTTTTGCTTGGAGAGTGACTGCCTGCCTTGCCTGGCTTGATCTTTTGGTTCCCAAACTCCAGGAAGCTCTTCCCAAAAGCTCTGCGACTAGAGATGCCCCTGTGGACATTTCTACCAAAGCAGCCACCATGAGATTCAGGACATCTGACTTTGACCACCAGCTCTCCTGGAGGACTAAGCATCTGTCTTTTTAAATACCTGGCGAAGAGTAGTCACTCAGAAAATTGTTTTTAGGAAAATAAAATATAAAAATGAGTGAAAGCATGAAAGACCTCCTGTACTATAATTAGGCACACAAATCCAAATATAAAAGTGAAAACTGCAAAGCTGAGAGGTAGTTGTTTGTCAGCCAACTGGGCCACCTCCTAAGTGAAGGAGCCCAACTCAGCTGTGTCCACTTTTTAAATAATTTGTTAATAGGGCTGGGGATTTAGCTCAGTGGTGGTGCTGCCTGCCTCGCAAGCGCAAGGTCCTGAGTTCGAACTCCCGTACCCAAAAACCACCTCCCCCCAAAAAATCTGATAACAATACAGGCATAAATTGCTTTATGGGCCTTCTTTTTTTTAATAGAAATTTTGCTGGATTAAGTAATCTTACAAGTTAAAAACTCCAGGAAGCTTCCTCTGGGATTTGAAAAGCCATCCACTTTTACTGAACTACTGCAAAAGCAATTGATGAGGCACATTTGTCGTACACCTGATGTAGAAGCTCTAAACACAGACCATAACCCACCCAGCCACAGCAATCCAGACTTCAGGCCTCCCCTACTACTCCTTGCAATTTAATGAACAGTCTTATCCAACCAATCTCCTCCCGACGGTTATTCTCCCAGACTCTGGGACCCAAAGAGAGACTTGCCCTTGCTTAAATAAATTCCACAGATGCAATAGATAAAGGCAATAAAGAAAACAGAGCTTTTATAAAACAAAGTTGACAGAGCAGAAAGCTATCTCTCTGTAATGGGCACATACGTTTGTACGTACTAGGCTGCTTACACAAGGGAAACAGACAATGAAGGTTAGGGAGCATGGAATGACAGCCTTCTTTTCCTTTCAGGGAATGTAAATTTTATTTGCTGAATATAAATCTTAATTAAGGCCGTTGTTTTCAATCTGCATATGTGATCACGAGAAACTGATTTTCAGGAGATACAAAATTACTGAACTCATTGCTGGGCAGCATAAACCACAGGTTATGCATTCACAATTTTCCACAGTGGAAAACTCAGGTGGTGCTTTCCTGCTGTGACCTTTGCTGGAAAAGATGAAAACACCTGTCTTCTGACTAGAAGTGGGCACATAGATTACTTGTCCTCAGTGAGGGTCCCACAATCTCTAATAGGCACTGCCATGGCACCAACTAAAATTCAGAATGGTAACTTTCTTTCTAGTATACTAGGTATCTCAACATTCTCCAAACAATACAAATAAAGTAGTTCCCTTTAAATGTCAGGTTGATAAGCTATTAGTAATCACATCTTGGTTCCTAATAAATAGAAAGACAAAGAAAGGAAATAACGTTAATATCCTTGCTCTCATAATATATATAGTAAAGGCACCTCCAGAAGATTGGTAATTTATTTTGACTAGCTTCTTCACAACCTAAATGATCAAAATACAAATTAAATTTGCTTTGTATATGTCTGCATATATGTATATTTAATTTATTTTAACAAACTGTAGCCTTTATTACTTAATCCAATTTAATTAAATTTGTCTAATTTTATGTTGAAACAAATCCTTAAAAAGAAACTTTGCAAATATGTAAGTAATACCAGTTTGTAGAAATGTGTATTCTACAAAACAAAGTACTAGGGCCAGGGATTTAGCTCAGTGGTGCCGCCAATTGCCTCACAAGTGCAAAGATCTGAGTTCGATCCCAGGTACCAAAAAAGAAAAACAAACAAAATAAAATACTAAAAAAAAAAGCTAATGAAGATTGTCACTCTAATAACATCAACAGTGTAATGCGGATTGGATCCAGAGGGAATCTTTTGGAGCAAGAGATGACAGAGATTAAATTCTCATTTATTTAATATAAATTAACAATTCAATGCAAAATAAAAATGAACTGCCCGACTTCTAAGTGCATGGGGTATTCAGGATCAATCCCTCAAGACTCTGTCTATTTAGGCTGTATTCACAACCCCAGCCATTACATAAAAGAAATAAAAGAGAGAAATTTATTGGTATGGGTTTGGCAGTTGAGGACACAGGAGGGATGGGAGGAACAATAAATTGTTTTTTACAAAGCAATTACACATATAGCACTGTTCCCAACTCCGTGTGTTTCTGTAGTTTACACTCCATCTGACCCCAGAGGAAACTGCAACTGACAATCAGTGCAACTGGCCTCCCGTGAACAGGGCACAGTCCCTGCAGGTCTGGCACGACCTTCATCCTTGACCCAGCTTCCGTCTCTCCTACTGGCCATCTTTGTTGGAAGGACATATATGGCTTCGTTAATGCCAAGGTTAATCACTGTAATAAGACCTACAAGTATGAGGGTCTTCTGGTTGAAATCCCAAATTATAAAGAACAAGCTGGCAGGCTAATGAAAAGCATCCTGTGCTCTGCCTAGAAAAAATATTACAACCTAGGAAATGCATTTTCATTTGTTTAGTTTAACAAAGGCACATAGTGCTGACTGGGCTTCAAGGCAGTATTTGAAGTGTCTTACATACACTAACTCAATTCTTCTAACCACCCAGGGAGGTGGTTGTACCTGTTTCACAATTCATCTACAAAGAAAGCAGGAAGTTAAGTGCCCAAGATCACTCAATAAGCTGTGGAACTGGGAAATGGAATCCAGGATGTCTGGTTCCAGCATGTGACCAGCATTCCCACACAGAAGACAGCGGTGCAAAGAAAGTGAACAGAACAATCCTGGCCCTCACCTCAAGGAGTTGGCTCCTTGCTAAGGGGTTGGCTAAGGTGCTACCTATACACATCAAGGTAAATGACACGCAATAAGCTTCATCAGATCATGTCTAGAATTCTCAGACAATAAAAAAAAATCTTGAAGATCATTTATATTCCAAACTTGCTCTCTGTATCAAGCAGGAAACTTGATAAAAACCCATAGAGATTAACTGGTTGGTTCTAGGTCCCAGGACTAAGAACAGAGCCAAAATCAAGACCAAAACTACAACTTGGTCTCTAACTTCTTCTCTTGCAGTGCTTTTGCCCCCAAACAGCATAGGGGGGATCGGAACACTAGTCAAGGGCTTTCACTACATCTCCAGCATGCAGGAGGTTCCTTTAAAGTCCACTGAACATCTGGAAAGACTGACCCACAGCTAGTACCCATAGTACCCATCTGAGAATTTTGCCCTAGTAAGACAAATACCCAACCAAGTGATGAGAAACTGCTTTGGAGAACAGGAGGTCAAGAAAAGGCTTCCCTGAAGTACAATGGGCAATAACCAAAGTCCTACAGTAGGGGACACAGGAACAAACTCTGATCTTTTAATGATATCCAAACTCCTTGGTCTGATTAGTAGGGAAGCTAAACAGGAAAGTCTCAAATTTATAGTAATATCATGGAAAATAATGAACCAAAAGGCTATTTGTTGTAAAGTACATACTACTGAACACATAGCCACATTTAGTGCACTGAGAAACAAGCTGACAAAATCACATAAAGCAATACTGAGAGACAGGACTGTCCCAGTGCCCATGACCACAGACCTCTTGGGCCAGAACCCTGATAAAACAAGACGGGCTAGGGACAGAGAAGAACAAGTTTACTGACGTATCATTTTGCCACTCAGAAATTCCACCGCAAAATAAAGTTCATCTAAACTTGCATGGCACATCTGCTTACACGGTTTACCAGTAGGCTCAGAAAGCAGCCACCGTTGGTGAACAGGTGGATGGATCTGCATCCTCAGGCTTTCACTGTGTGCTCTCTCCAGAGTAAGAGTAGGATGTTCCCAGGATGGCCACAACAGGCACTGCCTTCTCCCTTTCTCCTGGCAGGGGCAGGTGGGAAGCACACAGTGTACAAGGCCCTGCCACTGCAAGTGAGCGGCACAGGCTGCCACGGCTCAGCAGTTTCTACATGTTACGACTGGGGTTCCAGCAGAGCACGGTGGCGCAGGCCTATAATCCCAGCACTCAGAGGAAGGACTGTGGTGAGTTTGAGGCCAGCCTTGGCTATACACTGAGTTCAAGGCCAGCCCGAATTAAAGAGCAAGAGCTTGCCTCAAAAGAACAAAACAAAAAAATCAGGGTTCCATTTTTTAAAAAAGTATATAATATAGTAGGCTTCCAAGACTAGGTTTCCAGACAGACTAAAGTGGATGTGAATGCTTTCAGGGATACACACACACACACACACACACACATACACACACACACACACACACACACACACACACGCCCACTAGAGGATGGGGTAGTTTTTTTGTTTTGGTTTGTTTCAAACCCAAGAGTGAGTCTAATGTTTTTCCAAACTCACCAGGTAATAAAAATATCTCCGAGTGCTCATTAAAAATACTAATTCTTGGCCCTACCCCAAGGAGCTGCAGTGATTTTTATCAGTCACTAGGCTAACAGACTTCTCAAGGGTGTGCATCATACAAAATAAGATATACGTAAACTGTGTTGGGTTTTCCAGGAAAGAAATGGGGGCTCTTGATGTCGATAAATTACTTTCCAGCACTCTTGGGGACAGGGCTGCAGGTGGGGGAGGACGCATTTTGCTGCTCCTTTGGAAAGAAGTGGTAAGGAGCCTGGAACAAGGCTGAGAACTTTTTATCTGCCTGAGCCCTTTGACAGGAGTATTAATACAACAGCTTTACTTGGTTTAAAGAAAGAATTATTTCACCATCCACACTAATCTCTTCTGGCAGGAAGCAGAATTCAGCTGTGGCTATTCACAGAAAATGATGGAGCCCAGCAATTCTTTCTTCATGGAGGGGAATCTGGGACTTTTCAAAATATTAATATAATCTCACTTATTAAGATAAAACAATGTGCTAAAGCACTGGAAATTCTCATACTACAGCACTCTCCTTGTTTTTTAATGGAAAGGATCTATAACCTGTTTTGCAGCCTAAAACATTAAATCTTTTCCTTTTTTATTTATTTTTTTCTAATAAAAACTTGCTTTATTTTACTTTTTTCTAATTGAGTTTACTGGTACATTTAAAGTATATATAGTACAGTTGCATTCATCATTGGGATCTTGTACCTTTACATGACAGGTCTTGGGTCTCAAAAAATCTTTTCCTTTTTTAAATGAAAAGAATCTGTAGAGTATTTTCACATCAGAGACTAAAACATTAACATCTTGATATACTATGTGATTGTGTGCTCTTTTACCATAAGTCAAGTACATGGACAGATGAGAGACTAAGATAAAGTAAACCATCGCCCAAAGACACAGCTGACAATAGCCTGCTCCTCCAGCGACACCCACGCAGGAAGGTGAGGGTGTCAGGTGGCCACTCTGATTTCACCTCCTCACCTCCCTGGAAACCGGTTAGCCAGGACCCTTTTCATTAAGCTTACCAAAGGCTTTTCTTTTCCTTTAAAAGGACAGAAGAGAAAGAGGGTGAGAGAGGAAGAGAAGCGAACAAGCCTGCCTTTTCTACCCCATTTCGCCACAAAAACCTCTTGTGAGGTCTTCAGAAGTAACAATTCAGCAAAAAGTGACAGCACAGCCACCACAGAGTCAGCCCTTATAAGTCCTTTTCAAAAAGCTGCTTTCAGTGAATCAATTTTCAATGTTGTTTCAGTTATTCTTAGATAGAAAACTTTCTCCCCCCCAACCCTTCTCCTTTGGAAATTTGGTAACCATAGTTTCTGGGTCCTGCTGGGACTTGATATGGAGTGCTGTGTTCTACCTGCTATTAAGCTGCTGATAGCAGTGTTTCTGTTGCAATTTATGAGCAATGTCAGTTGAAGGCAGAGAGTATTGTACACACTGTATTTTCCCAGCTGGAGATCTCCGTGAATGGAAAGCAAAAACATGAATACACATGCACTGTGGGCTTGAGGGAATAAAAAGGCATAAAAAAGTCAGCAGGCAAAAATCAGGTGGGTGGTCTTGATTATAAGCCACATAGATAATAAAATATTTAAGGAAGTTCTAACTAAGCGGTCAGGAAACAGATACACAACATAAAGAAGAGCCCAGAAAGGTCTTTCTCTGTTTGTACATCTCCAGTCTAACTCAGTAATGTGCCAAGACTTAGCTTGCCACCTGGGGTTTTAAATTACTTGCCAGATCCAAGAGATCATTTGAAACCACACAAATAAATCCCATTCCACATTAAGTCGGCAGTGACTACTACAGCACTTGGTGGGCACGAGATTCCACCTCCACCCTTTTCTTCTACGGCCTTCCCCACACCCTGCCTCCAAAGTCAGATATTACCAAAACCAAAAATATTCTGTATGAAAGTTGAGTTTATTTTTGTGGTTAATAAACAGACATATCGTACTGTCGTTTAACCTTTTAATGTATTTGTGACGAACACAGAAAAGCATATTCTACAGAGCAATTCTACAGAGAAAGGGTCAAATAACGAATCAATAAATTAACTAGCAAAATCATTAAAAAACCAAAAGTCTCATTCTTTCCCTAAAAACTATACTGAGAAATATAACATAAAATATTCAGAAGTACCTAGCTAAGTAAATTTTTCTCGCCAAATAAAATATACAATCTGTCTATGTCAGTGCTGTCCTTCCCAATCCTGCTGTATATTTTATTTGGGAGAGAAAAAATTTAAGTAACTATGCTATGGCCTCATCCCAAAATACTGTGATTCAGTCGATCTGGTTTCAAAGCCACATTTTCAAAAATGTAATTCAAATGTGTAGCCAGAATTAAAAACTACAGGCATAAATTCTTCCTCCTGGAAATTTTAAACACTTGAAGAACTAACTAACTCGAACCTCAATTATATCAGGGGGCTGTGCTGACTGGAGAAACCATCTCCAGACACTAAAGGAAAAAATGCATGTAAAATGAATCACTACACAAAGCAAAAGGATCGTGCATTTCTTTTCTGAAACACAGTTTAAAATCTTTCCCACATAACACTGGAACTTATCTTCAGTCTAGGTATTCAACTGTTTTCCTAACCTGAATTTAGATGTTTTTTATTCTGACACTCATCTCATAGTATCAACAATATAAAATAAAAATACTGAGCTTATTAAATTTACCAAGCCCACAGCTAAACCAGAAGGAAAGTAATTACCATTTAAATAGCAACATGGAGTTCTTTGAAGGAACAGCCTTTTGATGTTAGGTCTCCAGTGCTAAAAGGCAAAAAAAAATCTCAGATCTTAACATTGTTCCTAGAAGCCTAGAGAAAACAAATACGTCTCCTAAAAATTCTTTCATCAGAAAGAAGTATGAACCCAAGTCATTTATCACAGACTCACAGTCAGTATGTGGTGATGACAGGAAGGTCCTACTAAATTAAGGTGACTCTAAGAAAAAAAACAGCAAGGAAGTCTAAGTGCAATGGACCAACTACTCTCAAACCGCTGAAAAAATCCTGTATGAGATGAACTCATATTATTTATCTTGAGCCCCCACATCCAATGGGTCATGACTATGACACACACAAGCTCCAACGCACCCCAGCTCCCACCACCAATATAAGCACAGCTTGTGAGTCCTTCCAAATAGCCTGGTCACAGAGCTGGGAATGTTTATCATTATTACACTCAGTCTTAACTCACACCAAAGGAACTTTCCACTATAACTAATTGGAAATCCTTTACCGATGACTAGAAACAGTAGACAGCATGATATCTATCTATAGAGATACAGCTATATGTCCACTCCCAACTGACGCGATTAATTAACCAGTTGATGGATTACACAGGTTGTTCTTTACTCAGACTATAAAATATTTACATTCACCCTTCAAGCACAGTAACTCATTTTACACTCTTAATCTTTCCTACTAGCTCACACAATGCTAGGCACATAATAGAATGCAACAAATTCTGTTGGATACTCTTGGCTTTTTATCTTTGCCTTTTTTTGTTTCTCTCTTTTCTCTTTTAATATAATGCTACGTTTGAGTATCTCCACAAGACAAATGTCGTGAAAATGAAATAAGAGTGAAACACAACCCAGACAGCGACTCCAAATCCAAAACAGACTCAGCAGAGAGAGGGATAGGGAGGAGGGAGAATCCTCAAATACAATGAATCCTCTCATCCATTTTGGTTTTGACTTACTTGTGATACTCTTACTCTTCATAACGTAGTTAAGAGATTGTCATATTTCTATGATCAAATGCATAATTGTAAATGGGCTGTTTATTTCAAGAATTTACACAGCATGTAGATTACGATTGTTTAAGTACAAGGAGAAAGCAATTATGATTGTCCCCTGAAATGGCATAATTGACACCTTTTACTGCTTTTATACATTTTCTCTAAATATGAAAGTCTTTCATTGTAAGTATTTGAAAGATAGCATGTGTCTGGAAAGCAGATTTCTGTGTCAAAGGCAAACGAGGTAAAGTATGAGAACATTTCCTCATAATATAGTAAGAAGCGGAATATTTACTGGATCCTGTTTCTAAAACTTGGAGCACTACAAAAATAAACCTCAGTGGAAACTTGTGAGTCCTGCGGCATTCTCCTGTGGATGCTGGAAGGGGGTCCAGGAATCTGCATTTTTGCAGGCACTACAGGTGAACCGTATCTGCAGGCTGACTTGGGGAAGAGCTAATCTATATGGCTGATACTGGGATCAAGGATTCCACTGCTGGTGGTTCATAAACACTGCCACATGAGGATCCCCTGGCTTGTCTTTTAAATATCCCAATGCCCATCTCAACTTAAATCAGAATCTAAGGTCGTGAGACTCAAGCACGTTTAACTTCTTGGTGATTCCAGGGGATGGTCACAGTTACAAACTAGTGTTCTATCCTAGCTTAGTGGTTCTCAGCTTTGACTGATCATCAAAATGAGCTGTAGGGGTTACAGACTCATTTTTTAAATGCCTAGACTATCTTAATTCATCTGAATATTTTGCCCTAAAATCCAAATCGTGGCATTTTTTTTCTAAGTTCCTAAAATAACATTAATGTGCAGTATGGATTAAGGAGAATAAGTGTAGTAGTCTCTGTGGTTAATAAAAGTACTTAAACTTAGTAAGCTTTTATCCAAACACCCTTGTATGCAAAGCACATGACTGTGTCAAACAGAGTAACAAATTATAAAACAAAATAGGCTCTCCTTTGAAGGCGACTATGACTGTCTGGTCAGATTAGCAATGCATTGAGATGAAAGACCAAGAGATCTTACAATCTATGGTATCAACTACAGTAATATTTATAAATCGCTCAACAGCAAAAGTGTTGAGAAAAAAACTGAGAGTCTTCTTAAATTTCCAGGTCATGTCAACCAAATGTTCAAAGCATCTAAATGAGCATGGTCTCGATGAAAATTACAGCTGATGCGGGAGTGGAGGGTGTGAGAGAAAACGTCTGCTGAGGCTGGAGGATCGCCACAAGTGCCAGGCCAGCTTGGGCTACACGTGAGCTCCAGGACTGCCTGAACTACAGAGTAAGACTGTGTCACGAAACAAAACCACGAAATAAGACAAGACAAGATAAACGCCCTGAAGTCTTCCAACTTGACCACTGCTTTTATCTCGGAAGACTGTCGTGTTTTTACACAGTCTGCCAGGAAAATTCGAACACACTTCTAATCCAAGTTGCCGTTAAGGGTTAATACATAATAATAACATTTTTTCCAGTGTAAAGCCATTTTTGTCTATTGATGTTTTATTCTTGTCACTTCTTTTTTTTTTTCTTTTTGTACTGGAGATCAAACTTGGGACTTTGCGCTCACGAGGTGGGCAGTAGAACCATTGAGCTCAATTTCTGTCATTTTGCTACTTCTTAAACTCATTTTACCAATGATGAAAATGACCGAGGTGCTTTTGACTTGCTTAGAAGTCTACTGTCCGTACAACATTCATTCTATGACACTACAGGCATGGCTTACTTAGAATATATTTAACATATAAGTTACTTAAGGAAAATGAATTTCCTACACCCATTTTTGTCATTGCTCCCCTGAGGAGATAGGCAATAGAGCAGTGAACAAAACAGATACATGTCCTTAAGGGACAACACAGACAATAACCAAAGCAAAGCAACAGGCGTAAGTCTGGGGCTAGCTAGGTCCTTGGTGAAAAGGAAGCACTCCAAGAGAGGAAAAACCAGATGTTAATTGGGGGCGAGAGTCAAGGAAAGCTTTTTTGGGGGACTGTATGCGAGCCAAGAGATGAAGGTCTTGAGACAGACAGCTAAGCAAGGGCTGGCTGGCAGCGAGGAGGGGCGCTGCAGGCGCAGAGGGCTGCATTCTGCTCACTCAACACAGCTTGTAGCAGAAGAGAGACTGGCAGAGTGGCACATATTTACTGAGAACCTGGTGTGTTTTCCACTTTATACAAAGTCAAAGAGATGTCATCACAGGACTCTGGGGATTGCCGCTGGAGAGGAACAACCAGAAGCCCAGAGATGTCCGAAAGGCCAGTGCAAACAGTGAAGCTCTCCAGGGGCCCAAGGAGAGGGCACCACGGTGCCTGGAGTACAGCGCATGTATCTCGTGGGACGTTTTCTTTTCCTTCTTTTATCTTTTTGATCTTAAAATTATACTCAACTCCTCGAGTTGTAGTTTTAACAAATATTAATGAAATGCATTTTGCAGCATCAATGACTTTTATCTAAACCACTGTGAAGAGCAGAAAAGCAAAGCTACTGTTTCTTTATAATGCTTGTGTAAATGTGGGCTTTTCTTTGAAGTGTTCAATAAATGGCTGCTTTACCATCTATGATACCTGAAATACTTAGGGTTGTACCCTCTTAGCAAAACAAACCTTAAAAAAAGTACCAGCCTACTGTTTAAAGTAGATTAGTTTGTTTAAAAACTGGCTTGGAAACCAGGAGACAAAGTTTGAAACAGCAGAGAGCTGGTCACAGCCCAGAAGTCTACGGGGACAGGGGTGGATCTACAGCACCAGTGTGATGCAGCAGGGACAAGGCTCCAGCTTCATGCTGAGGGGACAAGCGACAATTTGTGTAAAAGCTTAGCTACGTGTATTCAGGACTTGAGAGGTGCGATAAAACACGGGAATAAAAAATACAAAATTCAAGACCGTAGTTTATAGGGAGAGCAAGAGGCCAAACAGTTCAGGAAAGGTCACCAACAGGTTTCAAAGGGCTCCAAACTAAACATTTCTATGTTTTAACTTAAATGTTGTAAAATGCATGTTTGTTTCCATGTTGTTCTGTTTATCTTATGCATGTTTTAAAATATTATTTTGCATGCATTCAGTGTTTAATAAAACAAAATTTTAACTGGTTTAGAAATTCAGATCTTCACCTAAACACCATGCTTGGCTTATTTCATGTTTATATATAAATGCCTTGCTTTAAACTTGTTTAATATGGTTTCTTGCATTTATTCAATATTTTGGCGGACATAGCCTGAAGAAAAAGAAACAATCCTACCCTTTAAGAGGGAAATATGTTAAAATGTGAAGTAAATTGTGAATAAAAATACTTCTCCGCTGAAAAGCCATAAGGAACTAAAGTGTGTCCTGCCCTCCTCGACAGAAGAGAGAGCCTGTGGGGTCCTGGGCGCCGAGACACACGACACAGCACCAGGTCTTCAAGGAGCTCGGCAGTAACATCTGTGTATTTTACAGGAAACCAAGGTTTAATTTTCCTAAGGCTCATGAGCAAGTACTTCCAAAAAAGGGAAAAATAAAACTATTACATATCTATGCAAATCAAAATTCACAGAACAGTGGCAGGCAGCCAACCCAACTATTTCAGATCTGCTATTCCATCTGCTTGGCCTGTTAACTGTCGGAAAATACAAGCAAATCACTTCTTCTGCAACTAATTCTCAATAGGGCTCCTAAAACCAGACTCCATGATGCAATTTTAATAAGACAGAACAGCTTATTATGATCAATAAAGCAAAGCCTTCCAGTACTTGCAGAGCCAAACACTGGCTCAGATGCCGCCTATTTGGTGCTCTAGAGCACGGACACCACACTCCCTCAACGCTGTGAAGCCCTGGGGCCAGGAAGGGCTCAGAGACCAAGCAGTTCTCTGTCCTGATTCCTGTCTGCGGATGAATCCAAAACCATTCTTTCCCTGCTAGATTTTATTACCCCAATATGTGGTAATTAATTTACTGCAGGCTCTTAATTCATAAATGGATCAAATAAAGCCTTACATGGCTCTTGGCAGCCAACCCTCACTAAATTATGGTGACTAGAAGTTTGTTCAAAAGCTGCCCATAAGTCAGCTCCTTCAGCTTGTAAAGTTCAATTAGAGAGTTCTTAGCTTATTGTGTGCTTTAAACCTTCAAAGAAGGCATTATTCATGCATTTTCCTTTGCCAAAAAAGGAAAGCTGGCAAAGAAGCAATTCCTAGAGTGTTGATGCAGGCCCTACCAAGAAATTTAAAAACTTTTGACTCTCAGTACCCAAGGGCCTCTACTTTGGGAGAAAAAAATCCCAGTGAACTGCAATGGACTAAAAATTAATCTAATTAACTATGGAATTCTACATAATAACCAAAGTTCTAACCAGCAGTGCATAAACATACCCACCGACTAGAGTTTCTTTTCCTATGATCCCCTTCTAACTGCCAACAATAGGTTTGTGTAAGTGCAGTCTAAAGAGACTTAAGAGTTCAGGGCAGGCCAGCAAAGGAGAGCAGGGAACTACCATCCCCACACAATGGCGGCCTCCTCAGCGCTCAGCCCGTATCTGCTGACGGTGAACCTGTTCGAGCTTTCACTGTTAACAGACAGCCTGCTGCGGCACACGTGCCATAGGTGGCCACCACTGATGAGACCATCCTGCCAACGCTTTGCATCTGCCCAGCATTTTCTGAGGTTGAACCTTAGCAGATGTGTGTTTCTTTGTTTGCTGTCTGCTTCTGGCAGGGCTGATGACAGTGCCCAGAGCAAGAGGGCCAAGATCTTTTCCCCCTGATGCCACCCTTTCCCTTTCCAGCAGGTAGTTGCCTTGACTCATGCTCCCATCTGTGGGCAGGTCTCTGGTTATCCTCAGATATGAAAACGATGTATTTTCCCAAGAGTTCATCATTAAGTTACAAAAGGCCTGAACAACAAATTTCCATGTCTGTCTATAAAAGAAGAATTTGGCCCTGCCAGCTTGGTAAACAGTGAAGTCTTTCCTATTGCTGTGCTGCAGACTTAGATGAAGGAGCAAGAAAACAATTCCACTGTGAGCTATCGCCAGGGAGGCCAAGGCCCTAAATCTCCTTGAAGCTGAAAACAAATTAGTAGTTCTGCCTGTGTGGAACTGGCCATCTGAGAGGAGGCTTCTTTCCACACCAGCATTACAAACTGTGCTCCTCAAAGATAAAACTTTTAAGGATATGAAAATATTTTCTTCAGCTTATTGCTTGTCACCAATTGGCTCAACTGATGCAACAGTACAAACCCACAGAGGCACCCTCTCAGCGCCAACAGATGCTTTGAACTTGGGGTCTGGATTTAATCGCTAGTTTCTAGGTCGAAGGACAAAGTCCCAGGTTAATGACCTAATTTCTTTTCATCCATTCAGAAAACAGAATTCACTGGCTGCTGCCATGTACACTGCACTGGGTATACTTGTGAACAAGACAGAAAAACATCTCTGTCATGGGGTGAGGAAGCCACAAAGTGAGACTTATATCATTATTTACAGTCTTTGTACTCAAGGAAGGACACTGGGTATGTCTTACTATTCTACAGTTGATGGGTTAAAGGAAACAACGCCTTTCTAGACTGAGAAAAAAACCATGAAATTATAAATAACTGCACGCGCTCCGACAGAGTGAGCAGATGCTCTGGGACACTGGCGAACATCCACGGCTTGAGCACAAAGCACAGCAGTGGACAGGGATCTGCACGAGGGGTTTCCAATGCACCCATCATGTAGAAGGAAAGTCTCGACTTCAGCTTCTTAGAAATGGAAGTATTCAAGGGATGGTCAGAGAAGAAAGAAGTGAGTTTTGCTACCAACACTAAAGAGTTTGCAAAAACCTCAGCAAGGCAAATGACTCCTGTTGCTTAGTAAAGACAAAAATAACAGAGCACAAGCCCAAAAAATGATCTGGCAAGGACTCCTAAGGGACATGGGTAAGGCCAGGGTAAGGAGAGAGCCTGTCCATTCCAAAAGCTACTAAATTTAATTTACTTAGATAAGTAATAGCCAAACAACAACAGAAAAGGCAGTTTGGAGACCCTCGAAGTTTCATTTATATGCCACTGTTTTAAATTCCCAAACTTATTAGTCTGTCCGAAAGCCAAGCACAACTGAAGCCACACTTGACCAAATAAACTGTAATGATAATGAGAGACATGACTTGATCTTTCCATAGAAGTAAAGTGATATGACAATGGTGCATTCCATATCAACTGAAATTATCTCCAATTCTAACTACCAGGAAATGTCCACAAAGGAACCTAAACTCTCTGAGAGTTTTCTCATGTAGAAAATGGGGATGATATTACAGTCACTAGAAAAAAAGATTACATCGAAGTTTGCATAATGGAGAGTAAAAACTCTTGCCCCCTTTTCCTAAACTTGGCACCAAGAAAGACAATATTTGGGCAATCAGAGCAAAATATTTCTGAGGAGCTTGAAAACAACAACACACAAAAAGGTACAGAAATCCACTGCTCCAGGCCTTGCTAGAGAAACCAACCACCGTGATCTTCCTCCATCACTATCATCATCAGTAATTTCCCACAAAGCCACAGAGCTTCAAATACCTTCTTAGCACAACACGGTCAGAGCAGACAAACAAGGACCATCACACTTTTGAGGCAAAGATGCCAACACAAAACACAGAGCCAAATCACAAACACACAAACAGAAACAGGAATCAGAGGAATGAGAAATTCTTAAGAGAAGGGAGAGAGAGAGAAACAGAGAAAGAGACTGAGAGACAGAGTAAAAGAAAAGAAAGAAGGGGTAATTAATACTCTCAGGGAAATGAGGAGACAACATTCAGGGAACTAGAATAAGAGGCTTCTCAAAAAAGAAATGCAATAATTTTTTTAAATCTTTAGAAATTAAAAATATATGAGCACAGATCTGTTAGTTAAAAATGACAAAACTCAAAAAAATACTAGTCAGAAAATATACAAAAAAGTAAGTCAAGTACTAACTCTAGGAAAAAAGGTGGCTGTGCTATAAATAACTTATTCATAGCCGGGGATTTAGCTCAGCAGTTCGGTGGGCTACCTTGCAAGCGCAAGGACCCGAGTTCAATCCCCGGTACAAAAAAAAACAAACGTATTCATAGTATATGATGTAAACATAAATATTTGAATTAAAAAAAAACCTACTTGTGGTAAGCAGCCTCTAAACTAGGCACTGAAGGCCCTGATATTCACACCTTTGTGTGACATCCTTGCCTTGACTCTGGTCTGGACCTTCTTTTTTCTTTTGAAAATCCAGGTTGCCCTTAAATTAGCTATGTGTCTCAGGCTGGCCTCGTCTATATTTCCCTGCTGGCCTCAAGGGCTGGGATCACATAGATGTACCACTATAGCCCAGAAAAGAGTGGAGGTGTACAGCCCACCTGCCAGAAGTGGCCCCTTCAACTTGGGCCAACTCTGCTGCTCACAACAGCTGTGCCGCAGCTCAACTGAAATTTCACGTGACAACCTAAGTACCTGGCTAAGTTGCTTCCAGACTGCTGACCCACAGAAAGGGTGACATAATGTATGCTCGTTTAGGGCACTCTGTTTTAGAATAATTTGTTGACAGCAATAGACAGCACATAACTCATAACCATACTGGGAATATGAGTGATGGTAAAATATATTTGTGTTGGGGGAGGCAAGTAAGAGCTAAATCATTATCTTCCAGAAAAGGAGGTTTATAAAACATCTACCACTAAAAGAAAAAGTCAAGAATATTCACATAAATATGTTTAAAATACAGAGGAAAATGATAATCTTAAAGAAATTAAAGTATTTCCTCTGGGGAATAGAAAGTAGTGAAGGGAAAATTGAAACACGAAATCACTATGTTTTGTTATAAGCTTTGTAAAAGTCTGCAGCCTTTTTAAACTATATACACATGTAACAAGTAGAAGTTAAAAATAAATATTAAAATCAAACTGCATTTATGTGTCAACTCTTGTGCACCTGACACCTTCTCCTTTTCACAGTGATCTTTTGGGCAGGTCAAGAAGACCCTAAGAAAGGACATAGGTAAGCAGCTGTGGGACACTGGCTCTTGGGCAAGCATGTTGGGCCAGTGGAGGCTCAGAGCCTGCATATGGAACCGTTATGACTACTTCTTGGGAATCTTATCCTGCAATGGGATAATTAATGGGTTAATTCTTGCTTGGAGGGAATCAGAGCATAAAATATGGGTCAGCCTACTCAGGCAACCCCCTGCAACCTGCAGAGTGCTAATTAGTCCATAAATGATTTGTGTAAACAGGGTCCCAGGAATAGATCTATTTTTTGAAGACTACAGTCTTGTCTACTCATCGACAGGACTTGGCATTCATCCACAAGGTTATTTAAGATTAATGCCATCCTGGATGAATATTTGCTTAGAATCTCTTTAAGTCTGAAATGATTCTGGCTTGACGAACACCATAATGTCTTTTTGCTCCCCTGTTACTTACACTTCAGCTGTCTTCCAGAGATTGTGCACACCAGCTCTCTCACACATGAGCAAAGCGAGGCCAAAGCTATGGAAGCACAGTGAGACGATGGAAAAGTGATGAAAGCTTGGCACCTAGTCCAGTGCCACTCTCCGGAGCTCTCCTTTTCCCTGGTACCTTATCAAGCTTCTGCACAAGTCCCAAGGCATTCCTGACCTACATCGGATTATTCAGGTTTTTGAAAAATATATTAGCTTTAACAGTGAAATGGGGACTCATGTCAACAGTAACAGACAAAGCTACAGAATACTCTGAAAGAACTCCACTGGTCATTACATACATATATATATATATATATATGGAGGGGTACCAGGGATCGAACTTAGGACCTTGTGCTTTCCAGGCAGGTGGCAGCACCACTGAGTTAAATCTCTGGCCCTATCTCACACACACACACACACATACATTTTTTGGAGACGGGGTCTTACAATGTAGTTCGGACTGGCCTTGAACTCACAGACACACAGTGATCTTCCTGCCTTAGTCTCCCGAATGCTGGGGTTACAGGAGTGGCCCATCACACCCAACACAAATAGGCACAAACAGAAATGCAATGTCACGTTTTCCTTTTCTTGTGAACTGACTTCCTTTTCTTCTAAAACTAACATTCTAATATACTATAGTAACCTCAGTTACAGCAACTGTGCCACATCATTTCAATATGTTCTTTTATCCTGATTTAGCTATGGGTCTTTTCTCAAAAAGTTTGTCCAGGAATAGTCATGAGTGTAATGCAAGGACTCAAGGATTCAGCAACTACCTTTTTTTTTTTTTTTAATCTACTAAATAAAGAGATATTAGATTACAACAAAAATAAAAATGAAGAAGTTTGAATTAAAGTATTGTAGGTGCTTCTTGATTTATGTAATCATGCCCTTTCAGAAGGTCTCTGTAGACAGTATTTTGTATGAAACAAACAAATGCACCTTTTGCTTCGTTATCATGGGGTTACAGAGACACATACCTGCTTGGGTGCTCTCACAGGTTCATACCGTCACTCAGTGTACAGCTCACTGTTCAGGCACCCAAAACACAAAAGGAAGCGCTTGTGTAACAGAGGAAAGGCTTTGGCTGCCTTCAAGTGAATTTCATGTTTTCATTTTTTGTTCTAATCCATCTTATTATGTTTACCAACCAGCCTGGCATTCTTTCTATCCTTGTGTCACTTTTCATTAATAATCAAAATGAAATAAATGGGGGAATGACACCAAACACTGAACCATGACAAGTTGGGCTGCCAGGCTTCATAGCATGAAAGAACACACAATTAGGCTCCCTGACAATCTCCTAAGATTGTTCTACAAACACCAGACTACTCTTTCTTCTTTCCAAAAGAGGCCAACAGTACACTCTGAGTGTGAAGTAGGGATTATGCAGAATACCTACAACGCCCTTGGGTAAGGTGTAGTATAGAGCCTGACTTTACTGATTAAGACATGCCAGGGTAAGAGTCAAATATAGCAGGGAAAACACATGTTTTCAACAAGCCAGAACTTGACTCCAGGGGACCTGACTTAGCTCCAGACCTGATTCTCCAGAGAAGGAGCCTAGCATGGTGCAACTCACCCTGTTCTATAACTGACGTAAATCTATGTGGGTCAGACATTGAGCTCCCTCCCAAGGCATCACTACAGCCATAGGCCTTTCAGCTTTAGACCCTGTCTTCATTGCTACACAGGTCACTGATTGTCCATACCTCGATTTCTGCACTATGAGAAGACACAGATGGTGATGCTGACTCACAGCTTCAGGTCCTCGACGATTGCACTGAACATATGATGTGCTTGCTGACTGACTCTGGGATCTGCCCAGGGACTGGTAGAGCATGACTTGGGTGGTCTGAGTGGTCTGTCCTTTGTCTCTCCACTCTGGCACTTGTCTGCTTCACAGCTACCATACACCGAGCAGCTTAGCTCCACCAATCCCTCCCATCTTGATGGTTCTGCCATGGAGTCAGCAGATCATGGGCTGAAATCTAGTGCCAAATGAAACCTCTCCTTTAAGTGCTAAGTGTCAGGCACAGTGTCCAGTGACAGGAGCACTGAGCAAGCCACACCCTTGGAAATGGGTCACTTACAAGAAACTGTAAGCTGGGGGGACTGGTATAGCTGACAATATTTATTTTAAAAAGATACTTAATTCAAAAGCCAGGTAGAAAATGAGATATACTGGGAGATACATACTTCAGAGATTCTCTAGTAACTGACTAGGGATTTTAAGTAATTCTCTCCTCTTGAATCACTGAAGATTAACGTGTAGTTAATATAATTTTAAGTAGCTCACTGTATTCTGCTCCTTTCAAAACTGACTCTTTATTCCCTGATTCATATTAAGTTGTTTGTCCTCCTATCAATGCATAACTTAAAAAAATTCTGGTCAATGTGATATCGCCTTTCAGTCACCAGGCCAGGCACAGTCTATGGAAAAGTCAAGTTCAGCACAGCTGTGGTCCTTTGTAATGGAGACTGTCCTGGTTCCTGCTCTGCGGCCTCCTGACTTGTTTGCCCTGGAGTAGCCAGAGACTTACTGAACCCACAGCACTCCTTCCTGCTTGCTTACTATAGCCAGCTCAGTTTTAGGCTCAGAGAACAGGAAATCAATACACCAATCCCAACTATGGTTCTGTCCTGCTTGCAATATCCACCCCATATGTTTTTCTGGACAAGAAACAGTGTATATCCTGACATGGTGGTCCACATCTGTAATTCCAGCTCTTGGAGACTGAGACAGGATGACTGCTACTAGCTCCAGGCCAACCTGGACTCTATAGGAAGTTCAAAGGCAGCCTGAAGTATACAGGGAGACCCTGTCTCAAAAACCAACCAAACCAAAAGGGAAATAATGTACACGTGTGTGAAGTACTGGTGAGAGCGGCTAACTGTGCACTGCTGGACCGGGCGGCTTTCCACAGTGGGAAGCCCCTGGGTCTGCTCACAAAGCTGAAGGGTGCAGAAAAGCAGCCTTTGTCAGGTTCCTCACACAAGCCTGCCTGAGCCACGCCGCAGCCATGAAAAGTAGGGAGCAAAAAATGTCCTCAGTCAGCTCGTTCAACTGACATTACTTCAAAAGTTGCCTGTCAATGTGGACACCAAGATGAAGACACTTACCTGACAGTATACAAAGTCTGCCACTGTACGGGAGCCCAGGTACCAACTGTGAGGAGAGAACACGTGGCCCTTCCTCTCTGAAGTGCAGCCGGGGGCTGGCTGGTTTTTTGTTGGTTTTTTTTCCTCGTTATGAAATACAAACCTGAAAACTACATTTTTGGTATTCTTGTAAAAATATGTGGTGAATATTAAATTTAAAAAACATTTTACTCTATAAGCAAATCTGAGTTCCCACATTTCAGTCAAAACCTCAAACTGACAGGCAAATCAGCGTATTTTTCAAATACGCTGGTTACTTTCATCTACACATCCACATATCCAAACTCAAAACTAGGAAATGCTGTTCTCCTTAGATAGGAACCGGAAGGTTAGAAACACACCTTCTCTATAGTCATTTTAGTTAGATTGCTCGTACCTCAGTCTTTCCATAAGAATAATAGGCCTAATTATGGAAGTCTTCCACATAAATGAAAAAGTGCTAATTACATGGTGTTGACAGAGCAGCAGTAAGGTTCCCCAGACAAAAGTGTTTCAATAGTCGGGGCACAGCAAGTGTGTCACGGGTCCTGTCAGAGTAGCAGCTACATTTCTAATTTGCAGGGACAGAAACACTATGGAAGTGCCTCAAATAGATTTTCATTCAGAAGGTTTAATTACAAAATTATATATATAATACATATATGAGTATGCTGTGTATATAATTGTTCAATTTGCTATTCAGTTATAAGAAATTACTGAATGAGAGTAAGGGTCTTGCCTGCCCCATAGCGCTTTTTAATCTGACTCCTCTGGGGTCTCCTGACTGAGCTGGTTATGTTAGACCCTGCTAGATACTTGGCAATTGTGCTTGGGAGCCCAATTTCCTCAACTTTCTTTGCTGAGAACAGCTTTTTGAAGCCTATGATACACTTTTTCCCTCATTATAGCTTATTTTCCCTTTGCCAGGGAAATATCAGCCAAACTTATTTGAGAACAGAAAGGCTGGGAAAGGGCATGTGGGAATGCTCTGGCAAACACAACTTTTAAAACGATAGGGATGGTCCTTCCTCTACCAGAGGGCTGTAGGAACAAGAGGTAGAGGTGGAAGGCAGGCAGGGGCCCGGGTGTGCCAGGGGAGATTTGAGCATGGCTTGCACGCCTCAGTGACAAATTACATACATTGTAAACACATCACAAGACATGGAGGTTTCTATACAAAGCCTGTCCTTCATCGTTCCTTATTTTGTAGGAGCAGAACCCAAAAGAAAGATGTTTGCAGAGACAGAACATGAGGGGCTCAGGCTCCTCTCGGTTCAGAATAGTCGCTTGACAGACTAATGTTCTCCCCTGGGTGCCTGAATTCCTCATATTAAAGTCTTGTTTAACTTTCTTCACACAGAGGAAAAAACTATAAAGCATCATTACAGACACAAACGGAAGTGAAATCCGAACCCCTCTGTGAAGGCAGAGCCCAGCAAGTTTTCCCTGGAGTATCACATGCACACTGGCTTTCTCTTGCCCAACAACGGCAATACTTACCACCAAGGGAAAGTTTCACTCTCTTTCCACCAGGAGCGGGAACCTAGATGTGGATACTGCAAGCTATGCTACGATTTCCAACCTCACCCCTCGGTCACTGAAGGGTCAGGGGGCCCCACATTGGGAGAGTGAGATAGGCATGCTCACCCAGGAAGCATCAACCAGTACAGCTCCTCTGGGAAAGCAGCCAAGCAATATAGGTTCCAGTATGCTAAAAATGTTTGTATCCAATGACTCTGCAATTCATTTTCTTGAAAGAAACAAACCAACCTGATATACATAATTCCAAATTCATAAAACAAAAAATCCTCGTGCACAAAAATGCACTATGCAACGTTACTTATATTTAACTAAGAAGTTGAAAGCCATGTAAATAGGCATTATTAGAAGAATTTAAACTAAATGTTTTGATGCAAGCATTCTGCGAAATATTTCATATCAAAGAAAAATGCTTCTTATTAAGTTTTTGAAAACAGTGTCTTAAATACTCATGTTCAATGCCAAGATTAAAAGAAGAGAAGACCACATTCAAAAGTGCAACTACTGTAAACTAATAAGTGATTATGGTAAGGTACATATAAGGTCAATAAACAAAAGTCAGTCACTTTCCTACAGACCAGTAATAAGTAAAATTTTTAAAAACACAATACCATTTGCATTAGCATCCCCAAACACTTAGCAATAAATGTAACAAAATGTGTATAAGAGCTATATAAGAAAAACTACAAGACCTAGATTAACGAAATCAAAGAACTAAATATAAATGCTCAGATATTCCATGTTCTTGGGAAGATGTCTTTTTTCCTTATAGATTCAGCTCATTATTATTCAAACTTCCAGAAGTTATTTAATAGATATTGGCAAATGGATTCTGAAGTTTATATGGAGAGGTAAAAGAGCCAGAATAGACAACACAATATTGAAGAAAAATTAACTCAGAAGACTTTGACTGTCTGCTACCTGACTTCAAACTTACTTTAAAGCTATAGGAATCAAGACAGTGTGGTAATGGCAAAAGAAGAGACAACTAGATCAATGGAATAGAACAGATCCCAGAAAGAGACCCACATTAATATAGTTAACTGATCTTTCGGAAAAGAACAAAGGCAACAGCATGGAGAAAAGACTGTCTCAATAATCAATGAGCTGAAACAAATGGAAATTCTAGAAAAAAAAATCTAGAAATAAACTTTATACCCTCTACAAAATTAACTCAAAATGTATCACAGACCTAAATGCAAAATGTAAACCTATAAAACTGAAGAAACACAGAAGAAAATCTAGATAAACTTGGGTTTTAGAATGATTTTTAGACATAACAAGCACCAAAGGTACAATCCCTGAAATAAAAATTGATATGAACTTTGCTACAGTTAAAATTGTCTGCTCATCAAGACAAGGAGAAGTCCTTGTGGAGTGGAGACAAAGTATCTGAAGGACTTATAATATACAAAGACTGTCAAAAACTAGGCCAAAGTCTGAACAGACACTTCACCAGAGAAGGCACACAGATGGTAAAAGCACAGGAAAAGAGGCTCCACGCCCTACGTCACCAGGGAAACACACTGGGATACTGAGATGCCACTGCACACTTACTACGACGGCGAGAAGCCAGAACACTGAATAGTGCTCTTGAGGGTGGGACCCAACAGGAACTCATGCTCAGTACTGGGGAATACAAAGGTACACGGTCCCTGTGGGACACAGTTGGAAACTTCTTACAAAACAGAACTCTCAGTACAATCCAGAAACTGCACTCCCCAGCATTGAGCCACAGCAATCTTTGTTTGAAGCAGCTTTATTCATAAATGTCAAACTTGGAAGCTACCCTTTCTTCCAGTAGGTGAGTGGACATGTAAACTCTAAGACCTCCGGCTGAATATTAGTGCTTATAAGGAACAGCCAACTCATGAAAACATGGAGGAAACTTAAATGCAAATCAGAAAAGCCTATCTGAAAAAATTATACATTGTATGATTTCAGCTCTATGACGTTCTGGAAAGGGCAAAACCATGAACAAAGTAAAAAACGGTGAAAATATTTGATACTGTGAGTGTCGCTGTACATTGGTCCAACTCATACACTGTACAAGAGTGAACCCTGACATAGGCTATGGGCTCTGGGTGATGCTGCTGTGTCCATGCAGCTCACCAAACATGATGCATGTCCAGCTCTGGTGGGATATGCAGGCGATGGAGGAGGTTATGCACATTTAAGGGTAAGGATTGCATGGGAAATTTCTGTACTTTTCCTTTAGATTTCTGTAAACCTAAAAAGCAGTCATTAAGGAAAAAAAACAATACATTCATGGACTGAGCTCAATTGTTTTGTAAATGTGTATTTAAAATCTAAGACACAGGCAACAAGAGCAAAAACAGTCCAGTGCAATTGTATAAAACTAAAAAGCGTCTCAATAGTAAAGAGAACATTAACAGACAGAAAAGGCTTATATCTAGATGTCCCTCCTAAAGCTTCATGTGCTCAAAGGTGGGATTTGGAGGAGGTGACTGAATCACAGGGGTGTGATACTCTGTGGATTCCTCTCCTGATGAGTTCATAGCTCAATACCAGGTCAGGAGGTGAAGCCTAGGGGAGGAGTCCACTCACGGGAGACATGGCCTGGAAGGGTCTGTCTCCTTCCCTCTTCCCTTGATCTCTCTCAATGCTACACCTCCAGGCCCCTCTTCCAAGCCACCCTACCCTGGAGATGCCAACTATGAGCTGAAACGTCTATAAACTGTGAGTCAAAATAAATCTTGCTTCCTTTAATTGTTCTCAGGGACGAGAATGTAACTAAGACAAAACCTAAAGAGTAAGAAAAACTATTTAGCAATCCTGTATCTCAGAATAGGTTAATATCTATCCAAAATATATAGAGAATCCCTTCAAATCCATAGCAAAAAGAAAAAAACAATCACCCAGTTTTTTGCCTAATGGGCCAAAGACTTGAACAGTCATTTTCCAAAGAGGAAATACAAATGCTTATGTGTGTGAAAAGTTGTTCAACTCACCAACTAGCAGGGAAATGCATCCCTGATAGGATGGCTATTGTCAAAAAAATAAAACAAAATAATAGAAATCCTATTGCTAAGCATCTCTCAATGGATAAGTGAGTAAGGAAAACGAGGTATATACATGCAGTGGGATATTACTCAGCTTTTAAAGACATAAATCCCACTCTAAGTGACAGTATGCACAGATGGGCCAAAAGTTGTCCTTTGGAACCTATGAGACCATTTCCAATTTGCAATTTTGGAAATATTTCTTTAATTCAAAGTCATTATAATATTGACTCCTTTCCTTACAAATCCCTTTACAGGAAAAAAAATAAATAAATAGAGTACAATACCACTCACTGTCACACACAGTATTACAAAGCAACTTTAATCTTACTAACTGTATACCCAAGTTCTAAGAAAAAGTTAATCTTAAATGTTTTATATTTTATATTCACAAAATCAGTTAACAATATCAACCAATATCAACAGTTAACAATATCAACCAATAAGAAATGGCTTTACAAAATGTTTTTACATGGCAAGTTGAGATTTAGTGCTTCATTATTAATACCTAATGTCATCATCAAATGTTTATACAAATAAACTAAAAATTACATAAGGCAAAACTTAGGAAAATGGCACAAAACCCATGAAAACTGCTGTTCCTTTTCCTCTCTTTCATTCAATAAATCTTTACTCATTTCAATAAATCTTTATTATATACCTATGTGATGATATAGCTTCCATTTCTACTTTTTAATGAGCTGATTAATATTAGTTTTATTAATCTTAGAAAGAAAATATTTCGATGATTTTTGTTATTGCTCATTATATATCCTTAAGCCAGTTTCATTTTTTTCTGTCACGGTGGTGTACACCGATGGTTCCAGCTACTCAGGAGGCTGAGGCAGATGGATCAGTTGACTATAGAGTTCGAGGGTAGCCTAGATGACTAAGCAAGACCCTGTCTCAAGGAATAAAACTGTCATGTAACTGTATTTGATCAGAGATAACTACACAGATCTGAATTTCGACTTGGGTTGCCCTTTCCATGGGAAAGAGGGCAGCATGTGAGCTCCTCAGGAAACAGCCACTTGGGACTCCTTGGAGCCACCCGCCACCCACGTGAAGCCCCACACTGGCCCAGGACCATGAGATTCATGACCAGTGTGAAGTGGAGCAAAGAACTGGCAGTTCTGACCCTTCATCCTACTACTGCAGTGCTTAACAGCTATGCTCGCTGAAGAGCTGACCTGCCTCCATTAACACTGATGGAGGGCGGCACCCATCAAATGCCATCTTAAATTTCCCAGTAATTAAACTGTTTTAATTATCACAAATATGGGTAGGGGGTAATGAAATACCCAAAGTGGTCATCTTACTTATTTGTCTTGGGAGTAAAAGTTGAATTTATAAAATCACAGAGAAAGACTTCAATAAATAATACCTCATACAGTATTGTGAAAATTCTGCTGTTACTGAAAACACAAAGTAAGCCTGGATTAATGTTTAATCGCTTCTCAAATTAATGAGAATTTTAAAAGAAACATTCTAGTGAAACAGTAAGATCAATAAGTAAATACTGCAAAATACCAATAACAACACCATGTGTTAGATCCAACCTCAATTATACAAGATCATCTACCTTTTAATGAAGTAGCTTGAAACCCTGTGTACTGCACATTTATGACTCTGGGGATACATGACAAGTTGGAGAATTTAAGAATATCTCTGGTGGTTTAAAAGAGAATCACTTATTCCTACAGTTAATTACCTTTAAAACATTAATTCCCCAAATCACGTTTCTTCCTTGGAAACTGAATACATAAACCATCCGGTGAAGAACCTCCTGTAAGAAGCGTTCTTCCTCTCACACTTGATGTTAAGTCTTCTCATTAAAATCACATTTCACTATCCTAAGTTGCCACTTATATTTCCATTGTGCCCTCTAAAAACTCCCTCTGATTCTCTGAGTACAAATCTTTATTTGCTATATTAACCACTTTCCCTACTACTTTGGGTTTCTAAACTGTTTGAAAAATAATTTAGCAGAGACCACACAGAAATGAAACTATTGTGCCTGGCTTATGTGAGAAGTCAGCAGTAAGCCCCATCCCCAACATGTCACTATCTAGGAAGAGTGGTGCCAATTAGCTGTTCATGAAACCCTGCAAACCCTCCATGGCACTCATCTTGCTGGAGACCGGAACCGATCTCTCAGAGAGAAAACAACTATGGTCACCTGCACATTCCAGCATCTTGATAGGCACTATCTACTCTGTGAGGTAACCAAAGCAGGCACACCTGTCCATCTTCCAAAAACCTGAGAACCTGAGGCAATAATACAGGCGACTTCCTTAAAAGAAAAATGTCAAAGACACTGTAAAGGGTGAGAGATATCCACTCTCTCTCCTGAGACAATGTTTCTCAACCTCCTCTGTACATTATCACCCCTGGATCTTTGCTGAAACATCAATGCCTGGCCACCAAACAGACCCAAATGCCGACCCAGACCAGTTAAATGCCGAGAGCAGCACCCACTCATCTGCATGTTTTCAGAGCTCCCTAGGTGATTCAAAAGCACTCCACTGAGAATCCTATCCTACTGCCTATAGATTTTCCGAAGGTCACCACTGGCTGGGGAGTTGTAAATGTCAGTTACAACACACAGGACACAGCTGGACCATGCTATGCTCAGGTACGGCCCAAACAAGATGGACCAACATGATCCAAAACAATGGGAAACATATTCGCAGGGGTTAAAAGGCCACATCCAACATGGACATACTTACAAACATCGCTGTATACATGTATACTATGTTTTTTCTGGTGTTTTTCTCAAAAGAGCAAATTTCCAAACAAGTAACTATACACAAGCATATGTGTTCCAAATGTCAGAAATGAAATGCTAAGGAAATTCTTCCAACATCTGTGAGTAATTTTGCAGAATACATCACTGCTCCTATCTGTTCACCTTAAAGAACAAAGATCAGAAGAACCAAACATCCGAAAGCAGTGAGTGTTTCTCTCCTATTAAGCGTGCTGTGAAATCCACTGATTTTTTCCAGAGGAGACTCCACTAGTAACACGTTATTCAGAAGCACTTATTCATGTGGTTCTTAGACAACCAGGACTCCGTGTACTGGCAGTGGACACACTGGGGCAAAGACTACGATGAAAAGGCCTCGCCTCAGATGAGGAGGTCCAAGCCCAGGAAAAATGACTTAGGAAATGGGGACTTGGCAGTGCCCTTCTGCTGCTCCTCATCACCACCAAAGAAAACCACAAGAACCGACAGCCCTGAAAGACGGCAGACATCGATACTTAACTCTGGGATTTTAAAATGCACAAATACATCCTTCGCCCACACATACAGCAAATCAGAGTTGTGAAAAACATCACCACTCTCCTGATACCCTCAAAATAAAAGTACCCGGAAAGGAGTTTTACTCACTCAATCTACAGGGCATGAGGCAAAAAAGGCACGGACAGTTTGGTAAGGACAAAACTATTGTGTCTTACTTTCCCCTCCCTTTCCCTCTAAACCATCTTCAAGATCTGCCAAATTACTGGCTCCCAGTGTATCTTGTGTGTCTCTTTGTTTTTCCTGAAAGAAAAATGAATGGTCAAGTGGGTTTAATTTTTAAATTGGTATAAAAGCTTTAAGCACACTGTACCGAGGGAAAGGCAAACAGGAATGCTCTTGAAAATGGCTGCACGTTAAACACACATCTTATAACCCAGGCCTCCACCAAGGTGTGTTCTTAGACCTGTGGAGGTCAGAAGTTTAGCTTTCTTGGGCAAAAACGACACCATTCAGAGCTCCAGCTTCTTTCTGCCATCGCGGTAAACATCCACACATTTCCAATCCTGAACATGTGAGCCTGCAAGGGCAAAGTGGGAGCTCCCCGAAGATCTCTGCTCCTTGCCTGGCAGCCTTCTAAAGCCCAAGCCTGCTGTGTGAGTCAGCAGAGACATCCACGGGCGATGAATGACATACTGCAATCAGGGGAACATCAGAATCCGGATTGATTCCTCAGAGCAAGGGCGGAGCTGCTAAGGCTTTCTTGTGTCGCTAGCAAATAATAAAAAATGTCTTACGGCTCTAAACATTGACAGAGGATCAGATTTCCACTTCAACTTGAATACTACTATAGTTTCTAAGCAGATTTTTTTTCCTAAGTAATCCTCTCTTATTCGAGGCTCAGGTTAAAAGTAAAGACTAAACAGACTTCTAGGCAAACTGAAGAATAACCCAAGCTGTCCCAGAAAGTTGGTGGCTAATTTAATAACACCCACCTCCTACGGAGGTCACACTGCAGAACTCTGCCCCACCCTACACTTATTTGAATAAAATCATGACGAGCAATGGGCTTGCAGGTGCTAAGTCACGGCAAAGAAATGGAGGGCAGCACTTCACCCTACTGCATGAGCTCACCAAGGTCAAGGAAATCTGACTTTTGTGTTATGGCCGTTAATCCCACTCTATCCTGGTCTTGTTTTCTGTTCCTGGAAATGTCACCTCAACTAATTCAATGGAAATGCATTAATCCTGTGACTCTTCTTCTCTATTTCCCACACTGAGGTAACAGTTTGCAGCCCTTCTCTACCACTTCTGCTCTGGGACAGCTGAAATGTACAGCTCAAAGTTGTCCTAAATGGACCAACAAGACATGAAAAGTTTTATTCTGACTCCTTGTACATCGGTTCCTGCAATGTGACATCACAACACTGTTTTAAATGGGTTTCTAGAATATCTTTTAAGAAAACAAAAAGTACAAAAGAAGAAGATGCAAAAATTATGACATTTCTAAAGCCAGAAGTAAATTTCACTATCATGTCCGGTTGAACAAGGAGGAGAGCACACAGCAGCTGTTATTTTTTTTCATTCCCTGTTCTTGGAAAATTAAGCTTTTGTCTTCCTTATTGGCACTACAAAATCTTTTATCTAATTATGAAGTATATCACACAAGGGTACAGTCTATAGGTAATATAATGTGAACAAGTTCAAAGATTTCTCTAAAAATCTTTTTCTATCTGGAAACAACTTCAGCTCCTTCTTGTCCAGGAAACATCCCCAGCATACACTTCCCTTTCCTCCCCATCAGCCTCCTCTGCATGGTTTTTACCTTTTCCTCTGAGTTTCACCCTCAGTTTCTCCCTCCTTGTGTTGCAGGGATCTGGGGAATGATTCTGAGTCACAGATCCTTCTTGGACTCCTGTCCTGTCCTCACGCTTCTCCCAAACCGCCACAGTATTCACCTTGTCATCTCTTCACCCTGACCAAGCTGGCGGGAAAGGAGAGAAAACGCTCTCCCCGTTCTTCAATTTCCTTTGACCCGCCTCAGTGTGCTCCTCCCTTACTCTTTTCCTCTCTCCATTCCGAAAGGACACAGCAGCTCTCGACTCACAGTGGCTGGTGTTCACTGAAACACTCTCCCCCCCAGGACCGTGTGCTGTGAGACGTGGCCAACCCGATCCGGATCCACTGTCACCCGGCACACTCTCTGACTTATACTTTCTGTAGCAATGACAGACTGATCCATTTCTCTTGCACCTTGTCTCCCTCATGATGAATGGAGTGCGCTTGCCGAATGGCTTGCTGAGCCAAGGGGCAGGAAAGGTTCTGGCTCTGGCCATAAAGAGATGCCTGGCTCCACCACGGCGTGAGCCTCTGACCTTCATTAGCTCAGCACCAACAGGCCAAGCCACATCGCGACAACGGTCCTTGCTATGTGCAGACACTTTCTCCACTCCCAAGGTAAACAGAAGCCACCACAGACAGACAGACAGACTAGCACACCAAGTGCACAATAAACTTGAGATCTAGCTTCCTCCTCAACATCCACAATACGTTATAGGACCGATGCCCCCAACCCCACTTCCCACAACACTTCCGTGTCGGCCCTTATAGCGGCAAGAACATTTCTAAGGATACTTACTCGCCCTACATGTAAAAGAACAAGAAGGTGGACACAGTTCTTATTTCCACAATAATTTATAAAGCCTATGAACTGCTCTTCTTCCCTCTCTGAATACCACAAAACAACTGCCCCTCACAGGTGGACAGAAATACAGCATGGGTGGAAGGCATAAGAAAATAAATAAAAATAAATTGTATTTACCTTCTTCTGTTTCATGCCACACGATCCCTTCCAAATTCACACTGGTCCCGGGTTCACAGGGCCCAAGACACTCTGGCTCTGTCACTACTCCAACTTCACATGTATTGACACCCACAGACCGAGTCCGAACCAAAAGCTGCTCAACGGGTGCTGCAATATTGGATGAAGATGGGGAAAAGTAGGAGGGTAGAATCTGAGGCGTGAGACTGCTGGAAATCGGTGGCGGTGGTGCTGGCACTGTAAACAGGGGGTCAACCTGAAAGACAGACAGGCTTACTGCAGTGGTGCTGCATTCTGCAATGCAATCTGCGAACATCGCTTCTAGAACACATCATCATTCCAAATTCCATTTGCAATTATAATACGCGCTGAGCATTTCATGGGCCAAAATACAAAGCAGATTCGAATGAGCATTTTATTTTTTCAAGGGGAACAAGGTTAACATAAGAGCACTAGTTTCCACGATTATACGTAGGCCTTCAAGGGTTTTCTAACTTCACCAATGGATGACCTTTTAGTCTCACTGAATGTAAACGAAAAATGCTTTCTGACTTGTACTGAAATCTTAATTTTCAAATCTACATTTTCCAATGGAGAAAGTTTAATAAATACTAATAAACAATAACATCTACATCACCAGATATTTAAGTACAGGAGATGGACTAAAATGGTTTTCAAAGTACTTTATAAACCATAATGAATTAAATAACTATTAAAATATATTAACTTACTCTGCTGAATATATAAAATACATAACTTGATTACACACACCGAAACACATAAACTGGATATTATTAGCATGTAGTTAGCATCAATTCCTAATTAAATATTCTGTTGCAAAGTTTAGCAGAATTCATAGACAAGAAGTGAAGGCATGCGCCCAACATCAACAGAACATGAGTTCCTCCAATACATAAATCCTTTAGTGGTTCAACTGGTCAAGATCCCTAATGGGCCTGACTAAGACTGAGCAATCTCTCTCTAAATCCAGGAAATAGAAAACAGCTCAGCTTAAGATCTTATGGAGCTAGGGCCGGAGATGTGGCTCAGTGGCGCCAGGCCTGCCTAGCAAGTCCAAGTCCTGACTTTAATCCCCAGTTTCCCAAAAAGAGAGAGTGAGAGAGGCAGAGATAGCTTATGGAGCAATGATAGCTCCTTTGCACCCCTATCCTTGGGAGGGCAGCGAGAAGAGCTCGTCACAACTTTCAAAATCTGGCCATGATAAAACAGAAGCCTATGATTGTCACCAACCAGCATACTCATTCATTTGACCCACTTAACAATGCTACAGACAGAGCAGCTTCGACTTTGCTACGTGTGGGTTACGTGCTGTGAAAAGCCACTCAAACACATCTGTACATCTGTACTAGGACTTGGATTATCTACAACTTCGCATTGCACACAGACACTGCCTACACAAGAGCGAGCCAACCTCGCACGTATTATCAGTTGGGTTAACAAGCTGTAAATATGAAGGGTATACAGAGGGTCTCTCTGGTAGAATACCCACCTCCCGTTCTGCACACATCACTAGGTCTCCATCGTAGCTACTCAATGACAGGTGCAATATTATAACATTTTTGTTGCTTAAAAAAGGAGTATGTTTCCAGCAAATGAGATGAAAAAGTATGCTCCTAGTTAAGCAGCCGAGGCAGTCATCTGTGTGGGCTCCTTGTTTCAATGACTACAGGACCTACTTCTACAGTCTGCGTTTCACCAAAACGGTGTTCCCTTGCCAGAGTGATCCAAGATGCCACAGGACAGCCCTGCACTTCTCTTGCTCCATGCTTTTTATCGTTCTGCATTCTTGATCACACAGTCCAGGAAAGAAAAGCATTTGGAAGCCCACCTCCGAGATTTGGGGATTTATGCTTTCATGTCAGTGCCGTTCCATGTGCATCAAAGTTCACACCGATAGTTCCTACTCAAAACGTGGCTGGTAAATGGGAGAAAAGAGGCTCTGAGGAAGGGAGTGTAAAGAGGGGAAAAATGTACTGCTGCTTTCTAACCCTTATCGCAACTAAAACGCTGAGATTAAGACAACTTATTGTTTAATTTTTAAACAATGACAGGGGGCAGGGATTTGGCTCAGTGGTTCCACTACCTGCCTCGCACGCACAAGGGCGCAAGTTGGATCCCCAGCACACGCTCACGCACGCACGCACACACACACACACACAAATATATATATATATACACACACACAGAGACACACACATACATATCCATTAATGCTGTACATTTTTTGCATTCTTCTCAACAAACTCTTCATATTATAGTTAGCTGTAAATTGACTGTAATAATGCTGTCCATATAAACCAAAAGAACAAAATGGAAAAATATTGTTAAAATATACCTTATGTGGTCTGATTGAGAGACTAACACCAAGACAACAAAAATTGTTTTGTTTTTTTTGTACCAGAGATCAAACTCAGGTCCTTGCTCTTGTGAGGCAGGCGGCAGCACCACTGAGCTAAATCCCCGGCCCTAAAACAACAAATTTAATTTCCACTATATGCACAGGAAATCAAAATCAAAGAGGTGGGTCGTCTTAGGAAGTATCAACTCTGGTTTTGGAGATGAGGACACACAATGGAGCAATGAATGCTGCGGAGTTATGGAAGGCGGATAGGCTGACTCCAGGATTTGGGCACCAGCTCCAACACTAATAAACTTGTGACCACAGAAAGTCACTTAGCCTCTCTGAGGCTCATTTTCATCAACTAGAAAATGTATTTTCAACCTTTTAAAATTGATAAAACCTATCACGACAGTTTCTAGACTAAATCCCTTGTTTGTCTGCTTGTTTGTTTTTCTGGTTGCTTTACTTAGGATTTCACTACATAGTTAAGATTGACCTGGAACTCACTATGTAGCTCAGGCTGATCTCAAACTCACAGCAATCTTCCTGCCTCAGCCTCCCCAGTGCTGGGATTACAGGCATGCTCCGCCACGCCAGGCTTTTAAATCCCTATTTCAATATAACTCCACTTACAGATATATTTGGGTACAGGTACACCCACACATACTATTTAGGATAGCTATGTAATTTCAAAGATCAAGTTCCTCCCTCCCTCTCTCTTCCTCCTTATACTCCCTCAACCTCCTCCTTCTGCTTTTCCTCCTTCGTTTTGAAACTGAACCCAAGGCCTTCCTTGTACCTGCTAAGCCCACACAGTACTACTAAGACACTCTCAGCCCAAACATCAAATTTCTACAGAATCTGGAGGTGGCTTGAGGGGAGAGGCCCCAGTACCCTAGGCCCACAAACAAGTTAACTGTGTTTATTTCTCTAACACAATCTAAATATAATGATAAAAGTTTCAACAATGTTATCATGCAAAGAACCATGAAGCCCCTTCCGACATGTTTTTAAATGAGAAAGGTAAGGATCAGAGAGGATGACAATAAATATTAACTCAAGCCTAAGTCGTACCACAACGTGACTGTAGTCTAAATGCCTTAAACTTGATAGGTAATACAATCTTAAAGATTCAAACCTTTGGTTACATGAGTGAATTTCACCTTTAGTTTCTGTACTATGTGAATGTCCTCATGTAGTGCAAAACTGCCATTCCACAGGTACTGGGATCAGCACTATCGGTGAAAGGAAAGGGAACTCTGCCTGCTCTTCTCAATACCTTTGCTTCCCATAAGATTTTAGGGATGAGGGAAGACACCAAATGTTAAGGGAGGGCAGAGGGCACTAGAAGCAAGTAGGGCCCCTCTCAGAGGTGTTTTATTGGCCAAGTATGCTACTTTTAAAAACATCCCAATTTCTTCCCCAATACTTAAACATTAGAGAAGAGTCTGAATTTCTCTTAAAAGAGTAATTGGGTAATGTGCTGTTCTGAGCCCGCAACTGTCATGGCATCAATGCCAAGGCAGAACTTATCTTATTTTCCCTCTTGTTCTGCCCAGAGCAGGCAGCTTGAGCTTGGGAACTGGCCTTTTCCAGAGACAACCACGGAATGGTCCATCGACCACTTACTCCAGCCTACTCATTCCAGAGAAAACTGTGGCTCATATCTGAGCAAGAGCAGTAAGTTATACCTGGCAGCAGCTCAAGTGAGCATAAAAGAATAGAATATGGAGTAGAAAATTTAAAAGAGTTCAACACACACTGGGAGACAAAAAGGGCTGAAAGGGAAATAATTCAAAGAATGTGGCCACTGCTTTCTGCCAGGTGATACCCCCAGTGGAAGATGTTCTCCCTGAAAAGTTTCACTTCTCTTGTGTTGCTGACAGTGTCACACATGAAACCACATGTACCATATGTAAAAGAGGACTTTAAAGGATATTCGGTAGTAATTTCTGCCTTATACAAAAGAGCACTCCACTGCACCTTGATTTCTCAGGTCTCTGATCCATGCACTGAACCACAGTCTTGTCAGCCTAGCAAAGCTTGCTAGGGTAGAGAGGCTGACACCAGTTTCCACGGCACCTCCTCTGGTGAGGAGGCGACATAGTGTCATAGTTTGGGTCTGAAATGTCCTCCAGAGGTTTGTGTGTTAAAGGTGTGGTCCCTAACGCAACAGTGCTGAGGTGAGGCTTTGGGGAAATGGGAGATCATGAGGGTTCTGACCTCACCAGTGCGTTAAACCCACTGATGGGTCTATAATTTGATGGGCCATTGCAGGTGATGGGAATGTAGAAAGGAGGGACCTAGTTGAAAAGAGTGCGTGCTGGGTGATGTGCCCAGAATGACTGATCAGAATGTATGATGCACATTTAAATTTTAAAAATTTATTACAGCAGAAAAACACATTAATATTAATCCTCCTCAAAATACTCCCCTTCCCTTTCAAGCACACTTATTCTATTGCTCTTGCCACTTTGTGAAGTCCTCTTTCGTGAGTGTCTTTCCAATGCGTGATCAGAAATACAGGGCCAGGGATTTAGCTCAGTGGTTCCCCCACCTGCCTCATAAGTGCAAGGTCCCGAGTTTGATCCTCAGTACCCCCAAAAAAAGAAACAGTGCACACTGCTATTAAGCGCTATCTAAGGAAAGGCGGGCTTACAGAAACACTGCAGTGTGTCCCATCCGTCTTATTCGCAGGGTCTGGCTCTGGGTGACTTCTGTCTCCTCCCCAAAGTCACAATGACCATTCAAAGCAAGTGTTCTGAATCAATTCGGGACACTGAGGCAGCCAAAACAGTACAACGACAGACACTCAACAAAGAGGACTCCAGAACCGCTTCGGAAATTAGCAAGAATGATGGGAGAAATGAGTTGCAGGTAGGGAGGTATCTTAAGGGGAATTAATGGCAATGGGTTTTTACTGTAATGAATTTTTAAACTTTAAACATTCACTGTATTTTGTGATCACAGCTAATACATTTTGTCCCCAACCTCTTCTCCTCACCCCTGTCGTCCACATGGTGAGAAGCTCTGCTGCATGACACGCTCTCTGCCTGTGCTCAAAACCCAGGAGCCAGGGGACCGTGAGCTGAGTGAAACCTGGCAGTCGTGAGGAGAACAAAACTACCCTCCTTGACATTCATCTCAGGCATGCGGCATACTCGGTTGGAGCCACAGAAAATTAACACAAGTACTAAGGACGCCTGGGGATTTCGCTCAGTGGTGCCACACCTGCTTCTCAAGCGCAAGGTCCTGAGTTCATGCTCTGGTACCAAAAAAAATACACTAAGGGGATGAACCTGGGGTTCTGTTTGAAGACAGCCTGGAGTTCAAAACCTGTTCTTAGCAGTACGTGCTATGTGGGACCCTGAGCAATTCACTGGGTTTCTCTAAGGCTCCATGTCTAGAGCTAAGAAATGGGACTGATAATAAATTACCTTCTGCATGCTGTAGTGAAGAGTCCATGAGGTGATTCATGCAATGCGAATGCTCAGCATACTGCACAGCTCACTAAGCACTGGCTTTAAATATTAAAAAAAGAATGTCCCTCATCGGATATTACAGTTCTCTAACCCCACACACAACCTTACAAAGCTCTTTTTTTACATCCTACTATATTTAACATAAATCTATAATCCCTTCCAAGTGCATGGTCAAGAGCAGTTGAAGCGTGTCAAAAGTATAAGAAAAGGGGCTTAACCCAGAGAAGCTCAGCCTCGGGAAATACTGCTTCTGTCATACACTGGCATCTGGCCCCAGCCAACTCCCTTAATCCAGCCCCATTTTAGATTTTTATAGCAGTAAGTCCTAGAGTACTACGAGTCTCCTGCTGGTCCCAGATGCACCTCTTTTTCATGTACTGCCAACCCAAAAGTCTACTCCTAGTCACCTAAACTGCATCACACATCAACCCAATCAATAACGACTATAATCACAGAAGTAGAGAAAACTTAGAATCATAATCACAGAGCTGCGTCCAAGGTACTGTCCGTGGTGGTCTGCATGCAAAACACCTGACCACTAGCTACATAAGCTCAGACAAACCACTTGATCACTCTGGGACTCCGACTTCATGTATAAAATAAAAAAATAGTACCTAGGTAATGTGACTACTACATGAGATCATACCAAAAAAAAAAAAGCTCAGGGCCTGGTTCAGAGTAGCACTCAATAAATAGGAGCTATCTCCACTGTCAACATTATTATCATTATTACAAATATATTCCAGACCTGAACTAAAAAGAAATCAATAAGAGGTTTAGTCTCATAAGGCCAAATGTTAGCATTTACTACATTCAAAAGAAATTCAAGAGAGCCAATTATGAATAACTTTCTGGGAGGGGGAGAAAGCCTAACATAGTTCTAATCAGACAGTCCTCATTTAAAAATCAGTGGGGCATTACTGGTCTAATACTGCTAATAACTGGAGTAAAAGATCAGAATAAAGAACTGGCTGGTTTTAGCAATGGCTTCTTTATCAGAGGTCTTTTCTGTCTTGATAGGACACTGATGTAACCTATTACAGCCCAAAAGAGGAAAGCAGGAAAGCCGCCATCTCCAGGAGGGGAAAACAAAAAAAAACCACCCATAAGTCTAACAGCTGGTGGTGGCAGCCTGTCAAGCTGAGGGAAGTTAATGTCAAGAACAGACGCGCGGCAGTCTCTCACTGTTATTTTTGCATGATTATTCCCAGGTGTTGGTGCACGCTGAGCGGTAGCCTGGCTATTTATCACGCCAGAGTCTAAGAGCTTGGGAGGAGGGGGCCGTGAGGGCCAGGGAGGCAGAGAAGAAAAGGTTATTCACACAGACAGCAGCACTTAGTATGTGTAAGCAGAGAGCTGGAGGAAAGAGTCTGCAGAGGTCTCGGCAATATTTCCTCTTTCCACCTCATTCCAAGGGCTTCCTGAGTGCTGATGAGAAAGGCTCCAAAGCTACGGTGCTGGTGGCAGCAGCCTTTCGTCACTAGAGCACTGGACACTGTCGGCCAGGGACAGTTTTCAGCATCTAGAACCTGACAGCTCAGGAGGAGGGGGCTCCAGGCTGGGCAGCACCCCGTGGGCACTCCTACTTCGACCAGATGCCGCCAAGGCGGTCACAGGTGGCTCTGCTGCCTGAGGGCTCACACTTCCAGGAGGGAGCAGGGCAAGCCGAGGGCTGCAGACAGGTGACACCCGATGAGGAGCTTGCCCCACGTCCCTTCCATCTGCAGCCACAAGTCTCCACCTTGGCTTGCTCTTCACCCCTCGGTCCTGAGATTCTCAGACTATCAACAACCAGCGGGGTGGGGTGTTGCATCTGCACAGAATTAATACCTCTACATTCTCACAGGCATGCTGGGACACGCTTGCTTTAATGCTCATGTGTTCTCCTTATCATCATATTTGGCTGTTTTATGAGACTGCTCGAAGTCACCTGTTAATTTAAAAAGCATTAGAAAGAGACTGCACTACCACAGAAGTCACAGCTCTTCAGAGATGACCACTGCCACAGTCTCTATTCAGCATCTGCCCAACGTCACTGCTTCATCAGCAAAGCAGGGAAGCTTATAAAACTCCATCCTTGAATTAGGCACTGCTCCTTTCTCCAAAATTCATCAAGTATGAATTTCCACCCCTGACAGACAAACCTGGAACAGCTGTGTCTTTAGTCATACATGACTTTTCCTTCCCTAAAGGTAGTGGAGGACTTGCCCCCAACCATGGTCAAAGCAATCTATGTGCAAAAAAAAACCATGGGCAAATTCTCACTATGGGTCTACTGTACCAAGCTCAGGCAGGATTAGACTGTCCATGCCCTCCTATGATCTTCACAAGACTGTAAAGATGGAACAGGAATGTCAGAAACTAGGTAATTTGACAGGTCATTTAGGGTGGGGACCAAGCCAGAATTTGAACCATACTGGTCTAGCATCAAAGGCAAACTCTTCCAAATGTTAAGTAGGACACAAGACACAATGAAAACTTCCTCCAAAGCTAATTTCTGACTGTTTTTTGAATGTCTGGCACCACATTCATGAACTTCATTTTACTGTTCAGTTCAAAAGAGTGCATCTCAAGAGTTCCAAGCAAATACTTGGGAGATCAGACACCTCCCTTCAAAGCACCACTGAAACCAAAGCTCAGGTTTGGTTCTGTTATTGTTGTTGTTCTAAAACCATTCCAGAGCTGGGCACTGTAGCACACGCCTCTAATCCCAGCAGTAAGGAGGCTGAGGCAGGAGGATTGCTGCAAGTTTGGGGCCAGCCTAGAATAGAGTGAGTTCAGGGCCAGCCGGAACTACAAAGGAGACCCTGCTTCAAAAAAAAAACAATCCAAAAGGTATGACCATGTGCCCTGACTAAGAATTATATCACTATCTCCATTTTTTTCATTATTTGTAATACAACTCAATTATTTTTTAAAAAGCTATCTGCTTAACTGCTAAAGCCTTAATTGCTAAAGTTCTGCAGATGACCTGCTGGGTTGGGCCTCGGCATGCTCAGGCCTCTGGCCCCTAGAGTCAAGATGATGCCTCCATCCCAGCCAGGACCCTGCAATCACAAAATGCTACCAATTCAGTCTCCCCGGGGCTGCTCGGGACAGGGTGTCAGTGACTGTTAGTGATACCCTAGAAGTGGCCCGATGTGCAGGTCCCAAAGCAAAGGCACACACAGCCACCAATGTGTAGAAAATCAGCTTCAAACAACAGCAACTGTTTTTAACTTCATCCTCTTGATAGTTTGCAAAGCACAGCAGAAGGAACTGAACATGTAAAGGCAGAGTATAATTAAACTACCAGACTCAACACCTTGCATGTTTTTGTTTTGGAGACAAAAGAAATCTCTCCGAGAAGGCCCAGTGTGACACTGGCGGAGGCGGAGCAGACACAGGGACTCCAGAGGAGGGCTCTTCCCCGAGAGTACATCCGCTGTCACATACTTAGCCTCATCTGTGCCATCTCAAAGAATCCTGTCCCACTGCTGAGGGACAGATACTTAATCTGTTCTAAAAGTGCTGCTGACATCTTTCACTGCTCAGGCCTGGGTGTTCTTTAAATAGTAGCAGTAAATGATCAGCGTTTTCCTATCTCATTCAAAGGACTTCTCTGATCTCCTCTCGCCATATTTCCAAAGACACTTAAAACACAAAAATAATCCCAAAGAGAGGAGACCATATAAAGGTACTAGAAAAGCCTATGTTCTTGGATTAGTCCTTTTCAAGTTCCCTTGTTTGTGCAAAGCTGAATTTCTGAAACGGGCCTCACAAGCCCATTGTTATCAGTTAGACCTTGTTTCCAATCCCTTAAGAGTAAGACTAAAAAGAGAGCTCAGTGGATGCTGCTTAGCAGGAATGCACCTACAGGAGACAACAGATCCATTGCAAATAACACGAATGACGCGTGTACCTAGCAGATACTGACCAGTGATGAACATACTGCCTGTCTTTGCAGGACTCCTAGTTTCTCCTTGAGGTCAGGCTGAAATCTGGAAATCACTGGAAGTGACACAATTTTAAGAAGGGAAGAAAGAAAGGAGACAAGAAAAGAACAGCCTGTTGGGGAAAATCATCTTTTCTATTTCTTTTTAACTAAAGCAATTCTTTTCTTTACCTTATATTTGGCAGTCTTACTTGAGACTGCAACCAAAATCTTGGCATCTGGATTGTAAACATAATACATGCTGCTCATAGCCAATTAAATGACAAAGGAGCGTGTGACTCACACTGTGAGGACCAGGCCATGTCTTGGAAAGGGCCAAAACCTGCTTTTCCAAAGCCACACAAGGGACGATTTTGACTCCCTGCCCAGAACACTGCCTTGCTACCTACCATTCACTTTCCTCCCTGTAAAATGCTGACACTGCACTCAAAAGGCTCGCTGTACATCTACTGCTTTGTCTCTCTTCCTTCCCTACTTCCTAAATGCTGACCCACGATACTGATCCTTTTCAACAAATTAAGGAATGATTTTAGACTTTAACTTATGAATTTTATTGACCGCAATTTGCTAAAGCTCTCCACAGTTTATCGCAGAGCCAAAATGATTAGAGAGAGACAAAAACCGTGAAGTCCTACTATCCATTTTCATATATACCAACATGTCGTGTATGTGCACCATACTGTCATACATACATGATACCTGTCCACAGGCCATCCCGTGCTTAAGAACACTTTAAAGACACACCCTTTCTTACTACAGTTCTACAGAAGAGCCAGGGTGTGTTCTCTCCTCTGATTTTATGGAACAGGAAAAGTGAAGTCTTCATACAGAAGTTACTGCCCAGGATCAGGAGCAGAGCACACAGCCGTAAGCCAGTGCAGGGGGTCTGTCATGCCATGTCCTTTACCAAGTTCAATGTCATAAGCCAAAATTTTCAAGTGTTTTTCTTGGGTCTGGGGCTGTGGCTCAGTGGTGTAACAGTAGCCTGATATGCAGTAAGGCCTGAGTTCAATTTCAACACCATACACACAAAACAGAAAAGTTTCTTTATATAAAGCCACACACACACACACACACACACACACACACACACACACACAAATGCTGCTCAAAGATCCAGAATGATTTTCCCTTCTGAGGATGGAGCGGGTTTTAAAAACCAATAGGTCACTGTCCAAAGGTAAGAAATCTCTTCTTTTATCAGTTTCTTGTATATTTTTCAGAAATTTCATCACTATGAAAACACAGAGGGAGCCAACCAAGATGGCACATGCCTGTAATCCCAGCACCAGGAGACCGGACAGAGGCAGGAGGATCACTGAGTACAAGGCCAGCCTGAACTTCACAGCAAGTTCAAGGCCAGTCTGGGATACAAAGGAAGACCCTGTTTCAACTCCTCTCCCAAAATAAAATCAAATAAAAATACAGAGAGAAAGGGAATCAGTTTTCATTTAGAGTCTTCTGTGTTACCTGAATGTTAACGTGTATTTCTTATATCATTTAAAAATTATTTTTGAGACAAGAGGATTGAATCCTCAAGTTCAAGGCCAAACTGGTCACAGTGAATTCAAGGCCAGTCCCAATTACATAAGCAGATCCTGTCTCAAAACACCAAAAAATAAAATAAATTTTTTCTTTCTTTCTTTTTTTAAGACGGCACATGATTGGAATTGACCATTTCAACTCTTATGAAAAGGTCTTGCAATCAACATGAGCCAAAAGGTGCATGAGGAACCCTGTGCTGACCAGTGTACTGACTGACCCCAGGCTCTTCCCTTTATAATGGTTGCTACTTAAAGCGCCTCACTGTTGGAGAAGTCATTCTGTCTTTAAACAAATTTCTGCCAGACTGGAGACAAATGGAAACTGCACAGCACAGTGTGGTCAGAGACAAGATGGTCAGTTAAGACCAGGGCATTGTGGGTGTGTGGGGGGTGCTGGTAAAAGGATGGGAGGGGCAGGCAGAACTGAGCCTTATTACTGAATTCAGTTAGGGGCTGGCAGTTTAGTGAGCTACTGGGTAAGCTGAGGCTGGAGTCAGCTCACAAGGAAGCCCAAACCAGGCTAAGAATCTGAGGTTCCCTGTAAAGTCAGAAGACAGCAGTGAGGATTCTAAAACACAGGCATGGAAAGATCAGGTGATTTATCTGGCACAACAGAATCTGTGAGAAAATGGACAAGAGAGAACAAAACTAGTGGGAGAAGGGCAGGGAGAAAGCCATGATGGAACCCCAAGGAAGAGACAGCAGACATGGCACTAGGGAAGGAGAAGTTGGACTTAGGAGGGTGGGGAAAGAGGGTAAATGCACAGATGAGCTCAGGAGTCTGTCTCATCCCTGGGGTGGGGGCTCAGGCAGGCGGTCAGTCACGGTGCACTACATACCAGGTAGATGAGCTGTCTGGAACTCAAGGGAACACTAGACTGGAGCAGAGAAAGTGATAAAGCCAGTGAAGTGGATGAAATGGCTCAGAAAGCAAGAAGAAAGAGTGAGGTGGTTTGGTGAGGTCCCAGTAATAAGGAGCAAGAGCAGGGTAGCCAGAACCAAAGGAGAGCAGCTCAAACAGCAGAGAGGTCTGAGAGATCCGGTGGCCAAGGCCACCATGGAGAAATCAAGATGAGACAGACTTGATGTTTTAAAGCGGGCCAATGCCTAACATTCCCCTTAATTTCGCCCTAACAACCACAGGTAGCCTCATAGTGGTCCCCAAAGCAACCTGGAACTACAAATACCACCAGAACTGCACTCACGTTTTTTTCCTACTAGATGACTCTGATCTTAGAACTACTAGACCCCACCTCTAAACGCCATGTCCTTCCACCTTCTGTGTGCCCCTGGCCACCTAGAAGTCAATGAGGCCTTCACTTCAGGAGGCTGAATTACAAAACCAATGTGGATCCTGAATAAGCTTTCTTAATTAACTCTCACATGCAGAGGATCTTGGACCCTCCCAGTAACACCCAAGGCACCAAGCTCACAGGACTTGTTTAAACTGTCGCACAACTAACATTAAAATCAGTGTATTAAAAATTTTCCACCGGGGATTTAGCTCAGTGGTTCCGCCGCCTGCCTTGCAAGCACAAGGACCCAAGTGCAACCCCCGGTACCAAAAAAAATTTTTTCCACTATGCTTACTAAAAACCAAAAGATGGGTTTCAACAGAGATGAAAATTTTAAAAATTTAAAAATATCTGGGGATAGATATATACATGAATATTTAGTGTTATTTAGTATCAGATATATAACAAAATTTTATTTGGGGAGGTGGGGAGTGATTTTTTTTTTCCTCTTCCATAAGCTGGTCCTAGGAGGAATCCTAGCCTAAGAATGAGATCAGGATCTTCTAGAATCAACATCTATAAAATGGCATCAGGAATGTTTGCCTCAACAATTTCATAAGAATACCTCAAGCACCATTTGCCTCAACAATTGCATGGAAATAGCTCAAGAATCAAATGAAATGAACTCTAAGAAAATGGTATAAAAATAATGCACAGATGTCAAACGAGGTGGCATGTGCTTACAATTCCAGCTACTCTGGAGACTGAGCCAGGAAGATCACAAGTTTGAGGTCAGGCTTATCAGGCTTATTGAGACTTTGCCTCAATATAGAAAAGAACTAGGTACATAGCTCAGAGGTAGCACACTTGACTATCATGCAAGGCCATGGGTTCAATTCCTAATATTGCCAAAGAATAAATTTTTTAAAAATCATAAATAGGGCCAGGGATTTAGCTCAGTGGTGCCACCACCTTCCTTGCAAGCAGAAGGTCCAAGTTCGATCCCCAGTACCAAAGATTTAAATAAATAAAAATTTTAAAAAACGTGGATAAGAATGAGTATTACTAACCACACTTTCACAATTATTAATCCATTTTATAAAGGGAAAAGAAATAAGGCCAGGGTGAGGGGTAAAAGAATAAAATTCTCTTAGGATTCATATCTCCAGAATATTTACTTATTTTTACATGTATGTTTCACTTCAGAACTGATTCTGGATAGCTGTGATAAATATTTAAAACTACTCTTAAAGTAGGGGTGTGGGGAGGATTCATATGACTTCATTCCTATCAAATAATGCCACCTCTAAACCTTAGTCACACAGCACCAAAAGAGATTAGCTCTGAAATCAACATGTGCTCCTTTTACAGTGCATACTACACGCTGTCCAAAATGTCTCAACCAATGAATGAGACACTTAATAGAATTTGAAGCCCAAACAGCAGATGATGGAGATTACATGCTATATACCAATCCCAGACGATAGCACACTACAGGCAGCAACAACCCAATAACTACATTCAAATGTTTATTTCTATTACTTTCCTTTAAGGTTATAATAATATCCAGTCAGTTGATAAATCATCTGTGAACAGTTTTAGCATTACAGTAAGCTAAATTTAAATCAAGTTGATTTGAATAATGATTTAAATCATTGATCAAGAAAAACTGGTATCTTTTAAAACGAAAGAACACGTGCTTATTTTTGCCATATTAGTAATAATACACTTTATAAAAATTTATGAATATATGCATAAAGAAATATTATTTTAAAATATTATAAATCTTTAAAAACATTTTGTTTTTATTAAGATTACATACAGCCCTTACACATATACATATATATTTTATATAATAAAAAGCATACTCTATATATCTTTTTTTTTGTTGTTTTTTTGTTTTGTTCGTTTTGTTTTGTACCAGGGATGGAACTCAGTACCTTGCGCTTGCAAGGCAGGCAGCAGAACCACTGAGCTAAATCCCCGGCTTTATACATCTCCATACATTTCTTTTTTTATGGCCACTTTAGAAATTCTAATATAGTTATTTTATCAAAACCAAATGAAGCATCTATTTAAATAACAAAGATTATCTTCTCTAGATTAATGATCGCTACTTTTCTAGTATATTAAAATCTAATAAGCAATAACCTTAAAACTATATAAACTTCTCTGTAAAGCATCACTTTTAAAATGCATCTTAAAAATCAGTTTCTCAGGGCCAGTGATTTAGCTCAAGGTTACATGCTTGCTTCACAAGTACAAGGTCCTGAGTTTGATCCCCAGACTACAAGGGAAAAAAAAAATCAGTTTCTCAGCCTTGGTGTAAGGCTGCATGCTTGTAATCTCAGTTACTTGGAAGCCTGAGACAGTAGGTTTGCAAATTTGAGGCCAGCCTGGGTAATTTAGCAAGATCCTGTTTCAAAATTTTAAAAAGGGCTGAGGATGTAGCTCGGTGGATGAGAACCAGCTTAGCATATGCTCATACGCTCAAGACCCTGCATTCAATCTCAGTACTAACACCACCATCACCACACACACAAAAAAAATCAATTTCTTAAAATAAAAATTCTTACATGATTATTCCTTTGAAATCTAAAAAATGTGACTTAAAAATTAAGGAAAGATTGATGGTACCAAATAGGCTCAGAGGAGCTTTGGAACCACACAGCCCAAGAATATGCAAAATTACAGAAAAGCAGCAAAATGGCCTTAGACATTTAGTCCTTCTGGTTTTTACTTTTGTAGATGGCTTACGTCAACTCTAGACTGCAGGAGTTTGTGGTCAAATAAAGACATAAGACTGAAAGTAAGTTCTCAGTCAAAGCATACCATGTCTATGAAACACACCACCTGTTACGTCTCCACAGCGCACAGAGTTCTGACCGGACAGGCTATCTGTGGCCAGACAAGTATCCTCTCAGGGGTGGAGAAAGAAAAAGAACAGACAAAATTTCAGTGTGGCGGTTACCCCATCTCTAAAAGCATTTTTCTTTTTCTTGCTGCTATATAAGAAAGTCATGCTTTGATGCATGGGGTGAGCACATATTAAGACCAAACAGGAAGTGTGGTCTCAGTGTAGATGGCCTACCCCAGCCCTGTTACCATCTGAGCACAGGCCCACATTCTGAAAACGACCTCCCCAAAGGTATCCATCCGCCTTTGCTTGGTGGCTGGCCCCAAACAGCATGGCCTCACTCCAATCATGTTGCAGTAAGTAGCTAAGGCAAAAATATGACCTGCCACCCCAACCTGTATGCACTTCCTCCCATGGAGAACAGGTAATCTCTCTCTCTCTGCTTATCATTCTGCAAGCGCCTGGTTAGAGGAACAAAACAAATTCTTTTTCATGTGCATTACAGAGTCTAATATTTTGTCAAACAGAAATGAAAAATAAACCTAATCTAAGCTGTCACAGAATCATGAAATGCCTTTGGCAGTTCTATCAAAGTATGTAGGCAAGTACGGACTCTTTGAAGAAATGAAACTGCAGTTTATCAAGTGTGATTTATAAGCAACACTGATTTAGCTGGTAGATAACACTGCTGTCTAATCATTAGTAGTCAGACAACAGCCATGAGAACACATCAATTATGGGCCACTGCCAAAAGCCCTTGAGATCTTTGAGATTAACAGCCAATCCTCTGTTTTACAAGCTCACATCAAAAAGAATATTAATAAGAGGAGGGGCAACATAAAAGCCTGTCAAAGTAATTCAGCCACTAAAGCAAGGCTCCCCCCCTCTTCTCTTCTCTGTTGAATTGGCCCAAGGAAGGAGCTGGCATCCGCTACAAAGTGCAATGCTGCCAATTCCTTGAAAATGTTTTTCACTAACATATGGGAACTTGTAAGGGTCTGCAAAACTGCTACTTCGTGAGTAAAGACAGACAAGACTTCATCGCGTCCCTTTTTAACATGGGAATGACAAAAAAATGGGAGTCAGTACTGAATTATTTTTAAATTTGCATGCACAGTGCCTGCCTTTTTCTCTACTCTCAAAATCAGAAATTTTATAAAATCTCACGTGTGCTATTCCTAATACTTCTGCCATCCACCAAATTTAATTATGTGAACAGTAGTATTAACGCATGCACACGTTAAAGAATTTCTCTAAATTAACATGTTTTTTCCACTGTAGAACAAAATCAAAATGTGTGCTAAGTATTTAAATGTCTTCTTTCCAACTATCGCAGGAAAATAGATATAAATCCCACCGGTATTTGTGCAATTAGAATTAACCCAGTTATCACAACTCATATATAGAGAACATTTGCAAAAATATGTGCCACAGCCACAGAATTCATTTTCGTTAAATACATCAGTATTTAACACACACACCAGTGAGGATTGCTACACTTTTTGTAAAAGATCAGATTAAAGCAAACAGCTGGCAACTAAACATTTAGTGGGGTTCCAGCAGGCTCCCTAATATATGAACATAAGCCATTACAAATTGTGGCCTGGGTTTCCCTGCCACTTCCAGATTTGTTTACATTTGTATTTGTAAAACACTTTATTTTTACAAATGTTTTTGTATTATTTCATTTGTTGTTCATCATTTCAAAATCAGCATGGGCTACTGGGAAAAACATTAGGGGAGAAAAAAAAGCATGGGGTTCCTGTTACTTCTCAGTAGTTAGGCTGTTTGGCCCCTGAGCAAGGTACTGAATTCAATGGCTTGTTGACAAGCAACTGTTATATCAAAAAATGTGTACATGGCGTTAAGAGAGACGTTAAGGAGTCTGGGAAACCTTATTATGACAGAAGCAAAGGTGTGTGTTCGTGCACTATTTCTTCCTTTCTTTCAATTTTTGGACAGAAGTTCCATAGATGCTCAGTAAAACCCTACCAGAGACAAGAACAGGCTTGGTGGTAAATTCAAGGTCAAGAGCTGTGCCTCCTTGTCATTACATTGCATATTTAATGAGCATTTGCTGGACTCCAGCTACTGGCGTTCACTCTAAACCTCAGGTCCTCTGCCTGTAAACCAGAGCAATAATATGCTGTCTTATGACTTCGAAGGCTGTCATAAAAACCAACTGGATATCTCTTTAGAAGTACATGCACATAATATAAAGGTGCTACTGAATTCAGCAGAATTCCTTGGGCAGCTAGGTGTTATACCAAGATTAAAGATTATTGACTGCACTTTTTATATTAGGAAATAGTCTTTTAAGAAAATAATCTATCTGGGGAACTTATGGGGGAAGGAGAGAGGTCTCAAAAAGGAAAGTATCCCATGCTTTTTCTGATGCTATTTAGAAACTCAGTCCACAAGATGTTAGATTCCCCACTAATGGGTGTTGCCCCTCATCTTTCATAATTTCTTTGATGAGATTTATTTTCTCAACCTCCACTCCAGGAAAAATTCCTAAGGTTAAAAAAGACACCACTTAGTAGAGGCTCTACAGAACCACAACCATGCTATAGCTAACATCAACATCAGAAAGGGTTCAGGTAGGCCGGGGATTTAGCTCAGGTTTGCTGCTGCCTGCCTCACATGTGCAAGGCCCCGAGTTCAATCCCCAGTACCAAAAAAAGAAATGGTTCAGGTAAAGCAGACTTTCACAATAAACAGTTTCCACATACAGGCAAGAATATTTTTTAGAAAAAAATGCTGTAAGGGCCGGGGATTTAGCTCAGTGGTTCCGCCGTCTGCCTTACAAGTGCAAGGTCCCAAGTTCGATCCCCGGTACCCAAAAAAAGAAAAACTACTGTAATACATGTTATTATTATTATTTATTTTTTGGTACTGGAGATCAAACAAGGCAGGTGGTGGAACCACTGAGCCAAATCCCCAGCCCCTGTAATATATGTTTAATGGCAACCTCAAGGTAAAAACCAAACTGTTCTTTTTAACAATAGTTAGAACTATTAATGACAAATTAATGATTATGTATGGGAGTCCTCAAAAGAGGCTACACTTCCAGTTTTTGTTTGTTTATCTGTTTTTATTTTTTTCAGACAGGTCTCTCTATGTAGTTCAAACTGGCTTTGAACTCACTGTATAGCCCTTGCTGGCCTCGAATTCATGGTGATACTTTTACCTCAGCCTCCAGAGTGCTGGCATTAATTACAGGTGCACTTATACAAATATCAGCAGACTGTAGGTTTCAAATTCATGCCTGATTTCCTCTGATCTTAGCACACTCCGAACTCTTTCCGGCTAGCTGTTTTTGTTGTTGTTTTGCAAATTCAACTGTTGACTTGGTATAAATTATCCTCCACACACTTTCTTTCTCACTTGTGAATAATGCCTTTTTTTTTCTTTTTTAAAGAGTAGCCTTCCATTTTGGCCCTGAGGGTTTGGTAGGTAACAAAGTATCAGACAAAAATCTGTCAACAAACAGGATGCCATTGCAAATCTGCTATTCTGACATAGAATAACCCTTCTGAGGAAATCATGTTTAACTTTATACTTTAAAATTCAACAGACATGCTCTACCAAACCAGAGAAAGCAGGTGCAAAATAACTAATTATACAGATGATAGCATTTTAAATAATTTTAAATGTCATATAAATGCAAGACTGAAAAGAATTCAGATAACTCCAAGTGTTTTTGCTCAGGATCTCTATCTAAAAGAAAGACAAAAGATGGGGACCCAGTGGAATCAGTCTTAGGACTCTACTCTGTAACCCTACTAAGAGAATATCTAGTTCAACAAATATTGACTGAAATACAAATAAGATGACATTCATGTCTTCAGGAATCTTGGGCTGGCAGGGAAACCTGCATTCTCATACCACAGGAAAAAACAAAAAGCAGAAAGTGTAGATAAAAGAAACCTGGCTCCAGTGCAGTAAGTAGGAATAAAGGAAATTACAACTCTTTTGGAACTGGAAAGACACTCAGAAAATATAGTCCAAGGAGAAAATAAGCCCCAGAAACAGTGACTCTGCCCAGGATCAGAGAAGTCAAAGCGCAGCTGACCAGGCAGGAGAAGGAACTCGGCAGACTAGGCCTAGAGCAGTCATACTTAGACTGCAGGCCTCACACACTTCCAAACCACTTCCTCCAAGGCAATTATCTACATTCTACTAACCGAAATGCTAAGCAAAGCCATGGATCATCTTTACTACTTAAACAGTTCATTTATGCAGAGATGTTTCTGCTCTAGGATTCTAGAAAACACTAGTGTGTTTTCCCGAGTGTAAATATTCCTAGGATGGAGCAACAACCAGCCATTAATTAGTCCAACTCTGCCTCCCATTCGACCAAGCACACTAATTAGCCACCTGTAAAACTCCTTAATGAAGTCATATTTAAAGCAATATTGCGGGACTTTTTCTATAAAGAACCAGCTTTAAAAACCATGCTAATAACCGCTCTTAATACCTGTCCCTTGAGAGAGAGAAAGATGAGAGAGATCTTCTTCAGGTGAGTTGTCTGAAGTTTTTTCTAAAAGCACATAAAGGAGCTAGAGAGTCAGAACAAGGGTAGGGGATCTGGGCAAATGAAAAAAAAAAAAAACTTCAGTATTTTTCAACTATTTCAGACACACAGTTCTGATCTAGAAACTATAAATTAAGGACCGGGATGTAGCTCAGTGGTTCCACTACCTGCCTCACAAGAGTAAGGACCCAAGATGATCCCTGGAACCGCCGCAACAAAAATAAAGAAAATATATATCAATGGTTCAAAAATGAGAGGTACTGGGTTAAAACTTATTTATATATAAATATGGCCTTCCAAGCCTAGTAAGGCAAGTATCTGGCCTTCCATTAGAGATCTTAAAGATGGTTGAAGTATCATAAAAGCAACAGCACCAAAAAATAAAGTTTAAAAATCTTGGATTAATCTTCCTAAACCAATACAAAGTGCAGCAGTCATGAAGAAAATGAATTAGAAATCTGAATACACAATTTTAAATATCTAGGGGGTATGGGGCTTCAACAAGCACAAACAACTGAGAAAAATGAAGGGATGGAGATAAACAGTGGCAAAGCACATAAAAACCGTTTGCAAAATATAAAAAGTGTATTTAATTAATGTACACTGAAGCTACTGAATGTTTTTTGTTTTTGGTACCAGGGGGTCGAACTCGGGTCCTTAAACGCTTGCAAGGCAGGCCCCAGAACCACTGAGCTAAATCCCCGGCCCTAAAATACTTTTAAATCAAAAGAAAAGGCCAACAGATTCACAAGAAAAATATTCAAAGGCCAAAGATAACCATGGGAAATCGATGCAACGGTTTATATATATGAAAAATACAAATAGAAATAATGGATTTCTATCAGATTAGCATTAATAACAGAAAAGTGTGGTTCACAGGGTTAAACTGGAGGAGCCCAGGCGTTTCCTGTTCCAGGGCTGGTGACAGGCAAACCGATGCAATCAACTCGGAGGACAACTACATTTTGAAATGCACGTTCATAAAGATGTCCCCTGGAACATTTGTCCTAACTGAAAAACACCAGAAATAACCTAACACTGTCAAACTAGGCACATTACGGGTCACAGGCAGGACGTAAGATGCCCAAGACAGGCAGAGAGGGAAGAAGAGCAGGGTGCAGGTCGGTTCTTTACTGCACTCTAACTGGTCTAAGAAGACAAGAAGCAGATCTGCTCGCACGGACGAGGCTATTTCGGGACGGACACACAAACCCTTCAAAGTAACTGGCTCAAGGGGGCAGGTCGCGCGCCTGGGGGAAGTAAGACCTACTGCACTGTACACTGTGCAGTTTCGACCTACAGGTTCCTGGACTGCTGTTTTAATTGTAAAAGTCCACCCAAAAGAACTTCAATAAACGCAGCTGGTTCTCGGCCCGGGCCGTCGTCCCCCAGTAGGAGATGCGTTACAGCCAACACCGGCTTCCGCCTGTTCCAGCCCCGTCCTTTTCGCTTTCTGCTGTTACAAAATTGACGGACTAAGTCAGCAGCACGCGACCAGGGATACCCGGAAAACAGCCCCTGGGGAGAGTAATGATCTTTGCGTGAACGTCTTCTGAGGACAGTGCCATTTTCTGTTCTGCCCACGCTCTTAAGAAGTATTTTCACCTCACCCGTTAAAGTGGTCCGATCAAGTGGACCCAAGCCGGCACCCCACCCCCAGCGCCCTTAA
>NW_022900915.1:2451463-2457216 GCF_012274545.1 Fukomys damarensis
CGAGAGGGGAAAGCGGGGGGGGGCACCCTGAGGCCCGGTCTGCTCACTCCGGTCCCCCGGGGGCTGGGGCTGCGCCTGCTTGGGGTGAAACAGGCAGGGAGCTCCGCGCTCAGGGATGCTTGTCCCGCCTTGGCTGCTCCGCTTTCTAGTGTTTCCGCTGTCTGAACCTAGAATGGTCAAAAGTCTCTCCAGCAGGCCGCGCAAGCGCAAGGTCCCGAGTTCGATCCCCAGTACAAAAAAAACAAAAATCTCTAGACTGCAAGAGGAGGCAGACAAGGAAGAAATTCATATTTATTACTGTCTATAACATCTCTTTAAAGAAAAACTTGGAGAGCACAGCCACAACCCTAAACAGGTGTTAAATGAGAACTCGTTAATTTTGTTTACCACAAAACCAAGCGACACCCCTGGCACCTGCTTTCCTGTGAAGTGGAGGGCCTGTCCCAGCTTTGATCCCACGGCGGCACCCGTGAACCAGACCTCTGTTAGGCTGACCCCACGGCATCCCCCCGCCTCGCTGATACAATCAGCGTTTCACCGCCAGGTCCCCATCAATGTACAGACAGGCTGGCAGAGGCCCCCACCATAAAGATCATAGATAAATATTCCCTGATCTCATGCTGCCTCCCTAGAAGAACAGTGGAATATTCGCTGTTTTTCCTTACCGATAAAAAAAAAATCCCAGTCCTCCAATCAGATTTTTAATTTTCCTATTCAGCCCCCTCTTCCCATTGCCATGTGTGTTAAAAGTCACCAACAGTCCGTTCTGTCTTATCTGTAACCTGACTTCCCGGCCGCATTTAACAAGCTCATCAGTCTCTTTATTAGAATTTCTTCGCTTGTTTTCCCAAACCAGATTGCTTGGGTTTTCTTCCTCCTCTTTGGATACATCCTGGCTTCTTCTGATCCTCTGCGGTTCAGCGCTGGGCCCACGACTTTTACACCTGTACTCTCTCCCTGGGTGACTCTTCCCGCCCAACAACTCTAAAGCCAGCCTATTTATGCCCACTGTCCTAATCTGTGCCTTCAGACCCAGCCATCCAACCGAACAGACAACCTTTGGTGGCCATCGGCCGTATCAAAAGCAGTTCACAACTCTTGACCCCATCCACCCCCTGAATCCAGCTATTACCCTTAGTTCTCACTTTTTCACCACCTCCATGTATCCATATCCTATTCTGTTCACCTCAGGACAACGTCACCCCTTCCCTTCGCCTCCATAACTACCAAAGGAGTTTCTCATCTCTTGCAGGGACCACTAAGCAAGTCTTGTAACTGATTGCCCTATTTCTCCTCCAGACTCTACGGAAAATCATCCACAACCAACAGTCAAAATGAGGCCTTTAAAAACCAGGCTAAGCTGGGTGTGGGGGCGAATGCCTATCATTTTAGCACTCTGGGAGGATGAGGCAGGAAGATCACAAATTCAAACCCAACCAGGGCAATTTAGTGATTTGGTGAGACAGTGACTCATTTTTAAAATAAAAGGAAAAAGGAAAAAAAAAGGGGGGGGGCTGGAGATTTAGCTCAGTGGTTCCACCACCGGCCAAGCACAAGGACCGGAGTTTGATCCCTGGTACAATAAAAAAAAAAAAAAAATCACAAAAAAAAAAAAAAAAAAAAAAAAAAAAAAAAAACCCACACACACACACACACAAAAGGAAGAGGGGTGTGCCTCAGTACAAAACCCCTGGCTCATTCCACAGTACTGCCAAAAAATTAAAGACTAAATCATGTTATTTCCTTGCTCAAAACTCTAAAAAGGTTTCACCTCATAATCGAACCCTTCACTGTAGCCTCCAAGGTCCGGCATGGCCAGAAACTGTGCCAAATTTTCACTCCCATCTGTACACATCTGTGCAAAATGCACCCCTTGTGTGTGATCTGAGTGGGGACATAGCAGCATGTGCAATCAGCCTGGAAGACGACCAGGAAGCACATCCAGAAAAAAAATGCAAACATCCCACCAATCTGGCCTCCAGGCTGGGTTCTGTTCTGTGTGGATTGCTGAATCTGCTGAGTGCTATCTTGTACTGAATCTGCTTTCTCATCTCAAATTTATACTTGACACGACTCTACCCCATAATAGAGAACTTCAAAACCATAGCTCTGATGGCCCTATGCTTCACCCTCACCCTTTTCATGCAGTCCCTAGCCTCAAAGTCTTGAAGGAACACCAACAAGAGAGGTTTGCAACAAGTGGGCAAACCTCCTACAACACTCTTTTTTCCAATGCACGAGTCTTCTTCGCTGTGTCCTAGAGCGGGGGTAGGGGTGGCAAAGGTATGGCACACGTGCCCCAACAGGCATGAGGAGCCTCTCCAAGACTGATACATTATCAGTAAGCGTGTAACAGCAAAGGTTACACTGATTGTGCAAAAGCCAGCCACATGCAAACTTTTACCTTTCAATCAAAAGCTATTTGTATCTGTTCTTGAATTCCGTTTTAGTCTATGTGCTGCCAAAGTGAGTACATACTGTATTTTCCTTTTAAAACAGAAGATGTTAATATATGAGTTGTTTTTCTAAACTAAAACCTCAGCGTTCAGGTTTAATTGCAGTGTTGGCACTTTCCAATAAGTGAGCAGGTTGCAGTTTGGGCCTTTGTCTCTAAAAGGTTTGCCATCGCTGTCCCAGAATGTGGCAGAACACATACCCAACACCAGAAACCAGAAACACATACCCAAGTGTTCTGTCAACCCTAAATTCTCTGCCCAAATCAAAGGTTTTGAGGAAATATAAAGTATTACTGCTCACACAAATTGTACTAACTTTACCACAACCACAGTCTTTCTGACTTGAATTTTTGTGGCCTTAACCTTAGACAGCTTTTTTCACAACATCTTCTGTGGCTGTGCACGTTATTTCTAGTCCCCAAAACAATTTCATCAGGTGCAATAGAATTTCTAGGAAGCACAACTTACAAGTGGGCACCTATGTAAAAATATGTTAACAAACGTGAAAAAGAGAAACATAGGACCCTTGCACTCTGAAGTCTGACATCACAACTTACTGGCAGTAGTGATCCTGAGGAACTCACATGTTTGTTGGGACCCTACTCCAATTTTAGTTCTTGTATTAGTCTTAAAAGTCCCTTTAAAAATCAGGGGAAGCATAAAACTGTGTCAGTTCCCGTTTCAACGTCATCCTTTACAATTTTATTTCCCACTCCAAATATCTTTAGAAATCCCGACAGAAGAAGCTGACCCAAACCAGCTTTACAAATATGCAGAAGAAATGACTTCCCAAAAGGTCCGATGTAAGACATCGGGAAGGGTCTCCTCCTACCAGGCAGTACCTGCCTTTGGCCTCTATCAGTCCATCCAGACAAGGGCAACAAACTGTCATCTTAAGGGTCATTCAACAGATGACTGTTAACAGAAACCAAAGCCCTTGATAAGTGGGGAAATCAGCCTCTAAGCAGTTAGGAACATTGAAGGTAAAAAAACATTTTTTGCAATGCTGACAAGTGCTCTTCCCCACTGAGCTATATATCCTTAGCCCTTTTTTTAAATTTTATTTTGAGATGATGTTGCACTAGGATGCCAGGCTCAACCCAAATTTTAGATCCTCTGTCTTAGCCACCCAAGTAGGTGGAATTACACGCATACAGATATTCTTTTTAATTGAAAAAAAATTTTTTTTGGTACTGGGAATCGAACTCTGAGCCTCAAGCTTGCCAGGTGCTACAATGCTGGAGTTCCCCAGCCCCAACAGATACCTGTAAAGAAAGCTGGCCAATGGGATCAGCAAAGATCTTACTGGTTTATCTTGCTCTGCCATGCCACTGGTAATGATGGCCCCACAGATGTAACAGACTCCTCTGCAGGAAGCACCTTCTCTTGACCAATCTTACACAGGTTTTCCTGAAAATCTGAAAATCACGGTCCCAACACTTCGGGCCTCGTCTGCTTACCTTCTTTACACACAGGACAACCCCAAGCTCTTTCCTGGAGCCATTTCAAAATGCGAAGGACTTTATAACCAATACTAAAGCAATGGGTATACAGTGAACAGAAAATGCACATACATTTAGCTCACTTCTCTATACTGTCTGAACACTCTAAAATGTACTTATCTGTAAATACATGGCTACTTCCCCATTCCTGGGTCCACATCCCTTGCCTCATAGAGAGCACTGTGCCATAGACTCCAAGTGCCTCGCTCAAACAAAGTAGATGCTGTCTCATCTCACCGTCTGTCCTGCAGCTTCCTAAACCCCGAGTCTCAGTCCTCTTCTTTCCCTCCTTGTAAGGATAGGTCACAGAAATGAAGTTCACCCCATTACCATACCAACTTCAAAACTAACTCGTGGGGGCTCAAGGGCCACTTCTATTCCTTTAAGCTGCGTTCTGCGCAGGAAGCAACCTAAAAAGGAAGGCCTTGAGCAGCTTGAAAAGCACTGGCTCAGATTATTGTGCTCCTTCTGATATGGCCATCAAAGACAGTAAGTGGTGAAGAAAGCGATGCTGTAAAGGAAGCTTGTCCTGGTTAGCGCTAATCCCTCTCTGACCGCTCCTCTCCACAGCCTTACTCACCTCTTTCGGTTCCACACAGCTGAAGGGGATGTGGCCTTGGCCTCAGAGAACCCCACAGAGAGGACACTGCTAACTTAGTCCCGGGTGACAGCAGGACGTGCTGTAACGTCTGGCGAGGCAACTGCCAGGGCCGGTTAACCGAAACTAGCCAGTGACTGAAAGAGATACTTGAGTACACTTTAGGGAAAGCCAGTTCTGAGCTCAGGAAGGGTCAAACTCACATATGTTAAAAAGCACCTAAGAACCAAACGCAGTAAATCTTGAAACATTCCAAGCACTCCACTTGTAGATTCTGTTTGTTCGTGCTGTTGTAATCAATTCTTTAAGCTCTTCCACGACTGTGTATACTTATACATGTGTGTATGTTTAAATTTATATGCCTATGTGTGTTTATAATATATATGTGCTATGTTTAGTGATTTATAGTTACTTTGAATTCTTTTTTGTTGTTTACTTGTTGTTTCCCGTACTCTCCCAAAGGGTACTTTGAAATCTTTCCAGTTTTTACAATTAAACCTAACCATCTGGACAAAAATATTCACATTCACTAAATTAGTCACAGATTTTGTGGGTAAGCTGAGAAACTAAACGCTATGCTCGGCACAGGGGTTTAAACCACATCTACCACAGCAAAACACTCTCTCTCCAATAATCTCTCCAATTATGCACACACATTCAGGCTCAGATAACATGGTGGCGACTATACCTCATTGGACAGAATTATTTGTACAGTTACTGTTATTCTTTTGGGTCCCCGAAGTGAGTTTCAAAATATCCAAAAGGGAATTCTTCTTAAAAAAAAAAAAAAAAACCTTTTAGAGCTTGTTTTACGGACAAGAGAGAAAATGGTATCTATTTTTTTCACCGCCATTTAACTTTCTCTGACAATTGCCATGTGCTGGCGAGCCACTCACCAAAATCAACGTGCTGAACACCAATACAAATGTTATTTGAACACATGGGGAATTTTCCAGATTTTTCAAGTACAAAAGTCTTCCATACTCTTCACAGTTTACTACAAATGTCAGAAAGGAAAACTCAGCATGTTTAAGATTTAATACACTTAAGAGGATCGAAATACAAGGCAAGTGAAGCCGGGCGTGGTGGCGCACACCTGTAATCCCAGCACTCGGGAGGCTGAGGCAAGAGGATCTCTGTGAGTTCGAGACCAGCCTGGGCTACATAGTAAATTCCAGATCAGTCTCATCTACATAG